>NC_134353.1:87800424-88127924 GCF_048569485.1 Anomaloglossus baeobatrachus
CTGGACCTGGCTCTTCCCATTGCTTTGGTGCAATGGCAAACTGGGTAATATTTGTAGGGTTGATGCCAGCTCCAGCATACACCCCTACTACTAATCCAGTAGATGAAAGGAGAATAACAAACTTTATTTGAACAAAAAACCTTCGACTCAGACCTCATTCACCAATTTATTTGATTTTTATAAATAAAAAACAGTTCTACCGTAATCTATGTTGAGGTCCCACGACATTTCCCAAAAGCAAACCTGGAAAGACATAAAAGAGAAAATCATTCAATAAATAAAGACAAAAGACATCCTCTTTTCCAATTTATTTCTCTATCAAAGCCCTAATCCTGGTCTGCCGAAAGCCAATTGGGGGCGGTTACATCAATCCTATACTGCTGTCACACTCAATGGAGAACCGGACATTCCTCATTGGTTGTGAGAGTACACACACACACACACACACACACACTCTCTGCTGTGGATGCTTCTGTTTGATGACCTTCATCTCATAAGGTGAGCTCAGGTTATTCAGGTCAGCAGTATGTGTGCGGGCGCGGCAGTGATGTCACAGGTTAATTAGAGTTCACAATGAACTCAGATGACATCCTGATGACACCCGCGCTACTGTGGGTGTCGCGGCAGTAACGTCATGGGTTCATCGGAGTTCTCAATAAACTTTGAAGAACCCGTGAAGTCACTGTCGCTACACCCGCGGTGGCGTAGGCGTTGTCAGGATATCAGAGTTCCTTGGATACTCACCTGTCCCCAGCGATGCTGTCCCTGGCACTGATGTCTATGGTGCTGCTGCTTCCAGGTCCTCCGTTGAGTGCATATTCATTGAGTATAATGAGCGGGGATCGGAAGCAAGTGACAGCAGGGCTGGAGACAAGTAAGTATAAAAATTCATTTTATTTCAGAGACACGTGTTTTCTCTGGTTCTTGTCACACGGATCACATCAGTGTGACACCCGTGCTGCCTGAGAAAAAAAAACAATGTCTGCGTGCAGGGAAATGTGGGGCAACACGGTCCATGTAAAAACATGCATGTGTGAGGAACACTATAGAATAACATGAGTACGTGTGGCATCCGTGTTAAAAATGGATGTCACACATACCTGAAACATATGGATAAAAATTCCCCGTTTTCCCAATCGGTGCGGGTTCCAGTGATCGGACACTGATCAGCAGGTGATCACCTTGCCCATGGATAGGTGATAACTTGTTTTCACTAAACAATCCCTTTAAGGCGTGTAAACATTTCCTGCAATCATTTGGCCGACAGCTCTCTCTTGACTATCACATACAGGAGTGCTCGGCCAAATGTTCTTGTGTTCTCTCTCTGAGAGCTGATGTCGCCTCCTCTGGGGGTGGATTATCTTTCAAGAGATCAAAAGCATCAACAAGTGGAATTCAAACACGCCGGTTCCTTCCCTCCCTTTAAGCTGGGTTCACACTAATCGACAACGACGTCGCTGTTACGTCACCATTTTCTGTGACGTAACAGCGACCTTGTAAGTCGCTGTTATGATCGCTGCTTAGCTGTCAAACACAGCGACGCAGCAGCGATCATAACGTCGCTGTGCTACATGTGCAGAGAGCAGGGAGCCGCGCTTAGCGCTGGCTCCTTGCTCTCCTAGGTACAGTACACATCGGGTTAATTAACCCGATGTGTGCTGCAGCTACATGTCACAGTGCAGAGAGCAGGGAGCTGCGCACACTGCTTAGCGCTGGCTCCTTGCTCTCCTTGCTACAGTATACATTGGGTTAATTACCCGATGCGTACTGCAGCCACATGTGCACAGAGCAGGAGCCGGCACTGGCAGCAAGAGCGGAGGCTGGTAACGAAGGTAAATATCGGGTAACCAGGGAAAGGTCTTCCCTTGGTTACCCGATGTTTACGCTGGTTACAGCTTAACGCAGCTGCCAGACGCCGGCTCCTGCTCCCTGCTCGCTTCATTTCGTCGCTCTCTCGCTGTCACACACAGCGATGTGTGTGTCACAGCGGGAGAGTGACGACCAAAAAATTAAGCTGGACATTCAGCAACGACCGGCGACCTCACAGCAGGGGCCAGCTCGTTGCTGGATGTCACACACAGCGACAGCGACTGGACGTCGCTGCAACGTCACAGAAAATGGTGACGTAGCAGCGACCTCGTTGTTGTTGTCGCTGTGTGTGACACCAGCTTTACATCCATTCTCGAGGTTAGTCAGATAGCCCCCATACACATCATATTGTTGTCTGATCTGGGCAATTTTAGCCCTATGTTTATGGGAGCTTTCATGTAATCTGTATAAGGGCTTATTCAAACATCTATGAACGTCAGTACAATCTCTGAACACAATGCATGGACTGGCTGAGGCCGTCCTTATAGACAGTGCTGTGAGCTCAGAAATCATGAACCTCCGTGCAGCAACTCCGCTCTAGTCACCTCTAGTGAGATAGAATGGAGTTACTGTACAGGGGATGTTCCTTACAGACAGTGCTGTGAGATCAGAAATCATGAACCTTAGTGCAACAACTGTGATCTAGTCATCTCTGTGCTGGGCAGTGTTGTAACTAGAATTTGATGGGCCCCAATGCAAAATTAGGACCTGCCCCCCCCAACACAGATACACTGGGTACAGGATAATGACACCGACACTCGGGGCATGGGATAATGACGCTGACACTCAGGGTGCGGGATAATGAAGTTAACACTTGGCTCTTTCCCTCAGCACTCAGGTTTCCCATGATCTGAAATCCCTCTTTCTATCATCATCCAGCTTTCCTATGTTCTGATATCCATCTTGTCCTCAGCACCCAGCTTCCCTAGGCTCTGCTATACATCTTTCCCTCAGCACCCAGCTTTCCCATATCATAGCATCGTAAAGCTGGGTGCTGCGGGTAAGAGCCTCTTTCCATCAGCACAAAACGTTCCCATCCCAAGCTTATGTCTTTGTCCCCCCTCGTATATATAGTTCTCCAAATACTATAATGGCCCCCACATAGCCTTCCATATAGCATATTGGGTTACACGTAACCCTTCATTTTACTAGAATGCGCCCCATAGTCCTCCTTGTATTATAATGCATTTCCCATAGTCCTCTATGTATAAGGTAACTCTTATAGCCCTCCAATTATTATACTACAACTCCCATAGTCCTCCATGTATTATAATTCACTCCATAGTCCTCCATATATTATACTGCACCCCATAGTCCTCCATATATTATAATGCACCCCCATAGTCCTCCATGTTTTATAATGCACCCCCATAGTCCATGGATAAGGTAGCCCTCATAGGCCTTCATATATTATAATGCAGCCCCCATAGTCATGCATGTATTATAATGCACCCCACAGCTCACCATGTATTATAATGCAGACCTCATAGGCCTCCATGTATAATAATGCAGCCCCCATAATCCTCCATATATTATAATAGTAGCTGTCATATACCGTCCCCCAGGCCCACCCACCCAGTTCCTTGACCACTTTTCAGCCTGGCTGCCGCACTTCATGTCCTCAGAATTACCAACCCTCATCCGAGGAGACTTTAACATACCCATGATCAGCCCCTCCTCCCCATCTGCATCCCAGCTTCTATCTCTCACCACCTCCCTTGGCCTCTCACAGCTCTCATCTTCTGAGACACATGAAGATGGTAACACCCTTGACCTGGTCTTTATCCGCCTCTGCTCAATCTCTGACTTTGACAACTCACCTCTTCCCCTCTCTGACCACAACATCCTCTCCTTCAAGCTCACAAACCCTCGTCCACCCCAGTACACTCCCACCTATCACACATTCAGAAACCTACAGGCCATTGACTTTCAGACCCTTACAGACTCTTTACACTCATCACTGTCCCCTATCTCCTCACTTTCCTTTCCTGATCTGGCTGTAAACCATTACAATGACACACTCAGAAATACCCTAGACCAAGTAGCACCCCTCACCCTCAGAACCTCCAAACATAGAGTAAAACAGCCTTGGCTCACTTCCCAAACTCGATTTCTCCAGTGATGCTCTAGGAGTGCCAAACGCATATGGAGGAAAACCCGCACACCAGAAAACGTCATCCACTACAAGTTCATCTTAAGGACCTACAACTCTTCACCTCGCCAAACAGACCTACTTCACCACCCTTATTTCCTCACTATCCAACAATCCAAAAAAGCTCTTTGACACCTTTCACTCCCTCCTCAGTCCCAAAGTACATACCCCCATCACAGACCTTCATGCTGATGACCTGGCCTCATATTTCACAGATAAAATAGAAAACATCCGCCAGGAGATCAGCTCCCAGCTACCAAGCGTTGTGAATCCCATCCCTCCATATATCCCATCAAGCTCACTTTCCACATTTGACCCAGTCACAGAGGAGGAAGTCTCCAGGCTCCTCTCTTCTTCTCATCCTACCACTTGCCCTACTGATCCCTTTCCCTCACACCTACTCTGGTTGTCACCACTCACCTAACTAAAATCTTCAATCTCTCTCTCTCTTCGGGTATCTTCCCCTCCTCCCTCAAACACTCTATTATTACTCCATTATTAAAAAAACCCTTCCCTTGATCCGTCCTGCACAAGCAACTACAGACCAGTCTCCAATCTCCCCTTCATCTTCAAACTCTTGGAGCGCCTGGTCTACTCTCGCCTCACCCGCTACCTGTCCTCTCACTCTCCTCTAGATCCTTTACAGTCTGGCTTCCGCCCTTTACACTCAACAGAAACTGCCCTTGTCAAAGTGACCAATGACCTATTGACTGCAAAACATAATGGTGACCACTCTCTGCTTATCCTTCTTGACCTCTCTGCCGCCTTCGACACTGTTGACCACCATCTCCTTCTCTCTATGCTCCATTCTATCGGCCTAAAGGACACTGTGCTCTCGTGGTTCTCTAACTATCTTTCTCGCCGTTCATTCAATGTATCATTTGCTGGCTCCACATCTTCTCCTCTTCCTCTCACTGTTGGGGTCCCTCAAGGTTCAGTCCTCGGCCCTCTTCTTTTCTCCCTCTACACTGCCCCAATTGGAATGACCATTAGCAGATTTGGTTTTCAGTACCATCTTTATGCTGATGACACACAGCTATACACCTCATCCCCTGAGCTCACCCCCGCTGTACTGCAGAACAGAAGTGACTGCCTGACTGCAGTTTGCAATGTCATGTCTGCTCTCTATCTCAAACTTAACCTTTCCAAAACTGCCCGCTCCTGCCGCTTGCACCTCAAGAACATCTCTAGAATCCGCCCCTTTCTCACAATGGAAATGACAAAAACACTCACCGTGGCCCTGATCCACTCTCGCCTTGACTACTGTAACTCTCTATTAATTGGTCTCCCCCTAACTAGACTCTCTCCTCTACAGTCCATCCTTAATGCAGCAGCTAGGGTCATCTATCTGGCTAATCGCTACTCGGATGCCTCTGCTCTGTGCCAGTCATTGCACTGGCTGCCCATATATCACAGGATCCAATTCAAACTGCTTGTTCTCACCCACAAAGCTCTCCACAGTACAGCACCCCCTACATCTCCACCCTCCTCTCTGTCTATCACCACAAAGCTCTCCACAGTGCAGCACCCCCCTACATCTCCACCCTCCTCTCTGTCTGTCTCTGTCTCACCCCACCCGGTCTCTACGCTCTGAAAACGACTTTCGACTAACATCAACACTAATCCGAACCTCCCACTCCCGGATCCAAGACTTCTTCCGAGCTGCACCAATCCTCTGGAACGCTCTACTGTTAGGGCCAGGTGGACGGGCAGACCCAGGAGGCGGATCCACTGGGCCGAACTCCTTGATGAAGGCAAGGGGTCCGGTAGCCGGAGCACTACGGGTAGCAGGACAGTCCGTATACAAGAGTAGAATGGAGAAGTCCCTGGGACCACGGAGTCACTGATGGTAGTCCGGGTGACGGAGCTCAGGTTCGGAGGCCGAGATGTTGTCAGGCGGAGTCCGGAACCGATGGAGCGAGAGGACGGGTCACCTCAGGGATCAGAGATGGTACGGACTGACAGGATGGCAGATAGTCAGCGTTCTGGGTTCGGGAATCGGCAGGACCGGATGGCGAGGCAGGAGCGGCTCTAGAAGAGAGATAGGTAAGTATGGCACAGAGACACAAGGAGACCTGACTCCTAGCTTGGGAAACACGAAGAACAGGCCCCGCCCACTTGGACACTAAACCCCTTTATACCCTGTACCTGTGTGCTCAATTTCCTGTCAGTGGACGCTGGCCCTTTAAGAAAGGGTCAATGACCGCGCGCGCGCCCTAATGCTGAGCAGCCGACGGGCGCCGGGAGCGGGGACCGGACCGCCTGGAGACCGCAGGCAATGGAGGCTGGGGACCGGGGAGAGAAGCAGGGAAGCCGGGGAGCGTGGCAGGTGAGCCGGAGAGCGTGACATCTACCCCAAGAAGTTATAATGAATCATAACTTACTCTGCTTCAGACGCTCCCTAAAAACGCATCTTTTTAGGGCGGCCTACCACACTCCCTAATCTAATCCAATTCACACAGTGCCTCTACAACTTCTCACAACATAACCTCACGTCAAACTCCATGCCACCCAAATGCATCTCAAGATTCAGGCCCACTGGTCCAGGAAGCCATTATCTATCCCCCATTTCCTTGAAATTGCTGGATTGTCATTGTAAATAAGCACTTGTACCTTGCCCCCCCCCACCCCACCCATATCTCATTGTAGATTGTAAGCTCTCACGAGCAGGGTTGTCTTTTTTTTCCCCTCTAAATATTGCATTTTCTATTACTGTTATTACTGTTACTTTTTTGTATATGATCCTCCTGAATTGTAAAGCGCTGCGGAATATGTTGGCGCTATAGAAATAAAGATTATTATTATTATTATTAATATTATTAATACAGCTCACATAGTACTCCATGTATTACTGTATAATGCACTCCCCATAGTCATTCATGTATTATAATGCAGCCCTCAAAGTCCTCTGTATATTATACTGAACCCCATTGTCCTACATATACTGCACCCCATAGCCATCTATGTAAAATTCACCCCATAGTACTCCATATATTATACTGCACCACATAGTTCTCCATGTATTATACTGCACCCCATAGTACTACATACAGTTAGGTCCAGAAATCTTTGGCCAGTGACACAATTTTGGCGAGTTGGGCTCTGCATGCCACCACATTGGATTTGAAATGAAACCTCTACAACAGAATTCAAGTGCAGATTGTAACGTTTAATTTGAAGGTTTGAACAAAAATATCTGATAGAAATTGTAGGAATTGTACACTTTTCTTTACAAACACTCCACATTTTAGGAGGTCAAAAGTAATTGGACAAATAAACCAAACCCAAACAAAATATTTTTAATTTCAATATTTTGTTGCCAATCCTTTGGAGGCAATCACTGCCTTAAGTCTGGAACCCATGGACATCACCAAACGCTGGGTTTCCTCCTTCTTAATGCTTTGCCAGGCCTTTACAGCCGCAGCCTTCAGGTCTTGCTTGTTTGTGGGTCTTTCCATCTTAAGTCTGGATTTGAGCAAGTGAAATGCATGCTCAATTGGGTTAAGATCTGGTGATTGACTTGGCCATTGCAGAATGTTCCACTTTTTTGCACTCATGAACTCCTGGGTAGCTTTGGCTGTATGTTTGGGGTCATTGTCCATCTGTACTATGAAGCGCCGTCCGATCAACTTTGCGGCATTTGGCTGAATCTGGGCTGAAAGTATATCCTGGTACACTTCAGAATTCATCCGGCTACTCTTGTCTGCTGTTATGTCATCAATAAACACAAGTGACCACGTGATCACGTTGCCTCCACCATGTTTTACAGAGGATGTGGTGTGCCTTGGATCATGTGCCGTTCCCTTTCTTCTCCAAACTTTTTTCTTCCCATCATTCTGGTACAGGTTGATCTTTGTCTCATCTGTCCATAGAATACTTTTCCAGAACTGAGCTGGCTTCATGAGGTGTTTTTCAGCAAATTTAACTCTGGCCTGTCTATTTTTGGAATTGATGAATGGTTTCCATCTAGATGTGAACCCTTTGTATTTACTTTCATGGAGTCTTCTCTTTACTGTTGACTTAGAGACAGATACACCTACTTCACTGAGAGTGTTCTGGACTTCAGTTGATGTTGTGAACGGGTTCTTTTTCACCAAAGAAAGTATGCGGCGATCATCCACCACTGTTGTCATCTGTGGACGCCCAGGCCTTTTTGAGTTCCCAAGCTTACCAGTCAATTCCTTTTTTCTCAGAATGTACCCGACTGTTGATTTTGCTACTCCAAGCATGTCTGCTATCTCTCTGATGGATTTTTTCTTTTTTTTTCAGCCTCAGGATGTTCTGCTTCACCTCAATTGAGAGTTCCTTAGACCGCATGTTGTCTGGTCACAGCAACAGCTTCCAAATGCAAAACCACACACCTGTAATCAACCCCAGACCTTTTAACTACTTCATTGATTACAGGTTAACGAGGGAGACGCCTCCAGAGTTAATTGCAGCCCTTAGAGTCCCTTGTCCAATTACTTTTGGTCCCTTGAAAAAGAGGAGGCTTATGCATTACAGAGCTATGATTCCTAAACCCTTTCTCCGATTTGGATATGAAAACTCTCATATTGCAGCTGGGAGTGTGCACTTTCAGCCCATATTATATATATAATTGTATTTCTGAACATGTTCTTGTAAACAGCTAAAATAACAAAACTTGTGTCACTGTCCAAATATTTCTGGACCTAACTGTATATTATACTGCACCCCACAGTCCTGCGTATATTATACTGCACCCCATAGTTTTCCATATATTATAATGCACCCCCATAGTACTATATGTATTATAATGCAGTCACCATAGTCCTTCATACACTGTGTGCAGAATTATTAGGCAAGTTGTATTTCAGAGGATTTTTTTCTATTATTGATCAACAACTATGTTCTCAATCACCCAAAAGACTCATAAATATCAAAGCTTAATATTTTTGGCAGTTGGAGTGGGGTTTTTTAGATTTGGCTATCTTAGGCTAGATTTGGCTATCTTAGGTCCACGCAGCGGAAAATGCACGGATTTTGCCGCGGATTTCTCGCAGAAAAGCCGCGGATTTCACGAAAATCTGCAGCACCGGCACTTCCCAGCCATTTCTATGGCATTTTGGAAATGCTGTGTCCATGCTGTGGATTTTTCCGCAGCGGATTTCGTGCGGATTTTGGTCCGGAAAAATCTGCAACATGTCAATTATTGTTGCGGATTTTCATCCGGATTTTGGCTTTAAAATTGGGAAAAAAAATCCGCATCAAATCCGCGGCAATTACGCGGTAAATCCACGGCAAATCCGCACCTTTGAAAAGGTGCGGATTTTGCGGGAAAGCTGCGGATTTTGATGCAGAAAAATCCGCAGCTACATTCTCTCGTGGACACATAGCCTTAGGAGGATATCTGTCTGTGCGGGTAACTATTACTGTGCAGAATTATTAGGCAACTTAATAAAAACCAAATCTATTCCCATCTCACTTGTTTATTTTCACCAGGTAAACCAATATAACTGCACAAAATTTAGAAATAAACATTTCTGACATGCAAAAAAAAAACCACAAAAAATTAGTGACCAATATAGCCCCCTTTCTTTATGATGACACTTAACAGCCGACTATCCATAGATTCTGTCATTGCTTGATCTGTTTACACTCAGCATTGCGTGCAGCAGCCGCCACAGCCTCCAGACACCACAGCCTCCAGACACCACAGCCTCCAGACACCACAGCCTCCAGACACCACAGCCTCCAGACACCACAGCCTCCAGTCACCACAGCCTCCAGCCACCACAGCCTCCAGACACTGCTCCCAGAGGTGGACTGTTTTCTTTCCCTGTAGATCTCACATTTTATGAGGGACCACAGATTCTCTATGGGGTTCAGATCAGGTGAACAAGGGGGCCATGTCATTATTTTTTCATCTTTTAGACCTTTACTGGCCAGCCACGCTGTGGAGTAGTTGGATGCATGTGATGGAGCATTGTCCTGCATGAAAATCATGTTTTTCTTGAACGATACTGATTTCTTCCTGTACCACTGCTTGAAGAAGTTGTCTTCCAGAAACTGGCAGTAGGTCTGGGAGTTGAGCTTCACTCCATTCTCAACCCGAAAAGGTCACACAAGTTGATCTTTGATGATCCCAGCCCATACCAGTACCCACCTCCACCTTGCTGGTGTCTGAGTCGGAGCGGAGCTCTCTGCCCTTTACTGATCCAGCCTCTGGCCCATCCATCTGCCCATCAAGAGTCACTCTCATTTCATCAGTCCATAAAACCTTTGAAAAATCAGTCTTAAGATATTTCTTGGCCCAGCCTTGACGTTTTATCTTATGTTTCTTGGTCAGAGGTGGTGGTTTTCAGCCTTCCTTACCTTGGCCATGTCCCTGAGTATGGCACACCTTGTGCTTTTTGATACTCCAGTAACGTTGCAGCTGTGAAATATGGCCAAACTGGTGGCAAATGGCATCTTGATTTTCCTCAATTCATGGGCAGTTATTTTGTGCCTTTTTGTCCCGGAACGCTTCTTGCGACCCTGTTGGCTATTTGACATGAAACGCTTGATTGTTAGGTGATCACGCTTCAAAGGTTTGGCAATTTCAAGACTGCTGCATCCCTCTGCAAGACATCTCACAATTTTAGACTTTTCAGAGCCCGTCAAATCTCTCTTCTGACCCATTTTGTCAAAGGAAAGGAAGTTGCCTAATAATTAAGCACACCTTATATAGGGTGTTGATGTCATTACACCGCACCCCTCCTCATTACAGAGATGCACATCACCTGATTTACTTAATTGGCAGTTGGCTTTCACTATACAGCTTGGAGTAGGACAACATGTAGAAAAAGTATCATGTGATCAAAATACTAATTTGCCTAATAATTCTGCACACAGTGTATTGTATTATTCACCCCATAGTCCTTAATGTATTCTAATGCAGCCCTATTGTCCATGTATAAGGTAACGCCATTAGTCCTCATATAATGCAGCCCCCATAATCCTATATGTATTATAACGCATCCCCATAGTCCTTCATATTGTATTATGCAGCCCTATAATCCTCCATATACAGTGCCTACAAGTAGTATTCAACCCCCTGCAGATTTAGCAGGTTTACACATTCGGAATTAACTTGGCATTGTGACATTTGGACTGTAGATCAGCCTGGAAGTGTGAAATGCACTGCAGCAAAAAAGAATGTTATTTCTTTTTTTATTTTTTTTTTTTAAATTGTGAAAAGTTTATTCAGAGGGTCATTTATTATTCAACCCCTCAAACCACCAGAACTGTTTGGTTCCCCTAAAGTATTAAGAAGTATTTCAGGCACAAAGAACAATGAGCTTCACATGTTTGGATTAATTATCTCTTTTTCCAGCCTTTTCTGACTAATTAAGACCCTCCCCAAACTTGTGAACAGCACTCATACATAGTCAACATGGGAAAGACAAAGGAGCATTCCAAGGCCATCAGAGACAAGATCGTGGAGGGTCACAAGGCTGGCAAGGGGTACTAAACCCTTTCCAAGGAGTTGGGCCTACCTGTCTCCACTGTTGGGAGCATCATCCGGAAGTGGAAGGCTTATGGAACTACTGTTAGCCTTCCACGGCCTGGACAGCCTTTGAAAGTTTCCACCCGTGCCGAGGCCAGGCTTGTCCGAAGAGTCAAGGCTAACCCAAGGACAACAAGGAAGGAGCTCCGGGAAGATCTCATGGCAGTGGGGACATTGGTTTCAGTCAATACCATAAGTAACGTACTCCACCGCAATGGTCTCCATTCCAGACGAGCCCGTAAGGTACCTTTACTTTCAAAGCGTCATGTCAAGGCTCGTCTACAGTTTGCTCATGATCACTTGGAGGACTCTGAGACAGACTGGTTCAAGGTTCTCTGGTCTGATGAGACCAAGATCGAGATCTTTGGTGCCAACCACATACGTGACGTTTGGAGACTGGATGGCACTGCATACGACCCCAAGAATACCATCCCTACAGTCAAGCATGGTGATGGCAGCATCATGCTGTGGGGCTGTTTCTCAGCCAAGGGGCCTGGCCATCTGGTCCGCATCCATGGGAAGATGGATAGCACGGCCTACCTGGAGATTTTGGCCAAGAACCTCCGCTCCTCCATCAAGGATCTTAAGATGGGTCGTCATTTCATCTTCCAACAAGACAACGACCCAAAGCTCACAGCCATGAAAACCAAGGCCTGGTTCAAGAGGGAAAAATCAAGGTGTTGCAGTGGCCTAGTCAGTCTCCTGACCTTAACCCAATTGAAAACTTGTGGAAGGAGCTCAAGATTAAAGTCCACATGAGACACCCAAAGAACCTAGATAACTTGGAGAAGATCTGCATGGAGGAGTGGGCCAAGATAACTCCAGAGACCTGTGCTGGCCTGATCAGGTCTTATAAAAGACGATTATTAGCTGTAATTGCAAACAAGGGTTATTCCACAAAATATTAAACCTAGGGGTTGAATAATAATTGACCCACACTTTTATGTTGAAAATTTATTAAAATTTAACTGAGCAACATAACTTGTTGGTTTGTAGGATTTATGCATCTGTTAATAAATCCTGCTCTTGTTTGAGGTTTGCAGGCTCTAACTTATTTGCATCTTATCAAACCTGCTAAATCTGCAGGGGATTGAATACTACTTGTAGGCACTGTATAATGCACCCCTAAAGTCCATGTATAAGGTAACCCAATTAGTCCTCCATATAATGCAACCCCCTAAGTCCTATATGTATTAAAATGCACCCCATAGTTCTTCATATTGGATTATGCAGCTCCATAGTCCTCCATGTATAATGCACCCCTATATTCCATGTAAAAGGGATCCTTCATATAGTATTATGCACCCCTTATATTCCTGCATATAGTATTATGCACCCCTTATATTCCTCCATATAGTATTATGCTCCCCTTATATTCCTTCATATAGTTTAGTACACGCCTTATATTCCTCCATATAGTAGTATGCACCCCTTATATTCTGCCATATACTAGTATGCAGCCCCCATATAGTGCACCACCATATTGTGTGCCCCAATATAATATTGTGCGCCAACATATAGTTATATGTGTCACGCTCCCCGGTGCCCGTGCCATGCTCCCCGGTGCCCGTGCCACGCTCCCCGGTTCCCCTGCCACGCTCCCCGGCTCCCCTGCCACGCTCCCCGGCTCCTCTGCCACGCTCCCCGGCTCCTCTGCCACGCTCCCCCGCTCCCGGACCTCGCTTCCCCACTCCCGTGCCACGCTCCCCGGTCCCCTGCTCCTCAGCCTCCATGCTCCCTCACCTGCGTCCTCCAGGCAACCCGGTCCCCGGTCCCGGCGCCCGTCTGCTGTCCTGAGCCGGCCCGGCACTCCTGCCTCCTGTACACCGCATCCTGCTCTGGCTTCTGGCACCCGGGCCTCGCGCATGCGCATTAGGGCGTGCGCGCGGTCATTGACCTTTTCTTAAAGGGCCAGCGTCCTCCAACAGGATATTGAAGATGCAGGTACAGGGTATATAGGGGGTTCCTTTCCAAGTGGGCGGGGCCTGTTCTTCGTGTTTGCTAAGCTAGGAGTCAGGTCTCCCTGTGCCATTGTCTCGTACTCACCTATCTCTCTTGTAGAGCCGCTCCTGTCCCGCCAACCGGTCCTGACGGTTCCAGAACCCCGAACGGACTGTCCGCCATCTTCTCAGTCCCTACCGTCTCCGATTCCTGGATCTGTGCGGTGACCGATCTCCCCGTTCCGCTGGTTGTGGACCCTGCCTGACATCATCTCGGCCTCCGAACCTGCGCTCCGTCACCCGGACTACCTTCAGAGACTCCGTGATCCCAGGGACTTCTACACCCACTCCTCTGAACGGACTGTCCTGCTACCCGTAGTGCTTCGGCTACCGGGCACCTTGCCCTCGGTTGGGTGCTCAGTCCAGTGGATCCACCTCCTGGGCCTACCCGTCATCCTGGTCCTAACAATATGCAGCCCCATATACTATTTTGCAACCCCAATAAATGCTTCCCCATAGTCCTCTGGAATTCCTGATTAAATACACAAATATACTCACTTCTCCTCATTCAGCCACTGCCCCAGTCTCCTCAGCGTGTGTCCACTGTTATGCCACTCTGACATTTTAGCACATCAGTGCGCAGTAGTGACGTCACTGCTAGAGATGAGCGATGTTCGAGGTTCGCCAATTTCATGTTCGAGTGATTTTTGCTAAAAGCTCGACAGTTCGAGTTATGTTCGAGAACGGTTCGATCACCAAAAAGCCTAGCTAGTTACTAGCTGGCTTTTCACTGTAATAGTGTGAGTCACTCTGTGATTCACACTATTATCAAATTTCAGCTTATAGTGTGCGGGGGGGACGGGGTTTAGATCTGTGCTACTGCAAAGTGCTGAGAGAATGCCGATCACCATTTATTAATTTTTTTTTCCCCTAACCGCGCGTGCAGTGGAGCGTTCCAAGCTGTCAGCAAATCACAGACACAAACACAGCTAAGTTGATTTTTGCCAGACAAGCAAGGGCATGTGTCATAGGCTGTGCATGTCACATGTCCTTAACCTATAAGATACGGCCATTTTCCCCTTCGCCGCTATTATCTGTCTTCTGCGTGTGGGTGACAGTCACCGCTCACGCTGCTGCTGCTGCTGCTGTGTGCGCTATAGAGATACAGTGCAATCTACACAGCGCTTTAGGGATTAGGGACTGCTGGTTATTTCAGCCCTTTTCAGGGCTGATTTACAGGCATTCATAGCCATAGCTGCTAAGCATGTCCGTGCAAATGCGGTGTAGGGATTTAGATAACAGCGTCTGGCTACCTCAGCTCAGGCAATTCCTTACTGCATTTTTTCATTAGCAGGGATAGAAAGTGAGGCTTCCTTTGCTGTCCTGCTCCCCAGAGCACCCGTGCATTCTACCCACATGCACATTTTTGCCACGCTATTTTATTTGCCCAAGGAGCTGACACTTTTTGTGCCATCCTAAAAGTGTCTGGAATACTACCTTAGTGTTCCTTTGCTGTCTTGCTACCTACAGCACCCGTGCATTATACCCACCTGCCCATTTTTGCCATGCTATTTTATTTGCCCTAAGAGCTGACACTTTTTGTGACATCCTAAAAGTGTCTGAGATAGTACCTTAGAGCGGCTTTGCACACTACGACATCGCAGGTGCGATGTCGGTGGGGTCAAATTGAAAGTGACGCACATCCGGCATCGCATGCGACATCGTAGTGTGTAAAGCCTAGATGATACGATTAACGAGCGCAAAATCGTCGTAATCGTATCATCGGTGCAGCGTCGGCGTAATCCATAATTACACTGACGCGACGGTCCGATGTTGTTCCTCGTTCCTGCGGCAGCACACATCACTGTGTGTGAAGCCGCAGGAGCGAGGAACATCTCCTACCGGCGTCACCGCGGCTTCCGTAGGATATGCGGAAGGAAGGAGGTGGGCAGGATGTTCACATCCTGCTCATCTCCGCCCCTCCGCCGCTATTGGCCGCCTGCCGTGTGACGTCGCTATGACGCCGCACGACCCGCCCCCTTAGGAAGGAGGCGGGTCGCCGGCCAGAGCGACGGTCGCAGGGCAGGTGAGTGCGCGTGAAGCTGGCGTAGCGATAATTTTTGCTACGCCAGCTATCACACGATATCGTACCTGCGACGGGGGCGGGGACTATCGCGTGCGACATCGCAGCATCGGCTTGCGATGTCGCAACGTGCAAAGCCCGCCTTAGTGTTCCTTTGCTGTCCTGCTACCCACAGCACCCGTGCATTATACCCACCTGCCCATTTTTGCCATGCTATTTTATTTGACCAAAGAGCTGACACTTTTTGTGCCATCCTAAAAGTGTCTGGAATACTACGTTAGTGTCCCTTTGCTGTCCTGCTACCCACAGCACCCGGGCATTCTACCCAACTGCCCATTTTTCCCACACAATTCTATTTGCAAACTGTGCTGCCACTGTTAGGGGCATATTAAAATTGTCTGGGATAGTCAGTGTTGGTTCTTCAGCTGTCAATAAAGCTAGACCACCGCTGCAATCTACAGCACCTCTCCATTTTTGCTACCACATTTTAAGTGTCCAATCTTTTCGTTAACAAAATGAGTGGCAAAAGGACAGATGCTGGTGGAAAGGGGAACAGGCGTGTTGGAAAAGGAAAAAAAGTTTGTGTCCGTGGGGTAGGTGGGAAAGCTACATTAACATCTGCTGAAGAAATGCCATCTTCCAGCAAAAGTAAGATGTCTACTACTTTCCGTGGACAATCCGATGTGCTTCCTTTTTTACGGAACCGAACAACTGTAACAAAGGTAGATGATGCACAAAAAAAAACAAGCTTGAATGGATCTCAAGTGCTCCAACAAGTGGCCTCTCCTCCACCTCAACTTCAACATCCAAAAAACAACAGTCCTCTGAGTTGTCATCCCAATCGCACTTGCTTTCTCCCAGCTCTCAAGTCTCCACCCGCCCTGAAGAGTATGGTGTAACAGAGGTGGCTGAGTCTGCAGAGCTGTTCAGTCACACTATAGCCTCTGGGAATCAGAGGTCTGTTGCCAAGCTACAGTGAGTACAGACCAGGAAATGGTCTGCAGTGATGCCCAGAAGCTTTGTGAGTCTGATTCAGGCCTTGATGACCAAGTTTCTGAGCATAATGTAGACCCTCATTCCCAAACTGTAACACCTGTTGGTAGAGACAATGAGGAACATACTGATGACGATGAGACGCAGATACCAGATTGGGATGACAACTTAACTTGATAATGAAGTTCTAGATCCCACTTACTGTCAACCCACAGTCAGGCACTCGAGGAGGACACCAGAGGCGGTGGAGGAGGATGCAACTGATGACGAAGTTACCTTGCGCCTTCCTGGACAGAGTCGGAGAACTGGAAGCACGTCAACAACTGCATCCTCAGCCACAACTCTGCCTCTGAGCACAAGTCGGGGTGGCTCTGCAGGTCGCATGGCCTCTAAGCCTTGCCTAGCCGGGTCCTTTTTTGACCTTGCAAAGGATCTCCCAAATCATGTGATCTGTAAAATTTGTCACCAATCTATAAGTAAAGGCCAAAACCTCACCAGTTTGACAACTTCTTCCATGAATCGTCACATGAATAACAAGCATAAGTCCCAGTGGGAAGCTCGCCGTGCTGCAATGCGGCCTAGCGGAGCGAGCCAACCACCGCCTGCCCCTTCAAATTCCTCCGCGCGCCCTTCATCTTCTATGACTGTGGGGACAGCTGTCACACATGTTTTTCCACGCAGATCTTCCACCTCTTTAACCGCAACAGCCAGTTTGCTTGGCAGGTTGTCAGTTGGTTTGGAAGGGGAAACAAGTGCTGGTGTAGAGCTCTCTCAGACATCGAGAGCATCAACTTTGGATGAAGGCAACATCATGTCTCCGCCTGCACTTTCCTCACAGATCTGCAGTTTTCCAGGGACACCCTACTCACCACCGTCTCCACACAGCAGCCAGATCTCGGTCCCTCAGATGTGGACAAATAAAAGGCCATTTCTTCCGAGCCATGACAAAGCTAAGAGGTTGACTTTCACCCTCTGTAAGCTCTTGGCTACCGAAATGCTGCCTTTCCACCTGGTGGACACAGAGGATTTTCAAGACCTTATATCAGTCGCAGTGCCACAGTGCCAGATGCCCAGTCGCCACTACTTCTCCAAGAAAGGTATGCCTGCGCTACACCAGCATGTCGCACACAACATCGCCGCTTCCTTGAGAAACTCTGTGTGTGACAGGGTGCATTTCCCCACCGATACTTGGACCAGTAAGCATGGACATGGGCGTTACATGTCGCTGACTGGGCACTGGGTAACTATGGTGAGAGATGGTGAGGGGTCTGCTGAACAAGTCTTGCCGTCCCCACGACTTGTGCGTCAATCCTCTGTATGTCGAAGTTCCTCCACTGCTTCTGCCTCCTCAACCTCATCTGGGTCCTCCACCTCCGCCCAAAGCCTGTGTGGTCAGGCCACCCGCGTTGTAACTGTGCAGAAGGAATCCCACACACCTCCTTACTATGCTGGCAGTAGAGCTCAACGGCATCAGGCGGTCTTTACGTTGAAATGTCTGGGAAATAAGAGTCACACAGCTGAGGAGTTGTGGTCAGCTCTGCACTCGGAGTTTCGTAAATGGTTGTCTCCACTCAACCTGCAGCCAGGTAAGGCCGTGTGCGACAATGCTGCAAACCTGGGTGCGGCCCCTCGCCGGGGCAAGGTGACACACGTGCCTTGTATGGCTCACATTTTGAACCTTGTTGTCCAGCAATTTTTCACCCACTATCCCGACTTAGATGGGCTTCTGCACAGGGCACGGTCACTCTCTGCTCACTTCCGCCGTTCAACCGCCGCAGCTGACCGACTTGCATCGCTGCAGAGGTCTTTCGGCCTGCTGGTTCATCGCCTGAAATGCGATGTGACGACACGCTGGAATTCGACTCTCCACATGTTACAGCGACTGTGGCAGCACCGCCGAGCCCTGGTGCAATACGTTATGACGTATAGCCTGGGCCAACGAGATGCAGAGGTGGGGCAGATCACGCTGATGGAGTGGTCTCAGATCAAGGACCTATGCACCCTTCTGCACAGCTTCGACATGGCGACGAATATGTTTAGCGCTGACAATGCCATTATTAGCATGACAACGGAAGGGTTAACAAGATCTACAAGGACCAGACGTTCATCATCACCAAGGCGGCAGGCATGGGACAGTGGGGGAGAGGGATTAACAAGGGCGCATGGTAGCAGCCAAACTGTTTAGGAAGGGGCAGGAGCCCATGAAGAAATGGAGGACAAACTGTCGATGGGCATGGAAGACTCAGCTGATGAGGGAGACCTTGGTCAAATTTCGGTTGTTCGAGGTTGGGAGGATATGTCAGAGGAAGGCAGCATGGTTATCACCTCGCCGCCACCAACACAGCAAGGACTTGGTCCGCAGGGATGCGCAAGACACATGAGTGCCTTCTTGCTGCACTACCTTCAACATGACCCTCGGATTGTCCGAATTAGAAGTAATAATGACTACTGGCTTGCCACACTCTTAGATCCCCGGTACAAGTCCAAGTTTTGCAAAATAATTCCAGCCATAGAAAGGGACGCACGTATGCAGGAGTATCAGCAGAAGCTGTTACTCGATCTTAGCTCGGCTTTTCCACCAAACAACCATGCAGGTGCAGGGAGTGAATCTCCCAGTTGTAACTTGACAAACAGGGGACTGTCTCGTCATCAACAGTCAAACCGTACCAGCAGCACCGTATCTGGTGGTAACAGCAGTTTTATTGAATCGTTTCATAATTTTTTAGACCCTCCTTTGCAAGGCCACCAGAGACAAGAAGTCTGACACATAGTCAACGGCTGGAGAGGATGATACAGGAGTATCTCCAAATGAACATCGATGCCATGACTTTGCAAATGGAGCCTTGCTCATTTTGGGCTTCAAATCTTGAAAAATGGCCAGAGCTCTCCACTTACGCCTTGGAGATCTTGTCATGTCCCGCGGCCAGCGATGTCTCTGAATGTGTCTTCAGTGCTGCTGGGTGTGTGCTGACAGATAAGCGCACGCGTCTGTCCAGTGACAATGTGGACAGACTAACGTTCATCAAGATGAACAAGTCATGGATCAGCAAGGACTTTGCTACCCCGGTGTCATCCTGGGGAGAGTAAAGGCTTGTGGATTTGGATTGTGCTTGATGCAAGTCAACATGTGAAGTTTACAACTAGGGCACAAGTGATGCCACTGAAGTGGTGTGTGTGGGGCCTAATTTTTGGAAAAAAGGGAGACTCCGCTTGGAGTCCCCTTGCTGTGTTTTTAAAAATGATCCAAGATGAACAAGTCATAGTTCAGCAAGGACTTTGCTACCTACCCAGGTGTCATCCTGAAGACAGTTAAGGCTGGCGTATTTTTGAATGTGCTTGATGCAAATCAACAGGTCAAGTTTGCAACTGGGGCACAAGTGATGCCACTGAAGGGGTGTGTGTGGCCCAATTTTTGGAAAAAAGGGAGACTCTGCTTAGAGTCCCTTTGCTGTGTTTTACATGATTTTAGAAGGGCGTGCCATGCCTATATCTGTGTCTCCTCCTCTTTTTCCTCGTCCAGCTGTTTCGTTTTCGCATGAGTATATGTCCTTGTCACTTTCCCATGTGTTTGTGGTATGTTGTGAGTTGTTTGTCACCTTTTGGACACCTTTGAAGGTGTTTTCTATGTGTTTTTAGGTGTTTGCCTCCCATTGTTTTCAATGGGGTTCGAGAGATTCGTCAAACGGTTCGTCGAACGGCACCTCGAACGGAGCCTTCAGAGGCTCGCTCATCTCTAGTAACCGCAGTCCTCCATGCTGAAACATCAGTGTCTCACAGACACATAGTAGTAGAATGATTAGAAATAGAGTGTTCTGCTCCTCCTCGCATTGTTCCTTTCAATTGTATTGGCATCTGTGATGGTGATGCCGATATAAATGAAAGTACGATCGTCGGCAGGAGGTCCACGGGGCCACAGTGACTCACGGGCCCAATCTAGACAGCTCACTAGTGAATCATCTAGAATAGAGTGGCAAAAATGAGGTGCTCAAAATATCCACTCTGATCTAGACGGCTCACTGCTGAATCACCTAAAACAGAGTGGCTAAAATGAGGTCCTCAAAAAATCCACTCTGATATAGACGGCTCACTACTGAAGCAGCTAGAACGGAGTGGCTAAAATGAGGTCCTCAAAAAATCCACTACGACACAATGTGGATATTATGAGGACTTTCAGCTGCGCTCTGTTACGGTTTTTGCTTTGAGGCTCCTCCCACTCTTCGAAAAAATCCATTGCAGTCACCTCAGTACCAAATGTACCTAATGTAGTGGCTAAAATGAGGTCCTCAAAAAATCCACTCTGATATAGACGGCTCACTACTGAAGCAGCTAGAACGGAGTGGCTTTTTTGAGGTCCTCAAAAAATCCACTACGACACAATGTGGATATTATGAGGACTTTCAGCTGCGCACTGTTACGCTTTTTGCTTTGAGGCTCCTCCCACTCTTCGAAAAAATACATTGCAGTCACCTCAGTACCAAAGGTACATAAT
This sequence comes from Anomaloglossus baeobatrachus, assembly GCF_048569485.1. NCBI lineage: Eukaryota > Metazoa > Chordata > Amphibia > Anura > Aromobatidae > Anomaloglossus > Anomaloglossus baeobatrachus. Next base: position 87,821,458 of record NC_134353.1, read on the forward strand.
GTAGTGGCTAAAATGAGGTCCTCAAAAAATCCACTCTGATATAGACGGCTCACTACTGACGCAGCTAGAACGGAGTGGCTAAAATGAGGTCCTCAAAAAATCCACTCTGATATAGACGGCTCACTACTGAAGCAGCTAGAACGGAGTGGCTTTTTTGAGGTCCTCAAAAAATCCACTACGACACAATGTGGATATTATGAGGACTTTCAGCTGCGCACTGTTACACTTTTTGCTTTGAGGCTCCTCCCACTCTTCGAAAAAATCCATTGCAGTCAACTCAGTACCAAATGTACATAATGTAGTGGCTAAAATGAGGTCCTCAAAAAATCCACTCTGATATAGACGGCTCACTACTGAAGCAGCTAGAACGGAGTGGCTTTTTTGAGGTCCTCAAAAAATCCACTACGACACAATGTGGATATTATGAGGACTTTCAGCTGCGCACTGTTACGCTTTTTGCTTTGAGGCTCCTCCCACTCTTCGAAAAAATCCATTGCAGTCACCTCAGTACCAAATGTACATAATGTAGTGGCTAAAATGAGGTCCTCAAAAAATCCACTCTGATATAGACGGCTCACTACTGAAGCAGCTAGAACGGAGTGGCTTTTTTGAGGTCCTCAAAAAATCCACTACGACACAATGTGGATATTATGAGGACTTTCAGCTGCGCTCTGTTACGCTTTTTGCTTTGAGGCTCCTCCCACTCTTCGAAAAAATCCATTGCAGTCACCTCAGTACCAAATGTACATAATGTAGTGGCTAAAATGAGGTCCTCAAAAAATCCACTCTGATATAGACGGCTCACTACTGAAGCAGCTAGAACGGAGTGGCTTTTTTGAGGTCCTCAAAAAATCCACTACGACACAATGTGGATATTATGAGGACTTTCAGCTGCGCTCTGTTACGGTTTTTGCTTTGAGGCTCCTCCCACTCTTCGAAAAAATCCATTGCAGTCACCTCAGTACCAAATATACATAATGTAGTGGCTAAAATGAGGTCCTCAAAAAATCCACTCTGATATAGACGGCTCACTACTGAAGCAGCTAGAACGGAGTGGCTTTTTTGAGGTCCTCAAAAAATCCACTACGACACAATGTGGATATTATGAGGACTTTCAGCTGCGCACTGTTACGCTTTTTGCTTTGAGGCTCCTCCCACTCTTCGAAAAAATCCATTGCAGTCAACTCAGTACCAAATGTACATAATGTAGTGGCTAAAATGAGGTCCTCAAAAAATCCACTCTGATATAGACGGCTCACTACTGAAGCAGCTAGAACGGAGTGGCTTTTTTGAGGTCCTCAAAAAATCCACTACGACACAATGTGGATATTATGAGGACTTTCAGCTGCGCTCTGTTACGCTTTTTGCTATGAGGCTCCTCCCACTCTTCGAAAAAATCCATTGCAGTCACCTCAGTAAATGTACATAATGTAGTGGCTAAAATGAGGTCCTCAAAAAATCCACTCTGATATAGACGGCTCACTACTGAAGCAGCTAGAACGGAGTGGCTTTTTTGAGGTCCTCAAAAAATCCACTACGACACAATGTGGATATTATGAGGACTTTCAGCTGCGCACTGTTACGGTTTTTGCTTTGAGGCTCCTCCCACTCTTCGAAAAAATCCATTGCAGTCACCTCAGTACCAAATGTACATAATGTAGTGGCTAAAATGAGGTCCTCAAAAAATCCACTCTGATATAGACGGCTCACTACTGAAGCAGCTAGAACGGAGTGGCTAAAATGAGGTCCTCAAAAAATCCACTACGACACAATGTGGATATTATGAGGACTTTCAGCTGCGCACTGTTACGCTTTTTGCTTTGAGGCTCCTCCCACTCTTCGAAAAAATCCATTGCAGTCACCTCAGTACCAAATGTACATAATGTAGTGGCTAAAATGAGGTCCTCAAAAAATCCACTCTGATATAGACGGCTCACTACTGAAGCAGCTAGAACGGAGTGGCTTTTTTGAGGTCCTCAAAAAATCCACTACGACACAATGTGGATATTATGAGGACTTTCAGCTGCGCACTGTTACGTTTTTTGCTTTGAGGCTCCTCCCACTCTTCGAAAAAATCCATTGCAGTCACCTCAGTACCAAATGTACATAATGTAGTGGCTAAAATGAGGTCCTCAAAAAATCCACTCTGATATAGACGGCTCACTACTGAAGCAGCTAGAACGGAGTGGCTAAAATGAGGTCCTCAAAAAATCCACTACGACACAATGTGGATATTATGAGGACTTTCAGCTGCGCTCTGTTACGCTTTTTGCTTTGAGGCTCCTCCCACTCTTCGAAAAAATCCATTGCAGTCACCTCAGTACCAAATGTACATAATGTAGTGGCTAAAATGAGGTCCTCAAAAAATCCACTCTGATATAGACGGCTCACTACTGAAGCAGCTAGAACGGAGTGGCTAAAATGAGGTCCTCAAAAAATCCACTACGACACAATGTGGATATTATGAGGACTTTCAGCTGCGCACTGTTACGCTTTTTGCTTTGAGGCTCCTCCCACTCTTCGAAAAAATCCATTGCAGTCACCTCAGTACCAAATGTACATAATGTAGTGGCTAAAATGAGGTCCTCAAAAAATCCACTCTGATATAGACGGCTCACTACTGAAGCAGCTAGAACGGAGTGGCTTTTTTGAGGTCCTCAAAAAATCCACTACGACACAATGTGGATATTATGAGGACTTTCAGCTGCGCACTGTTACGGTTTTTGCTTTGAGGCTCCTCCCACTCTTCGAAAAAATCCATTGCAGTCACCTCAGTACCAAATGTACATAATGTAGTGGCTAAAATGAGGTCCTCAAAAAATCCACTCTGATATAGACGGCTCACTACTGAAGCAGCTAGAACGGAGTGGCTAAAATGAGGTCCTCAAAAAATCCACTACGACACAATGTGGATATTATGAGGACTTTCAGCTGCGCACTGTTACGCTTTTTGCTTTGAGGCTCCTCCCACTCTTCGAAAAAATCCATTGCAGTCACCTCAGTACCAAATGTACATAATGTAGTGGCTAAAATGAGGTCTTCAAAAAATCCACTCTGATATAGACGGCTCACTACTGAAGCAGCTAGAACGGAGTGGCTAAAATGAGGTCCTCAAAAAATCCACTACGACACAATGTGGATATTATGAGGACTTTCAGCTGCGCTCTGTTACGCTTTTTGCTTTGAGGCTCCTCCCACTCTTCGAAAAAATCCATTGCAGTCACCTCAGTACCAAATGTACATAATGTAGTGGCTAAAATGAGGTCCTCAAAAAATCCACTCTGATATAGACGGCTCACTACTGAAGCAGCTAGAACGGAGTGGCTAAAATGAGGTCCTCAAAAAATCCACTACGACACAATGTGGATATTATGAGGACTTTCAGCTGCGCTCTGTTACGCTTTTTGCTTTGAGGCTCCTCCCACTCTTCGAAAAAATCCATTGCAGTCACCTCAGTACCAAATGTACATAATGTAGTGGCTAAAATGAGGTCCTCAAAAAATCCACTCTGATATAGACGGCTCACTACTGAAGCAGGTAGAACGGAGTGGCTAAAATGAGGTCCTCAAAAAATCCACTACGACACAATGTGGATATTATGAGGACTTTCAGCTGCGCACTGTTACGCTTTTTGCTTTGAGGCTCCTCCCACTCTTCGAAAAAATCCATTGCAGTCACCTCAGTACCAAATGTACATAATGTAGTGGCTAAAATGAGGTCCTCAAAAAATCCACTCTGATATAGACGGCTCACTACTGAAGCAGCTAGAACGGAGTGGCTTTTTTGAGGTCCTCAAAAAATCCACTACGACACAATGTGGATATTATGAGGACTTTCAGCTGCGCACTGTTACGCTTTTTGCTTTGAGGCTCCTCCCACTCTTCGAAAAAATACATTGCAGTCACCTCAGTACCAAAGGTACATAATGTAGTGGCTAAAATGAGGTCCTCAAAAAATCCACTCTGATATAGACGGCTCACTACTGACGCAGCTAGAACGGAGTGGCTAAAATGAGGTCCTCAAAAAATCCACTCTGATATAGACGGCTCACTACTGAAGCAGCTAGAACGGAGTGGCTTTTTTGAGGTCCTCAAAAAATCCACTACGACACAATGTGGATATTATGAGGACTTTCAGCTGCGCTCTGTTACGCTTTTTGCTTTGAGGCTCCTCCCACTCTTCGAAAAAATCCATTGCAGTCACCTCAGTACCAAATGTACATAATGTAGTGGCTAAAATGAGGTCCTCAAAAAATCCACTCTGATATAGACGGCTCACTACTGAAGCAGGTAGAACGGAGTGGCTAAAATGAGGTCCTCAAAAAATCCACTACGACACAATGTGGATATTATGAGGACTTTCAGCTGCGCACTGTTACGCTTTTTGCTTTGAGGCTCCTCCCACTCTTCGAAAAAATCCATTGCAGTCACCTCAGTACCAAATGTACATAATGTAGTGGCTAAAATGAGGTCCTCAAAAAATCCACTCTGATATAGACGGCTCACTACTGAAGCAGCTAGAACGGAGTGGCTTTTTTGAGGTCCTCAAAAAATCCACTACGACACAATGTGGATATTATGAGGACTTTCAGCTGCGCTCTGTTACGCTTTTTGCTTTGAGGCTCCTCCCACTCTTCGAAAAAATCCATTGCAGTCACCTCAGTACCAAATGTACATAATGTAGTGGCTAAAATGAGGTCCTCAAAAAATCCACTCTGATATAGACGGCTCACTACTGAAGCAGCTAGAACGGAGTGGCTAAAATGAGGTCCTCAAAAAATCCACTACGACACAATGTGGATATTATGAGGACTTTCAGCTGCGCACTGTTACGCTTTTTGCTTTGAGGCTCCTCCCACTCTTCGAAAAAATCCATTGCAGTCACCTCAGTACCAAATATACATAATGTAGTGGCTAAAATGAGGTCCTCAAAAAATCCACTCTGATATAGACGGCTCACTACTGAAGCAGCTAGAACGGAGTGGCTTTTTTGAGGTCCTCAAAAAATCCACTACGACACAATGTGGATATTATGAGGACTTTCAGCTGCGCACTGTTACGTTTTTTGCTTTGAGGCTCCTCCCACTCTTCGAAAAAATCCATTGCAGTCACCTCAGTACCAAATGTACATAATGTAGTGGCTAAAATGAGGTCCTCAAAAAATCCACTCTGATATAGACGGCTCACTACTGAAGCAGGTAGAACGGAGTGGCTAAAATGAGGTCCTCAAAAAATCCACTACGACACAATGTGGATATTATGAGGACTTTCAGCTGCGCTCTGTTACGCTTTTTGCTTTGAGGCTCCTCCCACTCTTCGAAAAAATCCATTGCAGTCACCTCAGTACCAAATGTACATAATGTAGTGGCTAAAATGAGGTCCTCAAAAAATCCACTCTGATATAGACGGCTCACTACTGAAGCAGGTAGAACGGAGTGGCTAAAATGAGGTCCTCAAAAAATCCACTACGACACAATGTGGATATTATGAGGACTTTCAGCTGCGCACTGTTACGCTTTTTGCTTTGAGGCTCCTCCCACTCTTCGAAAAAATCCATTGCAGTCACCTCAGTACCAAATGTACATAATGTAGTGGCTAAAATGAGGTCTTCAAAAAATCCACTCTGATATAGACGGCTCACTACTGAAGCAGCTAGAACGGAGTGGCTTTTTTGAGGTCCTCAAAAAATCCACTACGACACAATGTGGATATTATGAGGACTTTCAGCTGCGCTCTGTTACGCTTTTTGCTTTGAGGCTCCTCCCACTCTTCGAAAAAATCCATTGCAGTCACCTCAGTACCAAATGTACATAATGTAGTGGCTAAAATGAGGTCCTCAAAAAATCCACTCTGATATAGACGGCTCACTACTGAAGCAGGTAGAACGGAGTGGCTAAAATGAGGTCCTCAAAAAATCCACTACGACACAATGTGGATATTATGAGGACTTTCAGCTGCGCACTGTTACGGTTTTTGCTTTGAGGCTCCTCCCACTCTTCGAAAAAATCCATTGCAGTCACCTCAGTACCAAATGTACATAATGTAGTGGCTAAAATGAGGTCCTCAAAAAATCCACTCTGATATAGACGGCTCACTACTGAAGCAGCTAGAACGGAGTGGCTAAAATGAGGTCCTCAAAAAATCCACTACGACACAATGTGGATATTATGAGGACTTTCAGCTGCGCACTGTTACGCTTTTTGCTTTGAGGCTCCTCCCACTCTTCGAAAAAATCCATTGCAGTCACCTCAGTACCAAATGTACATAATGTAGTGGCTAAAATGAGGTCTTCAAAAAATCCACTCTGATATAGACGGCTCACTACTGAAGCAGCTAGAACGGAGTGGCTTTTTTGAGGTCCTCAAAAAATCCACTACGACACAATGTGGATATTATGAGGACTTTCAGCTGCGCTCTGTTACGCTTTTTGCTTTGAGGCTCCTCCCACTCTTCGAAAAAATCCATTGCAGTCACCTCAGTACCAAATGTACATAATGTAGTGGCTAAAATGAGGTCCTCAAAAAATCCACTCTGATATAGACGGCTCACTACTGAAGCAGCTAGAACGGAGTGGCTAAAATGAGGTCCTCAAAAAATCCACTACGACACAATGTGGATATTATGAGGACTTTCAGCTGCGCTCTGTTACGCTTTTTGCTTTGAGGCTCCTCCCACTCTTCGAAAAAATCCATTGCAGTCACCTCAGTACCAAATGTACATAATGTAGTGGCTAAAATGAGGTCCTCAAAAAATCCACTCTGATATAGACGGCTCACTACTGAAGCAGGTAGAACGGAGTGGCTAAAATGAGGTCCTCAAAAAATCCACTACGACACAATGTGGATATTATGAGGACTTTCAGCTGCGCTCTGTTACGCTTTTTGCTTTGAGGCTCCTCCCACACTTCGAAAAAATCCATTGCAGTCACCTCAGTACCAAATGTACATAATGTAGTGGCTAAAATGAGGTCCTCAAAAAATCCACTCTGATATAGACGGCTCACTACTGAAGCAGCTAGAACGGAGTGGCTAAAATGAGGTCCTCAAAAAATCCACTACGACACAATGTGGATATTATGAGGACTTTCAGCTGCGCACTGTTACGCTTTTTGCTTTGAGGCTCCTCCCACTCTTCGAAAAAATCCATTGCAGTCACCTCAGTACCAAATGTACATAATGTAGTGGCTAAAATGAGGTCCTCAAAAAATCCACTCTGATATAGACGGCTCACTACTGAAGCAGGTAGAACGGAGTGGCTAAAATGAGGTCCTCAAAAAATCCACTACGACACAATGTGGATATTATGAGGACTTTCAGCTGCGCACTGTTACGCTTTTTGCTTTGAGGCTCCTCCCACTCTTCGAAAAAATCCATTGCAGTCACCTCAGTACCAAATGTACATAATGTAGTGGCTAAAATGAGGTCCTCAAAAAATCCACTCTGATATAGACAGCTCACTACTGAAGCAGCTAGAACGGAGTGGCTTTTTTGAGGTCCTCAAAAAATCCACTACGACACAATGTGGATATTATGAGGACTTTCAGCTGCGCTCTGTTACGCTTTTTGCTTTGAGGCTCCTCCCACTCTTCGAAAAAATCCATTGCAGTCACCTCAGTACCAAATGTACATAATGTAGTGGCTAAAATGAGGTCCTCAAAAAATCCACTCTGATATAGACGGCTCACTACTGAAGCAGCTAGAACGGAGTGGCTAAAATGAGGTCCTCAAAAAATCCACTACGACACAATGTGGATATTATGAGGACTTTCAGCTGCGCTCTGTTACGGTTTTTGCTTTGAGGCTCCTCCCACTCTTCGAAAAAATCCATTGCAGTCACCTCAGTACCAAATGTACATAATGTAGTGGCTAAAATGAGGTCCTCAAAAAATCCACTACGACACAATGTGTGAAATTATAAGCACTTTATCGGTTGCGCTCTGTTACGTTTTTCGCCGTGAGGCTCCTCCCACTCTTCAAAAAACTGAATTTCAGTCACTTCAGTACCAAATGTACATAATGAAGGCTACAGAGAGATCCTCAAAAAATCCACTCTGATCCAATATGGTAAGTTATGAAGACTGTCAGCTGCGCGGTTCCGTTTTTCCTTGTGAGGCTCCGCCCACTCTTTCAATGTCAGTCAAGCGGCCACGACTTGTGGAAATACGGTAAAATTAAAATTCCAGCAAAACTGAACAATCAGCGCTGTGTGGAATTATTTATATTGTAAAAAATAATAATAAAATGTAAGTTATAATAATAATGAAAATAAAAATGTGCCCTTTGGAAAAAAATAATAAATATAACAGTGTGAGCATCTAATAAATAAAACCATGAAATCATTCCAATTATAAATCTGATTCCAGCCCCTGCTGTAGAAACTGAACTGTGCTGTATGGAGAAAAGATCACAGAGATCATCAAAAAATCAACTCTGATCTAGCCACCTCACTGGTGAAGCAGCTAGAACGGAGTGGATAAAATGAGGTGACCAAAAACATGTGACTACAGCGAGGCCTCAAGAAATCAACTCTGATCTAGACACTTCAGCAGTGAACCGGCTAAATCAGAGTGGAAAAAATGAGGACCACAAAAAACCCACTCTGATCTAGACACTTCAGTAGTGAGCCGGCTAAATCAGAGTGGAAAAAATGAGGCCTCAAAAAATCAACTCCGATATAGCCGGCTCACTACTGAAGCAGCTAGATCAGAGTTGATTTTTTGAGGACCACAAAAAATCAACTCTGATCTAGACGCAACCGAGCTGCCAGGGAGAGTGATGACTGCGCTTACACTAGGGGGCGGGGTCTGGAGGCCGCCGGCGCCATGTTGGATGAGGGCGGTTTGCCCTCTGTGGACATTCAAATTTATTTGCTAGTTGCATTGGTGGTGTTTATTGCAGTCGAGTCCTAGCAGTTTGGTGAATAAACACCTTCTGAAGGATACCAAACAAAAATATTCCAGAAACTATCACAAGTGATTCGTAAATAGAAATTTTATTGGTTAAAAACCTACACACAATTAAAAACATGATAAGAACAAAAACAAAGGAGGGGAAGGTAGGGAAAAATACACATATATGATATCCAGGTGGCCAAATGATAGATATATTTATTTATTTTGAGGTCTGTGTCCAATAAGGAATTTGTGCTATGAAGGTAATAGTACAATGTAGTTTAAACTAGACAAATCAATCTAAAAAGATTTCTCTAAGATTATCCCAGAAAAACTTTATCTTTCTTCTACTGAAATTTTTGTGAAGATGGTGGTTGGTGAAATCTTTAGAATTCCCACACATAGACCCTATGATAATTTAACAACTGAACAGAGACGAGCCCTTGAAGACTTGAGGAAGATGAAGGGCATTATTTTTAAACCGGCGGACAAGGGGGGCAACATTGTGGTATGGCCAGTTGAGCTTTATGAGAGAGAGATTTTCAGACAATTGGGGGACCCCATATGCTATGAGAGACTCCCTAATGATCCAACTGTGTTATTTCAGCAGGACCTGAGTACCTTATTAGACCATGCTCATGTTAGGGGTTTTCTCCCTAAAAAAACTTGGGAAGGTCTAAAAACTAAAAATCCAACAGTACCAACACTATACATGCTACCGAAGGTACATAAAGATTTAAAAAATCCCCCCGGAAGACCTATTGTGTCTGGAAACGGGAGCCTCTCTGAACCAATATCTAAGCTACTGGACCATTTCCTGAAACCAATAGTCGCAGAGTTGCCCTCCTATGTCCGCGATTCCACCGAGGTACTCCAGAGATTGCAGGATATTCATATGGATTCTAATATGTATTTAGTAACATGCGATGTAGAATCGCTATATACTTGTATAGATCATTCTTTGGGCCTAGCGGCTCTGAGATTTTTTCTGTCAGGTCAGGATTTTGATACTAATAAGAAATAACGTTTGGAACTCCATTCTATGTCTGAACTGGGTGCAAAAACCTAAAAAAACATCACTATGGGGAGATAAGGTATGCACACCAGTGACTATGTAAGGGGAATACATGGAATAGCAGAAACTGCTGTGTGAATACTGACTTGAAAAATTCAATAGCTATATGTACGAATGAAATGTGGAAAAATGGAATCTGCATTACTGCCATGAATATATGAATAAAGAGAAATTTAGCTACTGAATTGATCAATGCAATAGAGCCCCAACACTACGCCAAAGTATTTCTCTATGTTGGGGTCCCTAGCTTGTGTGTGTCCTCTCATGCAGTTAAAAAACTAAAAAATATTGAGTTTTTCATGTCAGTATTCACACAGCAGTTTCTGCTATTACATGTATTCCCCTTACATAGTCACTGGTGTGCATACCTTATCTCCCCATAAGGATTTTGATACTGACATGGTGGAATTCCTTATGACACTTATGGAATTCGTTTTGTCCCATAACTATTTTGTCTTTAAAGACAGATTGTATTTACAAAAATGGGGTGTGGCGATGGGTGCGGCTTGCGCCCCATCCTACGCTAATCTGTTTTTGGGTTCATGGGAACATGAATTCGTACAGAATTGTGACACTTTCTGCACGTCTGTGATACTGTAAAGTAAATAAATAGTACATGTAAATTACATGGGTTATTTAGTTAACGCTAAGCATGAAAGCCATTCCACCGTGACAAGCCGGGATGGCCTAACCGGTCTCTAATATTAACACCTTACCAGGTGCCAAATGGCGTTAAAGGAGAGCAGGCCTGACTAATGGGTGTCTCAGTCCGGCCTGTGTCCTCCTCTGCCCTTATTCACACTGACACCATTTGACATGTAAGGGGATGGAAGACAGAAGATGCCAGTGAGTGAGAGGACTGATGAGCCAGCAACAGTGTCTCCTGGTGAGCCAGCAGCAGTACCTCCTCCTGGTGAGCCAGCAGCAATACCTCCTCCTGGTGAGCCAGCAGCAATACCTCCTCCTGGTGAGCCAGCAGAATACCTCCTCCTGGTGAGCCAGCCACAATACTTCCTCCTGGTGAGTCAGCAGCAATACCTCCTCCTGGTGAGCCAGCAGCAATACCTCCTCCTGGTGAGCCAGCAGAATACCTCCTCCTGGTGAGCCAGCAGCAATACCTCCTCCTGGTGAGCCAGCAGCAATACCTCCTCCTGGTGAGCCAGATGCAATACCTTCTCCTGGTGAGCCAGCAGGAATACCTCCTCCTGGTGAGCCAGATGCAATACCTTCTCCTGGTGAGCCAGCAGCAATACCTACTCCTCCTGGTGAGCCAGCAGCAATACCTTCTCCTGGTGAGCCAGCAGCAATACCTACTCCTCCTGGTGAGCCAGCAGCAATACCTCCTCCTGGTGAGCCAGCTGCAATACCTCCTCCTGGTGAGCCAGCTACAATACCTCCGTGTGAGCCAGCAGCAATACCTCCTCCGTGTTAGCCAGCAGCAATACCTCCTCCTGGTGAGCAAGTCGCAATAACTCCTCCTGGTGAGCCAGCAGCAATACCTCCTCCTGGTGAGCCAGCAGCAATACCTCCTCCTGGTGAGCCAGCAGCAATACCTCCTCCGTGTGAGCCAGCAGCAATACCTCCTCCTGGTGAGCCAGCAGCAATACCTCCTCCTGGTGAGCCAGCAGCAATACCTCCTCCTGGTGAGCCAGCAGCAATACCTCCTCCTGGTGAGCCAGATGCAATACCTTCTCCTGGTGAGCCAGCAGGAATACCTCCTCCTGGTGAGCCAGATGCAATACCTTCTCCTGGTGAGCCAGCAGCAATACCTACTCCTCCTGGTGAGCCAGCAGCAATACCTTCTCCTGGTGAGCCAGCAGCAATACCTACTCCTCCTGGTGAGCCAGCAGCAATACCTCCTCCTGGTGAGCCAGCTGCAATACCTCCTCCTGGTGAGCCAGCTACAATACCTCCGTGTGAGCCAGCAGCAATACCTCCTCCGTGTTAGCCAGCAGCAATACCTCCTCCTGGTGAGCAAGTCGCAATAACTCCTCCTGGTGAGCCAGCAGCAATACCTCCTCCTGGTGAGCCAGCAGCAATACCTCCTCCTGGTGAGCCAGCAGCAATACCTCCTCCGTGTGAGCCAGCAGCAATACCTCCTCCTGGTGAGCCAGCAGCAATACCTCCTCCTGGTGAGCCAGCAGCAATACCTCCTCCTGGTGAGCCAGCAGCAATACCTCCTCCTGGTGAGCCAGCAGCAATAACTCCTCCTGGTGAGCCAGCAGCAATACCTCCTCCTGCTGAGCCAGCCACAATACCTCCTCCTGGTGAGCCAGCCGCAATACCTCTTTCTGGTAAGCCAGCAGCAATACCTCCTCCTGATGAGCCAGCAGCAATACCTCTTTCTGGAGAGCCAGCAGCAATACCTCCTCCTGGTGAGCCAGCAGCAATACCTCCTCCTGGTGAGCCAGCAGCAATACCTCCTCCTGGTGAGCCAGCCTCAATACCTCCTCCTGGTTTGCCAGCCGCAATACCTCCTCCTGGTGAGCCAGCCGCAATACCTCCTCCTGGTGAGCCAGTAGCAATGCCTCCTCCTGGTCAGCCAGCAGCAGTACCTCCTCCTGGTGAGTCAGCCGCAATGCCTCTTCCTGGTGAGCCAGTAGCAATACCTCCTCCTGGAGAGCCAGCAGCAATACCCCCTCCTGCAATGCATCCTCCCAGCTACTGGGGGAGATCTGCACAGCCTGGGAGGAAGGGAGAGATAAGGACTCAGAGCAAGGAGACTGTAGAGAGAAGTGGCTGTCTGTGTCTTGGTCAGAGTTGCATGCTTGGAGTGTTGGAGACAGCCTGCTGTGCAAGCAGACCTGAAGTGTGAGGGAGAGCCCATTGATTGCTGTGTGCTAAGCCAAGCCCTGAGGTGATCTGTCTCTGTGATTGCCGAGCCCTAAGAGAACATCTGCGGAGCCGAAAGTGGAGCAAATACCTCTTTGTACCGGAGACCTTCCTGGATAAATACGGTGGGACAGTAAGTCCTGAGCTCAGTCCTGGCCTATATCTTTTTGTTTTTGAGAACAAGTGTGCACACTGACACAGTAGTGGTTTTGGTGCCAAACCTGGTCTAATATATAATATGCCTCATTCACCGCTGCAGTACTGAATCCTACTGTTGGTGTATCTCTGCTAGCAAGTTTTTAATCCAAGGGTACTTTCCTGTGTTGCTTATACACTGTGTGCAGAATTATTAGGCAAATGAGTATTTTGATCACATGATACTTTTTATACATGTTGTCCTACTCCAAGCTGTATAGGCTTGAGAGCCAACTACCAATTAAGTAAATCAGGTGATATGCATCTCTGTAATGAGGAGGTGTGTGGTGTAATGACATCAACACCCTATATAAGGTGTGCTTAATTATTAGGCAACTTCCTTTCCTTTAGCAAAATGGTTCAAAGGAGAGATTTGACGGGCTCTAAAAAGTCCAAAATTGTGAGATGTCTTGCAGAGGGATGCAGCAGTCTCTTATGTCTCTTGTTCAAAGGTGGTCGTTTTCAGCTTTCCATACCTTGGCCATGTCCCTGAGTATGGCACACCTTGTGCTTTTTGATACTCCAGTAAGCAGCAGCTATGAAATATGGCCAAACTGGTGGCAATTGGCATCTTGGTAGCTTCACGCTTGATTTTCCTCAATTCATGGGCAGTTATTTTAGGACTTTTTTGCCTAACACGCTTCTTGCGACCCTGTTGGCTATTTGCCATGAAACGCTTGATTGTTCGATGATCACGCTTCAAAAGTTTGGCAATTTCAACACTGCTGCATTCCTCTGCAAGACATCTCACAATTTTGGACTTTTCAGAGCCCGTCAAATCTCTCTTCTGACCCATTTTGCCAAAGGAAAGGAAGTTGCCTAATAATTAAGCACACCTTATATAGGGTGTTGATGTAATTACACTACACCCCTCCTCATTACAGAAATGCACATCACCTTATTTACTTAATTGATAGTTGGCTCTAAAGCCTATACAGCTTGGAGTAGGACAACATGTATAAAAATGATCATGTGATCAAAATACTCATTTGCCTAATAATTCTGCAAACAGTGTATAGGGGCAGAATGAAGAAACATGGGGCAGGATGGAGAAACATACAGTTAGGTCCAGAAATATTTGGACAGTGACACAAGTTTTGTTATTTTAGCTGTTTACAAAAACATGTTCAGAAATACAATTATATATATAATATGGGCTGAAAGTGCACACTCCCAGCTGCAATATGAGAGTTTTCATATCAAAATCGGAGAAAGGGTTTAGGAATCATAGCTCTGTAATGCAGAGCCTCCTCTTTTTCAAGGGACCAAAAGTAATTGGACAAGGGACTCTAAGGGCTGCAATTAACTCTGAAGGCGTCTCCCTCGTTAACCTGTAATCAATGAAGTAGTTAAAAGGTCTTGGGTTGATTACAGGTGTGTGGTTTTGCATTTGGAAGCTGTTGCTGTGACCAGACAACATGCGGTCTAAGGAACTCTCAATTGAGGTGAAGCAGAATATCCTGAGGCTGAAAAAAAAGAAAAAATCCATCAGAGAGATAGCAGACATGCTTGGAGTAGCAAAATCAACAGTCGGGTACATTCTGAGAAAAAAGGAATTGACTGGTGAGCTTGGGAACTCAAAAAGGCCTGGGCATCCACGGATGACAACAGTGGTGGATGATCGCCGCATACTTTCTTTGGTGAAGAAGAACCCGTTCACAACATCAACTGAAGTCCAGAACACTCTCAGTGAAGTAGGTGTATCTGTCTCTAAGTCACCAGTAAAGAGAAGACTCCATGAAAGTAAATACAAAGGGTTCACATCTAGATGCAAACCATTCATTAATTCCAAAAATAGACAGGCCAGAGTTAAATTTGCTGAAAAACATCTCATGAAGCCAGCTCAGTTCTGGAAAAGTATTCTATGGACAGATGAGACAAAGATCAACCTGTACCAGAATGATGGGAAGAAAAAAGTTTGGAGAAGAAAGGGAACGGCACATGATCCAAGGCACACCACATCCTCTGTAAAACATGGTGGAGGCAACGTGATGGCATGGGCATGCATGGCTTTCAATGGCACTGGGTCACTTGTGTTTATTGATGACATAACAGCAGACAAGAGTAGCCGGATGAATTCTGAAGTGTACCGGGATATACTTTCAGCCCAGATTCAGCCAAATGCCGCAAAGTTGATCGGACGGCGCTTCATAGTACAGATGGACAATGACCCCAAGCATACAGCCAAAGCTACCCAGGAGTTCATGAGTGCAAAAAAGTGGAACATTCTGCAATGGCCAAGTCAATCACCAGATCTTAACCCAATTGAGCATGCATTTCACTTGCTCAAATCCAGACTTAAGACGGAAAGACCCACAAACAAGCAAGACCTGAAGGCTGCGGCTGTAAAGGCCTGGCAAAGCATTAAGAAGGAGGAAACCCAGTGTTTGGGGATGTCCATGGGTTCCAGACTTAAGGCAGTGATTGCCTCCAAAGGATTCGCAACAAAATATTGAAAATAAAAATATTTTGTTTGGGTTTGGTTTATTTGTCCAATTACTTTTGACCTCCTAAAATGTGGAGTGTTTGTAAAGAAATGTGACAATTCCTACAATTTCTATCAGATATTTTTGTTCAAACCTTCAAATTAAATGTTACAATCTGCACTTGAATTCTGTTGTAGAGGTTTCATTTCAAATCCAATGTGGTGGCATGCAGAGCCCAACTTGCGAAAATTGTGTCACTGTCCAAATATTTCTGGACCTAACTGTATGGGGCAGGATGCAACATATCGGGCAGGATGAAGAAACATGGTGGCAGGATGCAACATATGGGGCAGGATGAACAAACATGGTGGCAGGATGCAACATATGGGGCAGGATGAAGAAACATGGTGGCAGGATGCAACATATGGGGCAGGATGAAGAAACATGGGACAGAATGAAGAAACATGGGGCAGGATGTAGACATATGGGGCAGGATGGAGACAAGGGGTATGATGAAGAAACATATGGGGCAGGATAGAGACATGGGGCAGGATGAAAAAACATGGGGGCAGGATGGAGGCATGGGGTACGATGAAGAAACATACAAGGGCACAATGAAGAATCATATGGGGCAGAATTAATACATATGGGTCACGATGGAGATGTATTTGTCAAAGTGAGTACAACAGTATCCTCGGGCTGTGCACCGCACCACACTAACATGCTCACACCTCGCAACCACCGGGCTCCAGGACCATCACCCCCTACCCACGGAGGGGTCAACACCAGGCTGCGCAACACCGTCCTCGGGAGCCTAGTTAACGGCAGCGGTGGTGTCCACACTCACCACAACCCGTGGGTGGCGTCACGAACTTACATCCCTAAACACCACGGCCTCAGCCGTGAACCTCCCCCCACTGAAATCCCCTCACGTAGCGCCAGCCTCTCTTCAGAGAAATGTGACCCCCGGGTCCGAAGGCGCTCGATCCACCCACAAAACGAGCCCGGAACCGAACGGCTCGGCTGCGGCCAAGCGCGGGGCGGTACAGCAGGATGGAGACATGGGGCATGATGAAGAAGCATGGAGCAAGATGAAACATATGGGCACAGGATGAAGAAACATGGGGGCAGGATGGAGACATGGGGCAGGATGAAGAAACACATGGGTGCAGAATGAAGAAACGGGGCAGGATGGAGACATATAGGGCGGGATGATAAAACATGGAGGCAGGATGAGGAAATGTGACGCCCTGGCCTATCAGGTTGTCACAGGATATTGTGCAATCTGTCCTTCATTACAGTATCCACCCTCCTTGGTTACGGGTCCTGGTCCTTTGGTGTTGCTAACAGCTGAACCAATCAAAACAATAGAAACACTTTCTACAAAATTCTACACGTGATCCCTGAGAGCAAGTTAGCCACACGGGTGAGCGGGACCCGAAACGTTTCAGGCTTGAAGGTCCAAAGAAGAAAACACAGGTGCCAAGGAAAGGGTCACAGACTAACCGCAACACCAAGGGTACGGACCCAAGCGTGCTCCCTCCCAGCTACAGTGGTGCTCGGAACTCTGGTTTACAAGTTGTCGGTGTGATTATTTCTGGACTGAGTGAGTACACTGAAAGAACCCTTTTCCTACCCCAACGGCACCCTTACATCACCATCACGGGCTCCCGGGGCAAACACCCCCTACACCACGGAGGAGTTAAAACACCTTGCTGCCATACCATCGCCACCGGGCGTCCCCAACAGCAGCGGTGGTACTCTAATTTACCACGCACTGTGGGTGGCGTCACGAACTTTCCTAATCCCATGTATATACTTTCCCACTCCTTTTTAATTTGAGTGTCCGCGTGGACCCCCTGGGTCTGGAGACCCCTCGAGCCACTGCAGCTCCAGATCCGAGCGGCTCGGCTGCCGCTACGGGGGCGGTACAGAAACATGGTGGCAGGATGAAGGAATGTATGGGAGCAGGATTGAGATATAACGGGGCAGGATGAAGAAACAAATGGGGGTGTAAAAGCAGGGTCAAGATGCAGCACACAGAAGAGGAAGACGCAGTGGTGACACAACTCTATTTATTAATATACCAACAGGGTTGGGAAACTAAAGGCAGGGGAAGGTTATCACAAGGGAAAAATAATTCAGCTTCTGGTTACAGTAGAAATTAACAATAAAGGAGCTCATAAAGACTCAGTCTAAGGCCACCTTCACACGTCCGTGAAAATACACGCACGTGTGTTACGGGCCGTTTTTCGGGTCCGTGTCCCGTTTTTGTGTCCGTTTTTAAGGTCTGTGTGGCATCTACGTGAACTGTGTATGCTAGCCGTGTGTGCGTGTGTAATGTCCGTGTGTGCGTGTGAAACTTAACTGACGTGTGTGTGTGTTGTCCGTGTGAAATGTCCGTATGTGATGTAACATGTCATTGATGCATACCCACTGACAGCAGACAGAGTCGCACGCTGAGAATGAACTCAGGTGAACTTCACCCGACTTCATTGTCATCCTGCGGCTCTGTCTGTGTCGCGTACTGATTAGCGGTCAACCGTGAAGGACTCACCGGTGACCGCTAATCCCCTGAGTGACTGTAGTGAGCAGCGCGATTAGCGCTGCCGTCACTCAGGTTACCCGTGGCTAGCTGGATCCTCCACTTGTGACCGCAACTCACCTGTGACTTCATCGCTGTCACTCAGGCGACTTGCTGTCACAGTTGGAGGATCCAGCAGTGGCCGGGAATAACCTCAGTGACAGCTCAGATGATCGCGATACTCACCTCAGTTGCTGCGTAGAGGTGACAGGAGCGGTGGTGTCTTCTGCAGCTCCTGTCACCTTCATGTAGCAGAG
The DNA here is from genome assembly GCF_048569485.1 of Anomaloglossus baeobatrachus. NCBI lineage: Eukaryota > Metazoa > Chordata > Amphibia > Anura > Aromobatidae > Anomaloglossus > Anomaloglossus baeobatrachus. The sequence continues at coordinate 87,839,716 of NC_134353.1, forward strand.
CTGGAAGCGACGAGAGACCTCCGTGGATTACGCCGGACCTGGAGGGGTTTTTGGGGCTTAATAAATTGGTGAACGCGGGTTTTTTGTAGTGTTTATGTTTTCAAATAAAGGATTTTTTCATTGTGTGTGTTTATTTACTGTAACTTACAGATTAATCATTGTGGTGTCTCATAGCCGTCTGCAATGATTAATCTAGGTCTTATTGGCTTATTATTACCCCGATTGCCAACGCACCAGGGCAAATCGGGAAGAGCCGCGTAGAGTCCCAGAACTATCGCATCTAATGGATGCGGCAATTCTGGGCGGCTGCTGGCTGATATTGTTAGGCTGGGGGGCTCCCCATAATGTGGAGCTCCCCATCCTGAGAATACCAGCCTTCAGCCGTGTGGCTTTACCCTGGCTGGTATCAAAATGGGGGGACAGCACGTCGTTTTTTTTTAATTATTTATTTATTTTTTTTACTGCACAGTATAGACACGCCCACCGGCTGCTGTGATTGGTTGCAGTGGGACAGCTGTCACTCAGCGTGTGGGCGTGTCTAACTGCAACCAATCATAGATGCTGGTGGGCGTGGAAAGCAGGGAATACGAGATTGATTAATGAGCGGCCGGCATTTTCAAAATAGTAAAAGCCGCCGGAGTTTTTTTTCCAGCTGTGCAGCGCCGTGTCGGTGATCGGGGAACGGTAAGTATGAGAGAGGGGGAGACTGACCGACAGACTGTGAGAGAGGGACAGACAGAGAGAGAGACCGACCAACAGACAGACAGAGAGACCGACCGATGGACTGAGGGAGATTGACCGACATACACAGAAATAGAAAGAATGACCGACATCGCTAGAAAAAAACACCAAACGGACACGGACCACAGGGAGATGCATACGTGTTTACTAACGTGTGCGAACATACCCATAGACTTTCATTGGGTCCATGTGTGCGTGCTCCATGCAGAAAACGGACATGCTTCCGTTCAACACGGAAACACATATGGATCACGGACACACACACACGGACATTATGAAATAACGCATGTGTGACCTCAAACATAGATTAACATTGGTGCATGTTTGTCCGTGTCTCCGGTATATACGGAAACGGAACAAACACGCACGTGTATCACGGACGTGTGAAGGGGGCCTAACAAAAGAAAACACATTAATTCTTTTAGGAAAACGTATGGATCCGTAGTCCACAGACCCTATCCCCTCTGTCTCTATGGGAAGGGAGATCATATGGGGACCAAGAATAGAGACATATGGGGGCAAGATGTGGGACATTATTACTGTAGGGACTAATTAATGGATATTATTACTGCTGTGATATTATGTGTATTTTATTTTTGAGGATATTGTTTACAAGGGAAGTAGGATCCTATTAATGTGCAGGGCAATACAATGTCATGTTTTTATTCATTTGGCACAATGTAGAAGCTGGGGAAAAATTGTGGAATGTGCTCTGTAAGCGGTGGTTTAAATAACTGTGATCGCAGTATCTGCTGCGACCACCCCACCGCCCCTCTAACACCTCACTCATAATTTTTAGAAGGCCAGCCGCCGGCCCTCACTCATAATTTTCAAAGCGGCAGCAGCCAGCCCGTACTCATAATTATTTCAGGGCCAGCAATCGGCCCATACCCATAATTTTTAGATGGCCTGCCGCGGGCCCGCACTCATAATTTTTAGAGGACCAGCCGCATGTGTGCCGCCCCCGTGCCAGCAGCTGGCGCTGCTCGGGTCCGAGCCTTCTGGGGTGGTGGCTCGAGGGTCTCGCGGACACGCCGAATAAATGGGGGGACGTAGATGTACGGGCTATGCCATAGTAAGTTCGAGACGCCACCCACGGTGTGTGGTGAAGTTGGACACCACCGCTGCTGTTGTAGGGCACCCGGGGAGATGTTGTGAAGCCAGTTGTTAACCCTTCCGTGGGTAGGGATGGTGGCCCGGGGACCCGGTGACTCTGTGCAGGGGATAGCGACTGCAGGGAGTGTTGGTGTACTCACAGTTAATAAACCACACAAGTCTCTGGTAAACCAAGGTGATGTTAGCCGGTGCCGCGGCCGGTTGCATTCAGGTCCCCCATCCGGCTGGTGGTCTCTATCATTTTCTCTGCACTGTTTTGTGTAAGGTGGACTTCCTAGCGTGAAACTCAGGAGTCCGCTCCCGGCTGGATGTGGCCTAAGGAGCCGTGCCCGCAGACGCTGGTCCGTAGGATCTATGGGCCCTGGCGGTGACCTCTTATCCCTATCGGTGGGCTGTTGTCTTCTATGAGGGACTTTGTGTGGGACTGAACCTCTAGTCCTGGCCTCAATCGGTGAATTAACCAGTCCGCTTGTTTCCGGTTCTGGCTTCACGGACCGAGTACCTCCCTTTGTACTACGGTTTCCGGGTCGGTTACCCGTGTCGGTACCGGCGGGCTACAACTCTGTCCCGGTCCACCTCAGTTCTGCCGAGCCGTCTTCCTGTCGCCTGCTGACGGAGACCACCATCTGCCTCCTAGCCAGTGACACCAGGGCTCCTCCTCTGGTACCGTTCAACTTGAACTTTCCTGTTGGAGCTACACTTAGCTCCAGCCCACACTCCTCTCCAAACTGAACTCCAAACTTCACTCCTCTTGTTTTCCCGCCCCGGGCTGTCTAGACTCCTGGGTGGGCGTGTCCCAACCGCCTGGTCACGCCCACTGGTGTGTCTATCTTTCCCTAAGGGGGGGTGACTAGGGTTTATGGTTGGCTGTGTGTTTCCTAGTGAGGGAAGGTGTTATGTGGGGGCCTATTTGTGACTACCTGGTTTTGCCAGGGCGTCACATTCCCCCTTTGTTTAATACAGACCGTCCGCGGGCTGCCCGACCACCACCATTTATTGAACTGTAAAAGATAAAAGGGGGTAAACAATATACAATTATAATAACATATTTACAATCAAGTATATTTATGGTTTCTTCCCTTACGGGAGGCAATTTTCTTTAACGTTGCACATATAAAACCGGGACAGGGAGGACCGGGTCCTTCTCACCTCACCCACCCAAAACATCCTGCCCCCTGGTGCCACCGCTAAGCACTGGTGCGCACCCCTTGCCCAAGTCCAGGGTAGGTCCGGGTGTTGCCCAAACGGGCTGGGTAAAAAGTTCCTTACCAGCAAGTCCTTTCAAGGGCCCCACGTCCAGGGGACGCCTGACCCGGAGGGTAGTCCCCGGTTTTGCTGGTGACAGGGCCTGGCCGACTCTACCGCAGGCCCATCCTCCAACCAGCCTCTTCAGAGACTGTGGCTTGGTGAGAAGGTAGGTCTGGGGGCTATTTACAAAACCCAAAAGTTTATAAGCTGGCCCGCAAGTTCAAAGCCATTGTCTTTTTTAACTAAAACACGGGAACTGTAACGGGATCAACAGACTGTCCCAACAGGGACTCTGCAGGGTAGGTAGCCGGGAACCGCTACCTAAACATCTTAATCTGGTGACGACCTCAGTTGATTGGCATTCATTCACACTCATATATACACAATGAACAGACACCACTCACTAGATTGCGGTCTCTCTGTACCTAAGTGGTGGCTGTGGACCTTCAAGGCCCGCTAGGTTCGCATGGGACTGGTGGAGGAGAGGGAATGACAGGTCCCTCTTCCCTAATGTCAGGTATGGCTGGTAGAGACCTACGGGGGCGGAGTGTAGGTGCATCCCTGGGTGCTGATGTTGGTGTATTGCTGATGGGCTCTTCTGGTTCTCCATCTTCCACGGGTTGTGGGAACATGATAACGGGAACAATCACCGCTCCATTCTGCATAGGCCAATCAGCCGGAAAATCACCCATCACAGCGTGAATCACCTCTTTCTTCTTTCCCACGCTTGGCGTAGGAGTGGGAGCCTCATCCACCATCTTCAGGGGTTCTGGGCAGTTTCTTCAGGTGGTCCCTGGAAACAGTGGCCATAGTCTTTCCCTGATCACGACTGACAAGGTATGTTTTCTGGTCTTCCCATCCCGTGAGTTGGATAACATAAGGGGTCCTTTCCCACTGGTCGTCCTGCTTGTGCGTCCTTCTCTTCCTCTTCAATACCACACCTCCGGGTCCAAAGGGGGCAGCCCAAGCTCACTTGTTGAAACGTTGCTCTTGCCTCTCTCTGCTCTGGTGCAGGTTCATTTCTACATATTCTTGGATCTGCCGATACTGCTTCTGGTGCTTGATGTCCCAATTGGCAGTGGGGGAGATGGCCTCAGGTACCTCGCGTCCAATTCTAGATCCACCGGCAACTTCCCAGGCCGGGCTCTCATCAGGTACGCAGGTGTGACACCCTGGACTAGCCAGGTAGTCACAGGTAGACCCCCTGCACAAACACCAGCCCCTAATAAGGTGACAGCAGCCAATCTACAAACCCTTGTCACCTCTCTCAGTGTTCAATGGTCACACCAGGGGGCGGAGCCAGGTGGTTTGCCACGCCCACCTAGGAGTCCAGAGAGCCTGAGACAGGAAACAGTCAGTTCAGTTCAGTGGAGTCAGTACAGTACAGTGAAGTGGAGTGGAGTTCAAGTGCAGGAGGCCTGTGGCGTCAGGTCTGCAGCGACAACACTGACCGGTGCCGGGGTCGTAGCCCTGGTACCATGGCAAGAAGGCAGACGGTGGTTGCCGCCTGCAGGAGCCGGGAAGACGGCTGGTGGAACCGTAAGGTACCGGGACAGGGTAGTGGCCCGCCGTTACCGAATCGGGGAGCCAACTGGAAACCGGAGCACCAGGAGGGGTACTCAGACCCAGAACGAGGTCCAGAAGTCACTGGACCACGTCGAATTTACTGATTGAGGTCTGGACCTTAGGTCCTTTCCCATCCCAAGACCTGAAAGACGGCAACAGCCCACCGAAAGGGATAGAAAGCCACCGCACAGGCAGAGAGATCCCACGGGCCAGCGCCTTCGGGCAAACGGGTTCCCCGACACACATCAAGCCGGGGAGCGGACTACTGTTGCTGAAGCATAGGCAGTCAAGTTCTACCACAGAGGTGCAGGAGAAAGGCGGGAACCACCAACCTGAGAAAGGGGCAAAGCGCAGCCGGCTGCGGGCACTGACCACCATCCTTTTTGGTTTACCAGAGATTCTGGTGTATCCGTCATAGTGAGTACAACAGTGCCCTCGGGCCGTGCACCGCACCACACCATCTTGCCCACACCTCACAACCACCGGGCCCTGGGACCATCACCCCCTGCCCACGGAGGGGTCAACACCAGGCTGCATAACACCATCCCAGGGAGCCTAGTTAACAGCAGCGGTGGTGTCCACATTCACCACAACCCGTGGGTGGCGGCACGAACTTACACTTTTAAACTCTACGGACTCGGCCGTGAACCTTCCCCACAGAAATCCCTACACGTAGCGCCAACTCCCTTTCAGAGCGACGTGACCCCCCGGGTCCGGGAGGAGCTCGAGCCACTCACCGACGAGCACGGACCCAAGCGGCTCGGCAGCCGGCCGAACCCCGGGGCGGTACACAGGCGTGCACTTAGTGGAGCTGCAGGGGATATTATTGTACATGTCCATCAAGTCAGGCAGCTTCTCAGGCCACAAGTTTCTTTCTTCTAGAGGCAAGGTCTTGAGGAGGTTGAGAACCGTTGGTGTTCTTGCAGCCGGTCCCTGTACTTAATGGTGAAGTCATAGTTGGCTAGCCGGGCTACCCATCGCTGTTCCAGAGCCCCCAATTTTGCCGTGTCCAAGTGTGTCAAAGGGTTATTGTCCGTATAGGCGGTGAAATTCGGCGATGCAAGGTAATGCTTAAATCTCTCTGTTATCGCCCAGATGAGCGACAAAAACTCCAACTTGAAAGAGCTGTAATTCTCGGGGTTTCTCTCCGTCGGCCGGAGCTTCCTGCTTGCATAGGCAATCACCTTCTCCCTGCCATCTTGCATCTGAGACAGGACAGCACCCAAGCCCACATTACTGGCATCCGTGTAGAGAATGAATGGGAGACCATAGTCGGGATAGGTCAGAATTTCCTCCCCCGTTAGGGCCAACTTCAATTGCTGGAAGGATTCCTCATGCTTCTCACCCCAGACAAACGGGGGCCCGGAGCTTCTGCCACTCTTGGTCTGTTACACGAGGAGTTCCTGCATGGGAGCGGCCATTTTGGTGTATCCCTTGATGAAACGGCGGTAGTAGCCCATCAGGCCCAGGAACTGCCGCACCTCTTTAATCGTGGCAGGCAGCGGCCAACTCTGGATGGCAATGATTTTCTCGGGATCCAGGGCCACACCTTCAGCACTCACCACATGCCCGAGGTACTGCACTCTGGGTTTCAGCAGATGGCACTTCAATTTCATCCCATATTTGGAGAGGGCCTCAAACACTTCTGTGAGGTGTTCTAAATGGGCTTCATATGTCTTGCAATAGACGATCACATCATCCAGGTACAGCAGGACCGTCTCGAAGTTGTGATGTCCCAAGCAACACTCCATGAGCCTCTGGAAGGTTCCCGGGGCATTACACAGCCCAAAAGGCATGCTGTTGAACTCGCAGAGCCCCATCGGGGTAGCGAATGCAGTCTTCTCGCGGTCTTCCTCCGCTACTGACACCTGCCAATAGCCACTAGTGAGGTCAAGGGTAGAGAAATAATTAGCAGTCTTCAGCGCGGCCAATGACTCTTCAATGCAAGGAAGAGGGTACGCATCTTTATGCGTTATCTGATTAATCTTCTGGTAATCCACACAAATTCTCATAGTGCCATCCTTCTTCTTCACCAGGACCAACGGAGCTGCCCAGCGACTACAACTATCACGAATGACCCCTGCCTCCTTCATGTTCCTCAACATATCTTTGGCGCACTGATAGTGTCCCAACCGCCTGGTCTCGCCCACTGGTGTGTCTATCTTTTCCTAAGGGGGGGTGACTAGGGTTTATGGTTGGCTGTGTGTTTCCTAGTGAGGGAAGGTGTTATGCGGGGGCCTATTTGTGACTACCTGGTTTTGCCAGGGCATCACACATGCTTATACGTACAATTCTTAGAGGGCTAGCCACAAGCCCAACTCATAATTTTTGTAATTCCAGCAGCCAGCCCTCGGTACTTGTTCCCCAGCTGTCACTATTTTTCCCAGGGTGCTGTCCCTGCCTTACATGTCCACGTGTCCCATAACATCACCTGTGCCCTCTCAATGCAGTTATTAGGAAAGTCCACTTAACCACCGACACGTGGAAAAGTGCTTGCGGCCAGGGACGATATATTTGTCTTACAGCACACTGGGTGAACCTTGTGTAAGGCAAGACAGAGTCGGACCCAGGGACGGCAAACGTGCTACCACTTTTGAGGATTACGGGCTTTAATTCCTTCAAGGTTGTCCCAACTTGCTACACCAGTTGCTGTACACTCTCCTACTCCTATATCTCCAAATTGTCATTTTCAAGCACAGCGTCCATATCAGTCGCAAGCTGTAAGCACTACAGCACTGCCTCGGTGAAGAGGCAACCGGCTATGGAAAAAATAATTTATTTTAGAGACAAACAGCACACTGTATTGTGAGTTGTTGAATTGTATAACAGAGCAGACAGAACTCACTATCGCTGCTTAATTTACAACCAGGCATGGTCGTGTGTGATAAAGTCCATAATCTGGTGGTAGCTCTAAACCTTGACAAGCTTGCATATGAACCAGTCCTGGCCAATGTGCACAACTTATTGGTTCATCGTTTTGTGAAAGCCTACCCAAATTTGCCTGATCTACCTCGTGTGCTCCCCATTTATGTCCCGCAGCCTTTCCCGTGACCCTCACATTAGATGCATTTTGCCCAACACTGATTACTGGTTGTTCACCCTTCTCATCCAATGCTATGAGGAGAACTTTCCATCTCTCTTTCTTGAGGTGGAGATGTCGCGGGCGGAGGAGGGGACGCTGCTCGGGTCCGGCTGCTGCTGCCGCTGCTCTGTGGTGGCTCGAGCGGTGGGCCGGATCCCGGAGACTCGAGCGGCGTTCCTCACCCGTGAGTGAAAAGGGGGGTTTGATTGGATGGTGGGGATTGGGTTATTGTCCGTGACGCCACCCACGGTTGTGGTGAAGTTAGTGACACCACCGCTGCTCTGGATGGGGATCCCGGGAGCGGTGACAGGGAGCAGCTTTGATGTTAGTTCTCCCCTCCGTGGGTAGGGGGTTGGTTGTCCCGGGGCCCGGTGATGGGGTAGGGATGGATGACAGGCGAGTTACAGGGCCTGGTGAGGTGCAGGGTCTCGGGGGCAGCGCTGTGCCGCATGGCACGGTGGTACTCACTCAGCCAATGATGAGGACACAGTTCTCGGTAAAACACACGGCTGGATGGACGGGTCCCACAGACGGCTGCGGTGTTGTTTCTCCCGGCAGGTTGATGGTGACTGCCTTTCCCTGCACCTATATACGGTAGATGGTTCCAATGGGTTCCCACCGGTAACCCGCTCCCCAGCTTGGATATGGGCTGGAGGAGCCCCTTCTGCCCACAGGCTCTGGCCCTGGGAAACGGTTGCCTTGGCGGTGGTGGTGTCTCCCTCTCTTGTTTGGACTGTTGCCTTCTGTCGGGACTTGGCTGCTGGGAAACCCAGGAGGTTCCCTTCACTAACGAATTCGGCAAATTCACGGCGACTCCTAGCCTTGCCGGGGTCCGTAAGCCCCTGCCAGATGGTGCTGGCTTCTCTTTGCGTACCGGTCCGGTACCGCCGGGCCACCGCCCGTCCACGGTCCTTACGGTAGACTCCGATAGGCCACTCCTGCAGACGGTCACCACCGTCTGCCAACCTTGCTGTACCGCCCGGGCCACACACCCGGACGCTGTCAGTTAGTTGCTCCACTACCACTCTCCTTCCTTCCACTTTCACCTCCAAAGCAAACTGTTTACTTTTCCCGCCTCCAGGACTGTGAACTCCTTGGTGGGCGGGGCCAACCGCCTGGCCCACCCCCTGGTGTGAACATCAGCCCCTGGAGGAAGGCAACAAGGGTTTTGTGTCTGACTTCGGTGTGCCTGACCGGGAGTGTGGGGTGTGTGGGTGTTGTGCTCTGTGGCCCCTGGCTTGTCCAGGGCGCCACATTCCCCCTTAGTTAAATGCAGACCGTCCGCGGGCTGCCCATCCATCACCGGTTTTATTTTCACAAACTGAAAAATAGAAAAACGGTAAAACAGGGATTACAATTAAAATAACATCTTCCCACATCGGGAGGTACTCTTACTTAAACATTGCAAATGGTTACGGCTTCCGCGCTCTCCCACCCAAGCAACCTGGCCCTGATGCTGCTCCTAAGCAAACAGGCAGCACCCCTTGACCCCAGTCCAGCACAAGTTGCCCGAGCGGGTTCTGTCCTTTTCAGGGGACCCACGTCCATGGGGAACCCTTGAAACCCCCAGAGGATCGCCTCCGGTTCCGGTGGTGGCTGGGCCCCAGCCTGCTCCACTGCGGGCCCTTCCTCCAATCTGCCTCTCCGGAGGCGGCAACGGTGAAAGCCACAACAACATTATTTACATACCACAAGTTTGTGGTTGCCCTGCTAGTTCTCGGGTTTGTCCGTAGTAGTTTCTACGCATAAAGGGGGGTCCCAACGGGGACCAGTTGCCGGCAACGCCCATTTCTAAGCAAGCTGACAATCAGGTAGCAAATCAGATGACATCTCGGTTGATCCTTCACTTATCATCCATAAAACTTTAAACGGTGCTTTGGTGGTCCCAACGGGGACAACTTTTAGGCGGAGGACCGCTGACCTTAATCCGATTCTTCGGTGTCGGCTGGGGGAGGGGACGCGGTGGACACCCGGGCCTCCTGGCTGCCCCTCAGCTTGGCATCCAGCGCAAACCACGCCCTCTCCCCACAGTGCCGGGTATACTGCACCAGGTCGCCCGGCATCAGGTTGCGGCCTGGGTGCTCCTCCGGCAGGTGGGCATTATCATCCCGCCGGGCTATGAAGACTTCGGCCTCCAGGCCTGGTTCATATATGAAGCCATAGCCCCGGCGGACATCAAACCGCCTCACCTGCCCTTCATACAGGGGGCCCCGGACACGGAAGGTCGCTTGGCGGAGGCTCTCCTTCTCCCGGATCGTATGGGCTACCATCTCCGCCTTCTTCCTTTCCCTTTCCGCAATCTCCGGGCCCAGCGGTGTCAGCTCCCTGTCCCAATACGGTGCTGCTGCGAGCTCCGGCGCACGGGTCGGGCCCCGCGAGACCTTCCGGACACTGCCCACCACTGGCGATCTGGGTGGAAGGTCCCGCGGTGACTTGGCCTGGGGTGCTGCTTTGCAGCGGCAATCCGGCGCAACCTCAGCCGAGGTGTGGGGGATGGGCACAGGGGCTTTCTTCTGTTGGGCCTTCTGCACGGAGCGGCCTGTCGGCTCCGGCTCGGGTGAAGTCTCTGTAAATGCCTACGGCTCGGGCTTCTGGACTTTCCAGGGCAGCACTTCCAGTCGGTCACGGGCTCCGGCTACAGGTCAATCCGCCTGGGCGGACATGCAGGGTACCGCTACCGGTTGCGGGGGTAGCGGGCCTAGTGGCGGGGTCACGGCAGCCGATACGGGTAGCGAGGGAGGTTGCAGGGCGAAAGGGTTCAGACCGGGTCCTGCAGCCGCGATGACCGACCCACTAGGGGTACCGGGGCGTGGGTCACTCACCCTCCCTTCCGAAGCTCCCTCCTCTTCGTGTCTCCGCACGGTCGCTATAACCTCCGCCATGGCGGCCTCCCACTCCTCCAAGAGGAGCTGCATCTTGACCTGCAGCCGTTGTTGGAGCTGCGCGGTCCGGATCTCCACCCACGCCGCGGTTCCAGGTGCGGGGGCTACGGTGCTACGGGACGGCATATACATCTTGCTGGCGGCCTCTCCCAAGAACAAGATGGCCGCAGGGCCCTGGCGTCCCTGCTGTTATAGCCACCCGCTACATGCGGCCAGACGCCATCAGTCCCCCTTAGTCTCTTTCCGGCTCCTCCTCTACAGGGGTGGGGTTTTGGCCTTCGCGCCTCCACTACTCAAGGAGACACTCGAGCGGGAATTCTTCGCGCCCAAGATGGCGGCTTCACAAATTTTCCGGCCGGACACCTCCGGCGGTCACACAAGGCGCACTTCCACCAGTTGGTAGAACGGTAGGATTCTGTTCGTGACGCCAAGTTGTCGTGGGCGGAGGAGGGGACGCTACGCTCTCCCACTGCTCGGGTCCGGCTGCTGCTGCCGCTGCTCTGTGGTGGCTCGAGCGGTGGGCCGGATCCCGGAGACTCGAGCGGCGTTCCTCGCCCTTGAGTGAAAAGGGGGGTTTGATTGGATGGTGGGGATTGGGTTATTGTCCGTGACGCCACCCACGGTTGTGGTGAAGTTAGTGACACCACCGCTGCTCTGGACGGGGATCCCGGGAGCGGTGACAGGGAGCAGCTTTGATGTTAGTTCTCCCCTCCGTGGGTAGGGGGTTGGTTGTCCCGGGGCCCGGTGATAGGGTAGGGATGGATGACAGGCAAGTTACAGGTCCTGGTGAGGTGCAGGGTCGCGGGGGCAGCGCTGTGCCGCACGGCACGGTGGTACTCACTCAGCCAATGATGAGGACACAGTTCTCGGTAAAACACACGGCTGGATGGACGGGTCCCACAGACGGCTGCGGTGTTGTTTCTCCCGGCAGGTTGATGGTGACTGCCTTTCCCTGCACCTATATACGGTAGATGGTTCCAATGGGTTCCCACCGGTAACCCGCTCCTCAGCTTGGAAATGGGCTGGAGGAGCCCCTTCTGCCCGTAGGCTCTGGCCCTGGGAAACGGTTGCCTTGGTGGTGGCGGTGTCGCCCTCTCTTGGTTGGACTGTTGCCTTCTGTCGGGACTTGGCTGCTGGGAAACCCAGGAGGTTCCCTTCACTAACGAATTCGGCAAATTCACGGTGACTCCTAGCCTTGCCGGGGTCCGTAAGCCCCTGCCAGATGGTGCTGGCTTCTCTTTGCATACCGGTCCGGTACCGCCGGGCCACCGCCCGTCCACGGTCCTTACGGTAGACTCCGATAGGCCACTCCTGCAGACGGTCACCACCGTCTGCCAACCTTGCTGTACCGACCGGGCCACACACCCGGACGCTGTCAGTTAGTTGCTCCACTACCACTCTCCTTCCTTCCAATTTCACCTCCAAAGCTAAACTGTTTACTTTTCCCGCCTCCAGGACTGTGAACTCCTCGGTGGGCGGGGCCAACCGCCTGGCCCACCCCCTGGTGTGAACATCAGCCCCTGGAGGAAGGCAACAAGAGTTTTGTGTCTGACTTCGGTGTGCCTGACCGGGAGTGTGGGGTGTGTGGGTGTTATGCTCTGTGGCCCCTGGCTTGTCCAGGGCGCCACAGAGAGAACTACTAAAATCGGGCAATACCAGAAGGCCCTACTTGAACAATTGATACAAGAATTTCCTATCTGACAATGTTGGCAGCAGAGGTCAGAGCTCCTTGGGCAACCAAAGAGGAGAGATGAGGGAGATATACATTAGGTCCAACAGAAGCAGGGGAACACTATCAAAGGTCTGGGACAGTTTCATTAGAACCTCTCAGCGCCCAGGCCCTGATGCGTGGGGTAGTCTTACAAGGAGGGAAAAGTTTATGTAGATGGTGGAGTACCTAGCTACCAGCTTTCTCTGTGATTCCTCTGTGCCATACAACTATAGGGTATCTGTGAAGCCCCACAGGTGTTGTGTCGGTGCATTACCTTCAGGGACTCCACTCGGCTGGATCTTGTCACAGGTAGGAGATCTTCTTCTTGTCGTGACGCCACTCTCAGTATTGCGGCCAGTAGGGACCGCCACTGCAGGTTGAGGGTCGCCTGGGGCTGATGGTGTGTGCAGTTAGTTGGAATAGCCTCCTGAGAGTGAGGCAAGCCCCAGGGCCCGGTGTAGGTGCGTAGTACCACAAGGCGCAGAATGACTCAACACAGGCAGGATGTCTTTCAGGGTTTTTACTCACAGTTGATGGCAGGGTGAGTGACCCGGGCGTAGCTGGGATGAACCAAGTGGGAACCAGGTGTCCTTCAGGCTGACTTGTGAGGGTGACTACTAACTCGCCTTCCTTAGCCCTTGGTGGTTTGGGGTAACCCCGACTTTGAGTCCCTATGGGGGTCACCCAGGGAAGATGCTGCAGCCTCTCTCCCCTTCGTTTGCCGTTTGCTTGTCGCCTGGACCAGGCCACTCCAGCTGCTTGCCTCCTGTGACCTATGGGCCCTAACTGTGGCTACGTGGCTGCGGCTTTTGTGGGGTTGTGGCGTGGGCTTTGAGAGCCCCACACCGGCAGGTTTAGCAAAAGAAAGCTGGATCTATCTCCGCTTCGGGATCTGCCGCCCGTTTGGGCCTGGTACTCTCTAGCAGTCTCCTTACTTCCCACTCCGTGCTCTCTCTTTAGCTGAAGATGGATTTCGGGTAGCCCTCCTAGTTGACCGTTCTCCCCCGTCAGTAGCCACTGCGCGGGCGCTGTCAGACTGCACAGCCCCAGGGATCTGCTCCTCACTCGAGCTCCCTGGACTCTACACTCTCTGGCTCACTGCCCCTCCTCTCCTGTTCTTGCCTACGCCACCTAGCAACCAGACTCTCTTACCACACCCCTTGAGAGGAGATGGAGGCTTTTGGCCCCCTCCACTATTCCAGTGAAGGTGAAGGCTTTTCCCCCTCCTGGGATCCCCAGGGGTCCTCTCATGGGTACATGTGTGAGACCTGATCACTATGCGCCTGTGTTCCACACCCCAGTCAGCCTTCTGGATTACCTGTATTGTACTGTCCCCAGCATGGGTGCAGTACTCAGTGGTGCCTGACCAGGTCAGGGGCGCCACATTCCCCCTTAGTTATCACCAGCACGTCCTCGGGCTGCAAGACAACATTTTAAAAATGCATAAAACATTAAAACATGTAAAACATTTTAAAAGCACCAGGTACCATACATCACCACCCTCCACCCACAAGTCCGTTAACCCACCCAAACCCTTTCAGGAGGCAGGTCACCGGTCCTTTTGGTAACCAGATCTGGGCCATCTACTTCCCCAGACCTTTCCTCCAATCTGCCTCTCCCGTTGGCCGCGCCTTCAGCCACTTCTGGCAGGATGTAGAGGCGGCTTTCATGGGCTGGTGGTTTCAGGTTATACCTGGCTTGGTAGATCCGCGCCTTCAGCCTCTTCTGGCAGGATGTAGAGGCGGCCTCCACAGTTGGTGCTGACCAGGTACCCTCTTTGTGGTGGAGAGCCAGGCCCCATAAACAGGCATGCTCTCTGGTCGCAGGCGAGCCAAGGCCCTATATACGGACGGGCTCCTCCTGGTTGCAGACGAGCCAAGCCCCTAAACAGGCTGACTCTGGTGGTGGTGGTGCCCTCTGGTGTAACTATTTACACTGCGAGAGTTTGTGGCTATAGCCAGTTCATAGCCTTAAGGTTTATGGTTTTCTCACACAAGTTTATGTGGGCACATACTTGAACTTTTAAAACGTTGCAAAACAAACTTTCCAACTGGTAACTTGCTTTACTTTACATGAACTTATGCAGACTCCTCTTCACCAGGGCTTGGGCCTGTAGGGCTGCGGCACCTGTTGGTTTCTTGACCTTTTTCCTCATCTGTAGTGGTCTCATCATTAGGTCTTTGGTCTTTTCTTTCTTTATTACTGTCTTTCCTTTCTTCTTTGGGACATGGTACTACATCTAGCGCGTACCAGCCTCTTTCGCCTTGATGCAGGGTAAACTGTACGGAGTCTCCCATTTTTAAGTTTCTGCCAGGGTGTCCTCTGGGCAGATGAGCTCTCACATCTCTTCTATTGACGAAGATACCTTCTTTGATACCAGGTGCAACAATGAACCCGTATCCTGACTTTAGGCTGAAGTCCTCCACTACTCCTCTACAAAGGGGTCCTCTGACCTGGGCTTTGGACCTTCTCAGGAACCGTTTTTCTTGTAGGTCTCTGGCCGTGACTTCTCTCTGCTCTGGGGATGGCGGTGCAGGGAAAGACTGGGTTCTACTGCGGCGCTGTATCTTGCGGGTTGGATTCTGCGAAGTGCAGCTTACCAGCTCCCAGGTGAGGCTTTTAGGCAAATCTTCTTCAGCAGACGGTGTCAGGTCTTCCTCATCCCAGCGGGAATATGGCAACATCTCCGGCTCTGGGCATGGATCCACTGCTGATGGCTCCTGAGTCAGCTTCTCAGCTTCCTGGCCTCCCCTCCCCCTTAGTTCCTCTGAGCACTCCTTCGGTGGCAGTGCTGGGGATGGGCTTTCTTCAGCAGACCCAGACGGGGAACTCTTTGGCGTAGTTGCTGCAGGAGTTGTCGGAATCCTCTTGGGGGTGTGCGGAGGGAGCATGTACTGATCCACCATCTCCTGTGGGAACTTGGCCTCCATGTCAGCCTTCAGCTGCCAGTATGCAGGGTCCTCCCCCAGCGTGGGCTTCCTAGCAGGGACCTCCTTGGACTGGGGAGCGGTGTCTGCTCTGGCCTTGCAGGCCGGGGTAAATGATGATGCAATCTTGTCTTGGCGGGCCGCGCCTGACATGGCAGCGGCCTGGTCTTGGCGGGCCGCGCCTGACATGGCGGCGGCCTGGTCTTGGCGGGCCGCGCCCTGCATGGCGGTGGCCTGGATCGGCGTCGCTGTCGCGATGGGATCGGTGCAGGCTGGGCTGGGCGTCGCTGCAGCGATCGGAGCTTGGCGGGCCGCACCTGGCGGGGCTGCGGCCTGGTTCAGCACCTCACTTGCGGCGCAGACGAGCGTTGCTGCTGCGGTGGGGTCTCGGCGGGCCGGGCCTAGCAAGGCGGCGGCCTGGGTCAGCGTCACACCTGCGGCGTGGATGAGGGTCGCGGTGGCAGCCGGTTCTTTGCGGGCCGGGCAGGGCATCGCTGCAGGGACCGGGTCTTGGTGGGCCGAGCAGGGCATCGCTGCGGCGGCCGGGGCTTGGCGGGCCGAGCAGGGCATCGCTGCGGCGGCCGGGTCTTGGCGGGCTGCGCAGGGCATCGCTGCGGCGGCCTGGGCTTGGCGGGCCGCACCTGGCGTGGCTGCGGCCTGGCTCAGCGTCGCCGCGCCGGGCGCCTCTTCAGGGACCGCGGGCGTGGCAGCAGGGGTCGGGGCATCCGGGCCGGCAGGGGTAATACTGGACTCACCCATCGGTGGCAGCATCGGGGTCTGAGTCGTCGCCGTCCGGTCTGGCACTCGTCGTGCGGTTCCCCTCTCATAGGCCTGAACCGCGGCAGCCATCTCCAGAAGTTCCATGCGTTCTTCTCTGATCTGCTCCACGACCCGGGTCTCCAGTCGGTCACAGAACTGGGCCAGCTCCCGATACCACCAGGCAGCGGAGCCCGGTTCTGGGTTTCTGCGGTCAGACGCCATTTCTTCTGCGCCCTCTTCTGCACGATTTCCCAGCAGTGGACTCGCCGTTGCCTCTAGTAGCAAGCTGTTCAGTTTCCGCTCTGCCTCTTTCAGCAGCTCCTCTCCCAGCAGCAGGCTTCTGGCTCCCTTTCTGTCCCGACGTCTCTGGACGCCTCCGCTCCCATCACTTGCGAGGTCAGGACTCTGCAGGGGATCTCTGGGTAGCCACACCTCTTCGTGGGCGGTAACTTCTTCCAGCGCGGGCTGCTGTTGTTTTTCAGCGCGCTTTTCATGGTGGCAATATGGCGGCGCTTCCAATTTTCCAAGCGGACCGCCCAGGCACATGGTCACCTGTCTGAACAGGTCTAGTCCTTATCCTGTTCGTGACGCCAGATGTGAAGCCCCACAGGTGTTGTGTCGGTGCATTACCTTCAGGGACTCCACTCGGCTGGATCTTGTCACAGGTAGGAGATCTTCTTCTTGTCGTGACGCCACTCTCAGTATTGCGGCCAGTAGGGACCGCCACTGCAGGTTGAGGGTCGCCTGGGGCTGATGGTGTGTGCAGTTAGTTGGAATAGCCTCCTGAGAGTGAGGCAAGCCCCAGGGCCCGGTGTAGGTGCGTAGTACCACAAGGCGCAGAATGACTCAACACAGGCAGGATGTCTTTCAGGGTTTTTACTCACAGTTGATGGCAGGGTGAGTGACCCGGGCGTAGCTGGGATGAACCAAGTGGGAACCAGGTGTCCTTCAGGCTGACTTGTGAGGGTGACTACTAACTCGCCTTCCTTAGCCCTTGGTGGTTTGGGGTAACCCCGACTTTGAGTCCCTATGGGGGTCACCCAGGGAAGATGCTGCAGCCTCTCTCCCCTTCGTTTGCCGTTTGCTTGTCGCCTGGACCAGGCCACTCCAGCTGCTTGCCTCCTGTGACCTATGGGCCCTAACTGTGGCTACGTGGCTGCGGCTTTTGTGGGGTTGTGGCGTGGGCTTTGAGAGCCCCACACCGGCAGGTTTAGCAAAAGAAAGCTGGATCTATCTCCGCTTCGGGATCTGCCGCCCGTTTGGGCCTGGTACTCTCTAGCAGTCTCCTTACTTCCCACTCCGTGCTCTCTCTTTAGCTGAAGATGGATTTCGGGTAGCCCTCCTAGTTGACCGTTCTCCCCCGTCAGTAGCCACTGCGCGGGCGCTGTCAGACTGCACAGCCCCAGGGATCTGCTCCTCACTCGAGCTCCCTGGACTCTACACTCTCTGGCTCACTGCCCCTCCTCTCCTGTTCTTGCCTACGCCACCTAGCAACCAGACTCTCTTACCACACCCCTTGAGAGGAGATGGAGGCTTTTGGCCCCCTCCACTATTCCAGTGAAGGTGAAGGCTTTTCCCCCTCCTGGGATCCCCAGGGGTCCTCTCATGGGTACATGTGTGAGACCTGATCACTATGCGCCTGTGTTCCACACCCCAGTCAGCCTTCTGGATTACCTGTATTGTACTGTCCCCAGCATGGGTGCAGTACTCAGTGGTGCCTGACCAGGTCAGGGGCGCCACATATCCAAGCTGGATATGTAGCGCCTCACGGGGCAGGTGGTTAACCTACTTGTAGCCGGGCCATTGAGGGTCGGGTCTGGTGATGTCACTGGTCGCCTTGCCCGGTTCTGTTGCCCCGAGGCGTACAGTAAAAGGAAGGGACAGTGGGGTGATTGGGAAAGTTTCTAGTGACGCCACCTGTGGTATGGAACCAGGGAGTAGCCGCCGCTGCAGAATTCCTCACCGTAGCAGGTGTTATGGCAGCCGGAATGCTGTCGCTCCCCACAGGCGGAGCGGGCCCCGGGTGAATGATGAGGTCAGTAGACCACGGGAGCGCCGAAGCATGGGGCGCCGGCGTCGGCAAAGACAGGGACGATACAGGGGGCTGCGGTTCAACGTTCTCTTTACTCACATTCGTAAGATATCCCGGAGATGCTGCTATCCTCCGTGATGGGCCTCAGCCGGTCCCGGGAAAATCAGAGGCAATCACAGGTGTATGTAGAGTGTGAGACCTCACTTCCTTGCGCTTGGTTGTGGATCCCCATGGCTTGAAGCGGCTTGGGGACCCCGGTGTCTCTATTAAATGTCCCGTCCCATTTGCAGGTGGTGCGGATCCTTGCTGTGGGGCCTGGCTGCAATCACGACATGGATCCAATGTGTCACTGTGCTCTGGGAAAATGGGTGGTGGGCGATGGGACTTTAAATACCCATGCCCTGCAGATTCTGACAAACCACATAAAGTATGATCTGCCTTAGGGCTTCTGCACCCTTTCAGCGCTGGTACTGTGGGAACAGTTAGGCTCGACCTCCAGCTACCATGTTCTCCTCTGTCTCACCATTTCCACCGGTTGCCTTTCGCCCTCTTCCATCTGGCCGGTTCCACCTAGATGAGCTCTGAAGCACGCCTTCTAGGTACCATGTTGTTCAAAGTCTCAGACTAAAACTGTTTGTGTGTTCTTACTCCCTCAGTCAGCCCCGCCTTCTTGATGACTCATAGCGGCTGTTGCCCTGGTGACCAGGAATTTCCCAACCTGGCTTCCTCAGTTGTGTAACTTGTTGGCTCACTGACTGGATTTTGTGTAAGTGAAACAAACACCAGCGATTAACCTCCTCTTACCCGGAATGAATACTACATCTTAAAAGATGCAGTACACTGTGGCGACTGAAGCCTCAGGGGCGCCACAGATACATGGTATGAATTGTCCCTGGGGGTGGTAACCTGCCCTGCCTATAGCGTTTTGTCAGAGAGGGTTTATAGTGCTGATGGGCATAATAAATGATCAATTGAAAATGCTGACATGAGAAAACTGACTGTATTGCCTAAGAGACAAATGTGAACAGGTGCAAACTGCACATGAAATATACGCAAACAAATATTCAACTGCATTCTGAGATGCTAAGGTATGAAAATATGAATAATTTTTAGAGAGCTGACAACTGGCAACCTTTCTCATAATTTTTACAGGGCCAGCAGCCGGCCATCACTTACAATTTATGGAGATCCAGAAGGTAGCACTCAACTGACAAAACTTTGAGGAATCAACCAAAATGGTGAGCGGCATCAGCATCACCATCCCACTTCTTTGTGTACTCAAATGCTTGCTGCTCACAATTAAAGAGAAAACTTTGCATGTGGACTTGGTGGAGATGGAGTAAGTGCACAGGGTGGTACATGCTTGCATATCCTGACTATTTGACTTGGAAATATTGCTGACAAAGGGTGGGAACTCTAAGGATTTCTGCTACATGATGGTGGAGGCCTTCATGCAGTACTCAATCTCCAGCCGCCAATATATTTCCCGAGGTGCCATCCCAGCCTTTCACCTGCACTTCTCCCATAACATCACCTATGCCCTTACAAACTCAGTTAGGTTGCAGCTACAGTATACCTATAAAAGGACTGTATACTCTGACCATATGCCTCTGTTCCAAAACTATCCCTCTGCCAGCAGCTATCCCTACATTGAATGCAGCTAATAGCAGTATTAATAGGAAAAGAATAGAGGTAGGCCTGAAAAGGATATTTGGATTTTGGTTGCAGCAGCAAGGACTGTAAGGCTAGAATCCCTGCCTACAGGCCTCTAATACACTAACCCTTCTCCAGAAACTCACCCTACTCTAAATGCAGAATAAGAGGGGTATTATTATAGAATAGAATAGTTTTATAAAGTAGCACCAGCAAGGTCTGTAATGCAAGAATTCCTGCCTAAAGGCCTCTAATACATCTTTTCTCCAGGAACTCACCCTACACTATATAAAGAAGAAGAGTGCTATTGTTAGTAATAGTTGAATAGATTTTTTTTAGGTAGGACAAGTAAGCTTTGTAAGACTAGAATCTCTGCCTACAGGTCCTAATACACTATCCCTTCTCCAGAAGCTCACCCTACACTAAATACAGAATAGGAGCGGTATCATTAGCTAATAGAATAGATTTCAATTAGCCCTGAAAAGAACTGTTGGTGCAATGTTGTACCAGCAGGTACTGTCACACTATAACACACTGTCCCTTCTCCAGCTGAATCTCTCACGACACCTTTTCTGGGTAGAGTGCCAGTAGTTAACATAGCTGCGTCATTAATATGATTGGCAAGGAATCCCCGCATGTTTCCTGGCTGATAAAAAGCCGGGAAACATGAGTGTACTGCCCTGGTGTTGGTTGGGCTGCTCGGATCCGGGATCGTGGTGGCTCAAGGGGCCCAGACCCGGCTTGGCGGACACTTTGATCCGGGAAAGGGGGTATATACAGGGGATTAGCTTGAGACGCCACCTGCGGGTTGCGGTAATGGGAGTACCGCTGCTGCTGGAAGGAGTACCGGGGCAGATGGTGTTGGGCAGCAAGGTGTCAGTACCTTCACAGGTAGGGAAGGCCCCGGACTCAGGGTGTTGGTGCTTTGGGAGGACAGGGTGCAGGGGACCAGGGTACTCACTGTGGGTAGTCGTGGTGCTGGATGAGGTTTAGAAAGGAGACCCACACACTGCATGTAAACCAAAGTCTCTCTGTACAGCTGCTGCAGCCGGGACTCCGTCCAAGTACCCAGTCCCACCGATGTCACTTAGTGATCCGGAGCCTGCCTCCATGCACAATTTGTGGTCTGTTGGTGGTCCCCGTGGCTTGAAGCTGTTGGGTTGCCCTGCTCACTATTTGTAGTGTAGCTGTGCTCTTGAGGGCTGGCCCACGGGACTTTAGTGGGTTACTGTGTCTGGATACACCCCTGTCCCCCTTGTTGTGCTGATGCCCTCAACCTCTGAGCTTGTAGGGAAGTCCTTGGAGGTCCTCTCCCTTACAGGTGAATTGTCAGGACGTTGAATCGGTTCCTGACTTAGCGTCCTGTACCCCGTCGTCCTCGGTACCGGTCAGTTCTTTTAGTTCTCTTGGGCCTTCTGGTGCTGTCAGTCGTCCAAGACTATGTCTGTCACACCCTTGTCCAATGTCCCTGCTACCAGTCCCCGACTCCTCTGGACACGGATCACCGCTTGCGTGCCAACCAGTGTCCCTAGCTCCCAGGAGCTCATTCTCCCAGCTCCTCTCTCTTTGGCGCCTACTTCACTTCTCTGTCTCCCTCTCACAGTCTGCTCAGTCCCCCAGTGGCCGGCCCATTTACAGTTTGTCCACCCCCCTGGTGTGTTTGGCAGTGACTGCGTGAGGTGATTGGGTTTTGTGGTGTAGATGGGAGTGACATCGGTTTCTTGGGCACCTGGAACCATGGGGGGTGGACCCTGCACCCTGGGTAAGGATGCAGTACCCTGTGGCACCCTGATGTATGTAGGGGCGCCACACGAGGGGTGGGGACTCCAGCATGGCGACCCGAGCAGTAAAATGCTTGATCGAATACCAAGCACATTGAGCACCCTAATGCTTGGTCGAGTGCCGAGCACATTCGCCCATCACTACTCATAATTTGTAAGGCAAAGGTGGCTTAAATTACAACAGAAATGTACTCCTTGTGGTTGCCCTTCACAGCTGAAAGATGGGGCAAAATCATTAAGAGGTGCATGCTTCCTAATGAAAGTGGTGCACCTTACTCCAGGAAATGCTGTTCTGTCTCTGTGGTTCTGGCAAAATAACGACTTTTATAAATATCTTATAGTAAGGATGAGTCTGATATAGCCAACAATTAGATATATCCTTTATACTGACAACTGCACCCACTACAATAGGGGATCATTTACTATACCTGCACTGAGTGTTACATCATTTACTGCCTTAGTGAAGAAATAAATAAAAATACTTCCTTTTCTGACCACTAGATGGCAGTAGTAACACATCACTTTCTAACAAAAGACTGACTTTTTTTTTTTTTAACTAAAGCTCATTGTGGTTGCTTCAAGGCTATCGCTGTTTTGTGTCCAAAATAGAAATTAAAAATGAACACGGACTGGGGGAATGAGAGTTGTCAGTCATCCTTGCATTTTATTTTTAAGCTGCAGAAAGGGAATCTCTTTAAAACACTTAAATGAATGGACGGCCACTCAGCACGAATAATATTAACTTTCCCTTTCTGTAAATTAATAAGGTATATGTCCATTGAATTAGGGGTACAAAACATTTAATTGCATTACTAAGATTGTATAAATGTGATTATTTATAATTTTTTTTAATACATATCTGAGCAAATATATTCAACATTATTCGTTACTAGCACGAATATTAAGGTATGCAGGATATTCGTTACTCGTCGAGTATTTTGGTATTTGCCTCGTGAGATTCAAGACTTCTCCCCGCATTTTTGTCGCCTGATTTTCAGCCACTAAACATGCAGGAATTGCCTGCCAATCACAGTAATGCTGTAGCCATCTGTGCTGCTGGCATTACTATGATTGGCAGGCACAGTGAAAACAAAATGACGTGGTCTTCCACCTATTTGTGTTAACAAGCGAAGATATAGGAGACAGCTGGGGACTGGTATTTTTAGGCTGAGAAGGTCCATGGTTCTTGAGCCCTCCCCAGTCTAAAAATAGCAGTCCGCAGCCGCCACAAAATTGGCACATCTAATAGATTGCGGTGCTTTACCTGGCTCGTCTCGATTGTCCCGGGGCAGTGGTAATCAGGGTAATATATGGGGTTGTTGTCAGCTATGATTTTTCACAATTTACAGTTGCCATCAAGTTCTGGGTTGGTAATAGAGAGGTGTCTATGAGACCTCCCCATTAGCAAGTATAAAGAAAAAAAACACAAACACACAAAAATCCTTTATTTTAAATTATGAAAAGAAACCACCCTCTTTCACTAATTTATTAACCCCAAAAACTCCTCTGCAGGCCTGACCTAATCCACAAGATGTCCCAAGACAATTCCGGCTCTGCTACATCCAAGGTGCAGTGATGAAAATGCAACCGATTACTGCAGCTCCTGGGACACAATGAGGGCAGCAGGGGACCCGGCTGCGAGAAGTGGTTACATCAGTCAGGTCACCAGAGTTCACAGCCGGGTTCTTTAGATAAACTAGAAAAGAGAAGCGCTGATAGGGTTTTACCAGATAAAACACACGGTTAGCAAATGGTAAATGCACTCACCGATTGAGGTTGTGAGAGGTCACAACCACCACAGATAGCATGAGATAATGGCAGCTGCAGCGGCCCCACGTGTTTCAGACTTCAAAGTGGAGAGGGAGAAGGGGTTTTATCTGGTAAAACCCTATCAGCGCTTCTCTTTTCTAGTTTATCTACTGAATTTACGGAGTTGGCATCGATCATCTCCCTGGGATTATTGGAGCTGCGGAGGATCTTTTACCAGGATGGAATATTTTAACCAGAGACTTACTTCAAGGGAAAGACTTATACTCCAAACTGTTGGAGCACAGGATCATGCGAACCACGATCTGGACATCTCCATTCCTTTTACTGAGGAAGAGACAGACAATATGAAAAAAATGTTTTCTCGCCTGGAAGAACTTCTTAAGGAAGAACTGCACTTTGGACTTGACGCAAGGTTTCTGTCCATTTATATGGATGAGAAACTTTGCCCACGAGGACTAAGGATAAAACATCTATCCCCTTTTCCTAAAGATCTGGACTTTACAAAAGAATGGGAGGACGTCCTACATACGTGCATGCAAGGTATGCTTCAATGTCTATACAAAAAAAGATCAGCAATTGCACAGGAGGCTACGTCCTCTATTTCAGAGGTTTACAACAATTTATCTTGTTACAATTCTCACCCTGAATATAGGCGTATTAACTCAGACATTAATACGAAATTGCTACAACTTGAACATGATACGGTTATAAGAAAATCAAAAAAATTACAAAGAGATCGTAAGGATAAAACCAATGAAAAAAATGGTGTTGTTATTACTGAGAGAGAGTCAAGAACACCAGAAATAAAAAATTTTAAGAGGAAAAATAGTACGAGCAGAAATTTTTTCAACAGCAGATATCATAAAACTAATATTGTGAAAAATAAAACTAAGAGAGACACTAGTCAGCCCTCTAACATAGAGACGATTTCTGCACCCCCTGCTAATACTGAAACAGTAACCATTATCAAGACACCTATCTTGGGGTCTGTGGTTCATTGTGGTATAAATGATAAAAATGTTAAAAATATAGAAAAAACTGACAGAGGTAATAATGGCAATATTACTACTGATAAACCGAGGCCAAAAATAAACATCGAAGAGACCAAAAGGCAACTTGCCCAGATCAAAAGCCAAATTGATAAGATCCGTAAAAAAAGATCAATGATTGCTCCATCTAATCTTGAATCACCATCAGTATTTGATGAACCTGATGATGATAGGGATTTTATAGATCTACTTGATCTGACTACACATGAAGGAAGCTTTTTACAACTTCCTACATCCCAACTAGATACGGATGTTGGTGTAACAAACAAAGTAAGCCCAAACAATAAAACCACACCAGAAACCAATACAGTCATCATAGATAACACAAATAAAAATACCTCCCTGGTACCTTTTTTACCGCCGGCCCTAAACTCAAACAGAACGGCTTTAATAGATATTTTAACGCCAAAGGCAACAAAAAGAAAAAACTTACCAGAGGAACCCGGGCAGGAGCTAAACTCAAACAAAAAAGGAAAGAGAGCATAAAAAAGAACACTAATAATATTTTTAATCTCTCCAAATACGTACTTACAAAGGAAGAAACTGCAGTCCTGAACAAAGGCTTATCCTTTTGTCCTACGTTCCAATCTAAAGATTTTGACCTATATCTGGACTTCCAAAATTTTATAAGGAAATTGACATTAAAGAGGCATTTTGCCATTGAGAAAAAGAATCCCAACATAATTAAGATTAACCTACATGCTGACGGTCTCCCTGCCAATACAAACAGCCCTTTGACAGATAACAACACTACCACACAGACAGATTGTTTTCTGCACACAAATGTGAGAGCAAAATCCAAATTTTATCCTATAGCCAGCAAAGGGCACCATATAAAAACCTTTTGTGATATGGTCCTAGAAGATTTTAAGCATCTTGACCCTGGTAATACTAGGATATTGTCCAATTTAAGTAAGGGTGAAAAAATAGCTCTAAAAGCCCTGAAAATGAATATGAATATAGTTATACGATCTGCTGACAAAGGAGGTAGTGTGGTCATACAGGACAGGGTTGACTATATAAAAGAAGCCCATAATATCCTGTCAAATACCACACAATACTGTAAGATAAGTAAAATTAACTATGATAATGCTGTCCTAGCATATGATGATTTTATCACTACAGCGATTGCAAGCAACATTCTAAATAGCACTGAGAAAAAATTCTTAACGATAAAAGATCCGAAAATGGCCTTTTTATACCACCTTCCCAAGATTCATAAAAATCTTAAAGATCCCCCGGGACGACCGATTATTTCGGGAATTGATTCCTTAACATCAAATCTGGCAACATATCTTGATGAAATCATGCATGTACATGTATTGGAACTAAACAGCTATTTAAGGGATTCATCTAATTTAATAACTATGATAAAGGAGATTGACTGGAAAGAAACATATTACTTTCTTACAATGGATGTGTCTGCCCTCTATTCGAATATAGACCATGATTTGGGATTACATTGTTTTTCACAGTTTGTGAAAAAAGATACCAGATTACACCCTCTGCAAAAAAATTTTCTACTTGAAGGGATGTGTTTTATATTGAAAAATAATTACTTCACTTTCCTAGATGTACTGTACCAGCAGATCCTTGGGACCGCGATGGGCAGTAAAATCGCACCAACTTATGCTAATTTGTTCATGGGCATCTTTGAATCTGTTTTTATCGAACAATCTGAATATCAGAGCAACATTGTACTTTACAAGAGATACATTGATGACTTATTTATAATTTGGGATAATAAGGATGATAATATATCGGTTTTCATTTCGCATATAAAAGAGAATAATTGGGGTTTGTCCTTCTCCTCTGTTATTAATAAGGATACAATAGATTTTCTTGACCTTACAATATCACACAAGGAGAACAAGATTATTACAAAAACCTTTTTTAAAAAAGTGGATACAAACGGCTATATACATTTTAATAGCGGCCACTATAATAAGTGGCTCTTGAATATTCCTATTAACCAATACCGAAGAATTAGAAAAAATTGTACACTGGATGATGATTTTAAAATACAAGCTGGTGTTTTATATGACCGTTTTAATGAAAAGACTTACCCCAAAAAACTTTTAACACGTGCTTTTAAAGAAACCAAGCATATGAGACAGGATGATCTGATTTTAACCTCTAAAAAGATGTCCCCGCATAGTGGTCCTTCTGATTTTAGCTCTAATTTTATCACCACTTTTAGCCATGACAACGCTGTTATTAAAAAGACCCTTACTAAGCACTGGGAGATCCTTTTGGGGGACCCTGTGCTTAAAAACATCCTTCCACCTTTTCCAGGCATTACTTTCAGGAGAGCCCCCACCATTAGGAATAGTGTGGCACCCAGTAGGCTGAGATTCCCTATCAATTGTAACAAAAGGGAATGCTCAATCGGGGTCTCAAAGTGTTTTAGTAAAAACTGTCTATGCTGCACATCCATTGCGCATAAAAGAAAGACATTTGGTCCAGCAGAAGAACCAGAAAAATACACTATTAAGGGACACCTCACATGCCACTCTGATTTTGTTGTCTATCTTATTGATTGTGTATGTGGAAAAAAATATGTAGGGAGAACCAGACAGCCCCTACATAATAGATTAAATTCCCACAGACACAATATCAAGAAAGGGTTCCTTTTGCATGGTCTGTCCCGACATTGCACGTTAATACATGGTAAAAAGACAGACATCACTATAACACCAATTGAACAAATCCCTAATAATACTCCTAACAGAATTGAGGCTCTAAATAAAAAAAGAGACATTCTGGATTTATAGAATAAATACACTAAAACCGATAGGACTTAATGAAGTGACAGACCTCTTCTACTGATTTTATATTAAAAAATGTTGAGATGGTCATCCTGCCTCTTTTTATCTTATCCTTATTATCCCTTTTATATGTTTTTATAGTTTTTATGGATCTGTGTATTTAATTCTATCATTACATTGTGATCAGTTTTTTATGTATGTGAGAATTTTAGTTTTCAATTTTTATCATGGTCTGGTGCTCTTGCGGCAAAAGGGTTTTAATGATTTCTATACACTGTTGTACTAATCTGTATATGATCTGTCATTATCTCTCTTTTCTTGTTTCTGAAACATACTAATGGCCCCTTGAACCAGGTTTACCCCTGGCGCAGGTGCTTTAGTTTTGTTCCCACGGTCTCAGTTCTGGCATTTACTCCGTACCGCTACTCTATGTGTCCTCATGGCAGGTTCAGGAGCATGCGCATTTTCCACGCTTATGCCCGATAATAACCTAGTGTCCTTTTTTGCTTGGGCCTCTCCAGGAATAATGAATACAAATATGTCCTCCTCCTAACTGTTTGGAGTGACTATTTTAAAAGCTTTTTAACCCACAATACAAATAATAAAGATTCACATCACTTTTTTACAATTTTATATTTATATTTTTATTCCTGGGCAAAAAATTCCTTTACAATTTTTATTCAACATATCACAGCATTTTATTTTTTCATTATTTATTATCTATTACTTTTTATAGTTTTTTCTATAAAATATGTTTTGCCATACATATATTTATATATATATTTTTTTCTTCTTTCACCTAGATGTCAATATAATTTACCTGTGTTACATATTTATGGGTACACAGATATAAAAATCACTGGTGGCGTTCACAACTAAAAGTCGAATTTTACCTTATAATTAGGGACTACTACTTTGGAGTTCTTGTCCCGAAAATTGACATTTTTTCATACTATTCCTCTCATTTCTTATTTCTTTTTTCTTGATTTTTCATCCAATTATTGTTTATTTTTCATGTAAACTATTATGATGACCAGTCTATGAACATTTAACAGAGTTTTGTTATGTCTGCAGAAAGTGCTGCATCATGCATGCAGAGGTCTTTTTTTTTTTTTCTGACTTTTTTCAAAGTGCCGGGAGGCGGTACTTTGTAGATACCATATGTATAAAAGGGTTCATCTCTCTGTACATGCAGTGTTGATTTACTGGTCCTGAAGAAGAGGTCTTAGACCTTGAAACGCGTAGACCCATGGAATAAAAGATTGTTTAATTTATCAACATCTCCTTCTGGATTACTGGCGGATTGCGCGGGTTTAACCCCTTCTCCCTCTCCACTTTGACAGCCGGGTTCTTGTGATACCAAGTGTGACTGTGACGACCTGGCCTATCAGGTCGTCACAGGGTATTGTGCAATCTGCCCTTCTGCACATTATCCACCCTCCTTGGTTACGGATCCTGGTCCTTTGGTGTTGCTAACAGCTTAGCCAATCAAAATCCTAAGAACACTTCCCACTTTAACCTACCAGACACACCATTGGGGGGCCTGAAGGGATAGGGACGCCCACATGGGGGGTTGGTGAGGGGAGAGTGAGGAAAGTGACAGTTGAGCAGCGGAGTTGAGTTCAGGCAGTGGAGAGTGAAAGAGGTGAAGTGACTCTCTGGGAGGGAGAGGTCACAGAGGAGAGCTCCTGTGTACTAGGTGCAAATGTTGGTCTGGGCCTGGTAGGAGCTGGAACCCCGGTCGCAGGGGATTGTGTCAAGAAGCACGGACTGCCGAGGAGGGCAGCTGGTGGCCTTGAGCTATCACTGGGCAGGGGCCAGGGCACGACGGGGTACGTGGACCCCAGGCCAGAAAGTAGCTTCACGCGTTCCGGTAATTTACTCGACGGGGGTGAAGACTTCAAGTGTCATCCCCAACCTGCTCCAAAATTGGGGTACTAGCGCACCAATGGGATAGGACTTTCCCAATACAGTCCAAAGAAATCCTAAGCGTGAACCCTGTGAGCAAGCTCACTCAGTTAGCCATACGGGTGAGCGGGACCTGAAGCGTTTTATACCCACGGGTCCAACAGAGACGAAGGTGCCAAGGACAGAGCCACAGGCTAACAGCAACACCAAGGGCACGGATCCAAGCGTGCTCCCCGCAGGCTGCAGTGGTGCTCAGAATTCTGGTTTACAAGCTGTCGGTGTAGTTATTCCAGGACTGAGTGAGTACATTGAAGACCCCTGTTCCTATCCCCCACGGCACCCAAATATCATCCCAACCATCAACGGGCCCCGGGACACAAACCCCCTACACACGGAGGGGTTAAACATCAGGCTGCCACAACATCGTCACCGGGCTCCCCAACGGCAGCGGTGGTCCCTCACATTACCGCGCACCGTGGGTGGCGTCACTAACTTTAAAAAAAAAACCTGTACATATCTTCCCCCCTTCTTTTAATTGAGTGGCCGCATGACCCCCGGGTCCGGAGACCCCTCGAGCCACCGTGGTTCTGGATCCGAGCAGCAGCAGCAGCCCGGCTGCTCGCACGGGGGCGGTACATGACCACTGGTGAACCCATTTGCCAGATTGCCGGATTCCAGGCTTGTGGGACATGGTGGCACAGGAGTTCACACTCAAGGGATCCTCCGCTGCCCTCAGTGCACTCAGTTGGACCCGCTGCTGGATTACCAGACTGATGTGCAGACATGTCGCGCTGTCTGATAGTCCGGTAAACCGACCAGATTATGAAAATATGTGAAGCTTTCACATTCAGGAAGGAAATCCCGCCGCCCATTCAGTGCATTGGTGTCCAGTCTCAGAATGTCTGAATTCACCGTTTAGTCCCCCTTCACACATCAGTGTTTCCAGTAGGTGTGGTACCGTCTTCACATGTACATGCGACATGTTCACATACATACTCATTAAAGTCTCTATTGATCTTCACACCTGCATGTTTTAACACACACCATGTGTCCTTGTGAACCACATGTGTCCATGTGATCTACACGGAGACATGTCCATATTTTACCTACAACATGGATGAAAATGGCCAATAAAAGTCTGTGTGTCCATGAAAAACATGTACAGCACAAGGATGGCGTCTGTCTCCAACCGTGTGACATGGAACAGAATGAAATTTATTCAAATAGTGTTAAAAGATGTGCAATAATAATAGATGAATGTGTGGCGCCCTGGACTAGCCAGGTTGTCACAGGTAAGACGCACACACACACCCAACCCCCAGACAGTTACATTAGCCAGACACAAAATCCTTGTTGCCTCCCTCCAGGGTCTGATGTCCACACCAGGTGGGGCGGAGCCAGGTGGTTGGCCCCACCCATCGAGGAGTTCACAGGCCTTGAGGCGGGAAAAAGAGCAGATCAGTTTTGGAGGTTGAAGTGAGAGGAGTAAAGTGGAGAGAACTGCAAGTGTCTGGGTGTGTGGCCCAGGCACTGACAGCAAGGTTGACAGACGGTGGTGGCCGTCTGCAGGAGTGGTGGATCGACGCGGAACCGTAGAACCAGGGTCGGGCGGTGGCCCGACGGTACCGAACCGGGGAGCGAAGTGAAGCTAGCACATACAGGCTGGGCCTTCGGACCTCGACCAGGCTTGGAGCCGCCGACAAAGGTAAAATCCGATAGTGACCGGAACCCCAGGGGTTTCCTAACAACCAAAGACCCGTTAGAAGGCAACCGTCTGCACCGTGAAGATATACAGCTACCGCCACAGGCTAGAGATCCAAGGGCCAGTGCCTACGGGCAAAACGGGCTTCCTCCGGCATCCATACACTGGGGAGCGGGCTACCATTGGGAAGCCATCGGAGTCAACACAGTACACATAGGTGCAGGGAAAGACAGCCACCATCACCTGTCCGGGAAGAGACATAGCAACCGGCTGCGGGACCCATCCATCCAGCCATTTGGTTTACCGGAGACTTTGTGACTTTCTGTCTGAGTGAGTTCAACCGTGCCATCCGGCACCGCGCCGCGCTGTCCCTGCAACCCTGCACCTCACCAACCCTGCCTCCCCGTCACACCACCGGGCCCCGGGACCACCAACCCCTACCCACGGAGGGGGAAAACAACATCCCAGCTGCTCCCTACCATCGCTCCCGGGATCCCCGTCACCAACAGCGGTGGTGCCCATCTTCACCACAACCCGTGGGTGGCGTCACGGACTAAATCCCCAAACAATCAATCCCCTTTTCACTCACGAGCGAGGAGTGCCGCTCGAGTCCCCGGCTCCGGCCCACCGCTCGAGCCACCGAGCAACACCAGCAGCGCCGGACCCGAGCATTGGCGAGCGTTGGCGAACGCAGCGCCCCGCCGCCCACGACAAATGGATGGATAGATAGATAAATAGATAAAGAAAAATAGCTAGATTTTACAACTATTAACCAAATAAATAATTAAAAGAAAATAAATGACTGTGGGTCAATCCCATTTTTGATAACCAGGTTGATAAGGTCTGTAAACGTGCCAAGGGCGGTAGTCATGTACAAGGACTTCACTTCACTGGCCCTGGCACGCTACTGTGACGCTCTGGACAAGCCAGGGGTCACAGGGAATGACATCGCCACACCCTACACCCCGGTTAGGCACATCAAAGCTAGACCAGAAATCCTTGTTGCCCTCCCCAGGGGCTGATGTCCACACCAGGGGGTGGAGCCAGGCGGTTGGTCTCTACCCACCAAGGAGTTCACAGTCCTGGAGGAGGGAAAACACAGGCAGTTGGATTTAGAGTTAAGCTGAGGAAGTTGAAGGAGGAAAGTAACAGCTTGAGAGAGCCTGAAGTTGGTCCGGGTGTGTGCCCCGGACAAAGACAGCAAGGTTAGCAGACGGCGGTGACCGTCTGCAGGAGTGGCCTATCGGAGGTGTCGTGAGGAACGCGGACGGGTGGTGACCCGGCGGTACCGGACCGGTACACAAGGAGAAGCCAGCACCATTGGCAGGGGCCTTTCGGATCCCGGCAAGGCTAGGAGTCGCCGTGAATTTGCCAAATCCGTCAGTGAAGGGGACCTCCGGGTCTCCAAACAACTAAGTCCCGATTGAAGGCAACAGTCCAACCGTATGAGAGAGACACCGCCACCGCCAAGGCACCAGTTTCTCAGGGCCAGCGCCTGCGGGCAAAGAGGGGCTCCTCCGGCCCATATCCAAGTCGGGGAGCGGGTTACCGGTGGGAATCCATCGCTACCAACATTGAACTTAGGTGCAGGAAAAGAGACAGTCACCGTTAACTACTGGGGAAAAGCAACAGCAGCCGTCCGTGGGAACCGTCTTTCCAGCCGTGTGTTTTACCGAGAACTGTGTCACCGTCTCAGGCTGAGTGAGTACCACCGTGCCGTAAGGCACAGCGCTGCCCCCGCGACCCTGCACCTCACCAGGCCCCGCATCTGGCCTGCCATCTCCCATCCTCCACCCCATCACTGGGCCCCGGGACAACCAACCCCTACCCACGGAGGGGGGAACTAACAACTCTGCTGCTCCCTGTCACCGCTCCCGGGATCCCCATACAGAGCAGCGGTGGTGTCCACACAATCACCACAACCGTGGGTGGCGTCACGGACAATAAATCCCCAAAACCAATCCCCTTTTCACTCACAGGCGAGGAGCGCCGCTCGAGTCCCCGGGATCCGGCCCATCGCTCGAGCCACCGAGCAGCAGCGGCCGCAGCTGCAGCGGCAGCCAGACCCGATCAGTGGGAGAGCGCAGCGTCCCCTCCTCCGCCCGCGACAACTTGGCGTCACGAACAGGATCTTACCGCTCTGCCGTCTGGTAGAGGTGCGCCTTGTTACCGCCGGAGGTGTTCGGCCAGAAAATTTCAGAAGCCGCCATCTTTGGCGCGAAAAGTTCCCGCTCGAGCGTCTCCTCGAGTAGTGGAGGCGCGAAGGCCAAAACCCCGCCCTGATAGAGGAGGAGCCGGAAAGACGCTAAGGGGGACGGAAACAAGATGTCTGCGCCGCTGGAGGAGCGGTGGTCGCAGCCGCAGTGGCACCTGTGGATGGGAATGGGCCTGCCCAGGTCCCGGCCGCGCTGGCGGGGAGTGCCGCGGCCCCAGCTCTCGCTCAGGTGATGCCGTTCTCCTTGCCCTATGTGCCCGGAGCTACATGGCTGCCGCAGTACGATGGGAAACCTGATGCGTTACAGGTCTTCCGGAAAAAGCTTAGCCCGCTCCTGGAATTGTACCCCCTGACTGACAAGCAACGTGCAGCGGTAGTGCTGGGGCAGCTAACCGGCGCGGCTGAGCAGGAGGCGGAGACCTGGGCCGAGGGGGACCGGTCCTCTGTAGCCACCATCTTTGAGAGACTACAGACTGCCTTTGAGACCCATACCAAAGCGGAGCTGAGAATGCAGTTTTACCAATGTCGTCAACGACCTGTGGACAGTATTCGGGACTATGCTTTACGTCTACAAACCGCACTCCGCACACTGAAGCGGGTAGACACCATCAATGAGGCGGACAGCAACAAAATGTTAGTAGAGCAATTTGTGCAGGGGATGAGGTCCTCTGAGGATCGCAAACAACTCCGATTGTGGGCCCTAGAACACCCTGATGTGGACTTTGCTGTGTTAAAGGAGCGGGCCATTAAAGCTTTGCAACCCCCAGCTTCGGAAGTCTTGGAGCCAGCCCCATGGCCAGTTGAGACGGCCCCCGTCGTGGTGGCCCCTGCCCTTCCAGCGTCTCCAGTACCTACAGCCCCAAGCAGTACGATGGAAGAACTGGCTGCCCAGGTCCGCCGCATGGATGGAGACCTCGCCAAGATTCTCGCCGCACTCCAGCCCCTGACCAGATCCCAGCCTCCCGCAAAGATACAGCTCGCCGACAGCCCTGAGGACGTTCCCTGGATGCAGCGGAGAAGGGCTAATGATTCGCGGAACAGACCTCCAATCTGTTACAGGTGCAGCAAGCCTGGCCATTACTTCCGACAGTGCCCGTTAAACGAGCAACCCCTGGGGCCACGGGCCAGTCCTCAGGAGTAGAACCCCATGGCCCCCCAGACTGGCGGGACCGGTATATCGGGGCCTGGCCCATCATCCCCGTGGCTGTGGACGGCATACCGGTGATGGCTCTCTTGGACACTGGATCGCAGGTAACCACCATACCATACACATTGTACCAACGGTATTGGGGGACAGACAAGCTGGCTGCCCCAGATGCTAGTATAACGCTGATTGCTGCTGATGGACTCCCACTGACCCAAGTGGGATATAAACAAGTGGCCATGACTGTGGGGCGAGCTGAACTACAACACCAGAGTATGATTGTGATCATGAATGAACCCAGTGATCATAACCCGAAGATAGTGCTAGGAACCAATGTGATGGAGCACTGTATGAGTGATGTGTTGACCCTACTTTAGCAACTGGCCACCACGGCGGCGGGGAGCCGACAGAGAGCTGTGCAGCGTGAGATCCGAGCCTTGATGTACCGCCAGCATGTAAACTCAACAGGAGAAGAGATTGGTGGGGTGAGAGTGATGGATGTTGCCCCGTTGATTGTGCCCCCTAGGAGTGAGATGATGATTTGGTGTAGGGCAGCAGTAGGGCCTCAGGGGCGTGACTACCCTGCCATGATAGAGCCCATGCCCTCCGAACACTGGCCCACAGTAATGGCCACCCGAGGGGTGGTAGATGTAAAGAGGGGAAGAGTGCCCGTGAGGGTGCTGAACTGTGGGGAGGAAGAAGTCAGGCTTCCCCGGTATGCTACACTTGCCAAGTTGCTCACCCTAGATCCCCACACCATCCACGAAGCAGCTCCTCCAGTTTCACCACCTACTGCCAGCACTCACCCGCCCAAAGGAGAGTTAGACGAGTGGCACCAACAGCTACACGTAGGCACTGACGATACCCCTATACATCACAAAGAAGGGATATACAGGGTGGTACGGGAGTACGAGCAAGTTTTTAGCAAACATCCCCTAGACTTTGGACAGACTAAAGGGGTCCAACACCATATCCCTACCGGTGAACATCCCCCTATCAAAGAGAGGTACAGGCCCATCCCCCCTGCACACTACCAGTGCGCCAAGGACATGTTGAGGAACATGAGGGAGGCAGGGGTTATCAGGGACAGCTGTAGTCCCTGGGCTGCCCTGTTGGTGCTGGTTAAGACGAAGGACGGCACCATGCGGATGTGCATGGATTACCAGAAGATTAACCAGATAACGCATAAGGATGCCTACCCTCTGCCCCGTATCGAGGAGTCCTTGTCCGCGCTGAGAACCGCAAACTGCTTCTCCACCCTT
Source organism: Anomaloglossus baeobatrachus (assembly GCF_048569485.1). Classification (NCBI taxonomy): domain Eukaryota; kingdom Metazoa; phylum Chordata; class Amphibia; order Anura; family Aromobatidae; genus Anomaloglossus; species Anomaloglossus baeobatrachus. Next base: position 87,875,032 of record NC_134353.1, read on the forward strand.
GACCTCACCAGTGGGTACTGGCAGGTGGCCGTGGCGCCCGAAGACCGAGAGAAAACTGCCTTTACCACCCCTATGGGACTCTGTGAATTCAACAGTATGCCGTTCGGGCTGTGCAATGCCCCTGGTACCTTCCAACGGCTGATGGAGTGCTGTTTGGGGCACCTGAATTTTGAGACCGTCCTGTTGTACCTGGATGATGTAATTGTGTATTCACAGACATATGAAGCCCATCTGGAACACCTGGCCGAGGTGTTCGTGTCCCTGGCCAAGTACGGGATGAAGTTGAAGCCCTCCAAGTGTCATCTGTTGAAACCCAGAGTGCAGTACCTGGGGCATGTAGTGGGAGCAGAAGGTGTCGCCCCCGACCCCGCGAAAGTCACTGCCATCCAAGACTGGCCGAGGCCAACCACAGTGAGGGAAGTAAGGCAGTTTCTGGGTCTGGTAGGGTACTACCGTCGCTTCATCAAAGGATACACGAAGATGGCTGCCCCCATGCAAGACCTCATCGTGGGACAGACCAAAGGCGGTAGACCCCTCGCAGCCCCACTGGTGTGGGAAGAGAGGCATGAGGAATCCTTCCGCCAGCTGAAAGTGGCCTTGACCGGAGAGGAGGTCCTAGCGTACCCTGATTACAGCCGCCCATTCATCCTCTACACTGATGCCAGCAATGTGGGTTTGGGGGCAGTCCTATCCCAGGTCCAGGATGGGAAGGAAAAAGTGATTGCTTATGCTAGCCGAAAGCTCCGACCGACTGAAAGGAACCCCGAGAACTACAGCTCCTTCAAGCTCGAGCTCCTAGCGCTGGTGTGGGCTATCACCGAGCGGTTCCGCCATTACTTGGCTGCAGCAAAATTCACCGCTTTCACGGACAACAATCCGCTGACCCACCTGGACACGGCCAAGTTGGGTGCGTTGAAACAGGGGTGGGTGGCCAGGCTAGCCAACTATGAGTTCACAATCAAATACAGGGCCGGTCGTGTCAACGTTAATGCTGATGCACTCTCTCGGATGCCCCACTTGTCAGAAGAAGGGTGCGAGGATGACGACCTCGAAGAGATCGAGTTGCCTGCATTTCACCAGCCGCCAACTGAGAAGGTACATGTCCACCAACAACGGGTGAACCTGGACCTGCTGCCCAGTCAGGAGTGGCAGGAAGCTCAAAACCAGGCGCCCGCGGTCCGCCTAGTCAAGACCCTGGTGGAGAAAGGCGCTGCTGGGATGGACCCTGCCGCCCCAGCTGAAGCCCAACGCTTGTGGAAGGAACGGACCCGGCTGTATTTACACCAAGGGAAGTTGTACCGTGAGCTGATTAACCCAAAGACTCATGAGAAAATCCGCCAGTTGGTGATTCCCCAAGCTAATGTGCCCACCGTTCTGCAGGCATACCATGATGGTGCCGGACACTTCGGATGGAAGAAGCTGGAGATGCTGTTGAGAGAGCGGTTCTATTGGAGTGGGATGCGGGAGTCTGTAGAGGCCTGGTGCCGAGAGTGCGGTCCTTGCACGCTGAGGAGGAAGGACGAGGCTAGCCAAAAGGCGCCCCTACACCCAATCGTTACACATCAGCCGCTGGAGCTGGTCGCCCTGGACCATGTAAAGCTCACCCCCAGCCGAAGTGGGTACACCTACGCTCTGACCATAGTAGACCACTATTCGAGGTTCATGGTGGTTGTCCCAGTCAAGGACCTAACTGGTCGTACTGCCGCTAGAGCGTTCCAGGCTTATTTCTGCCGACCACATGGATACCCTGAGAAGGTGCTTACTGACCAAGGCCCGGCCTTTGAAGCGGAGGTGTTCCATGAGTTTTGCCAGTTGTACGGCTGCAAGAAGATCCGGACCACCCCTTACCATGCCCAGACCAACGGCATGTGTGAGAAGATGAACCACTTGGTGCTGGGACTCCTCAAGACGTTGCCGCTGGAAGAGCGGAACCTGTGGCCGGAGAAGTTACCCGACTTGGTCGATATGTATAACAATATCCCTTCCAGCTCAACGAAGTGCACCCCAGCATACCTGATGAGGGCTCGGCCCGGTCGGCTACCGGTGGATCTGGACATGGGATTGGAGGCCCCAGAAGCACTCCCTTCGACAGGAAACTCGGCGGAGGGTGCAATACCGACAGATTCAAGAATATGTCGAGAAGAACTTGAGTCGGAGTCGGGAACAGCAAGAGCAGTGCTTCAACCAGAAGGCGTCTGCTGGCCTTTTCCAGCCTGGAGATGTAGTGCTGAAGCGGAAGAGGAGAACCCACAAGCTGGATGATCAATGGGAACAAACCCCATACGTCATACAGCCCACAGGATGGGAAGATGGGAAGGCCTACCAGATCAGTCGTGACCAAGGGGGCACTTTGGCCACGGTTTCCCGGGACCATCTAAGAAGGTTCCCATCAGCATTGAGGGCAGCGGCTGAAGTCCCGGTTCGTTCACCAGCGAAGAAGGCAAAAGAGGTAATCCACACCATGATGGGTGACTTCCCAGCGGACTGGCCTACACAGAACGGCGCGGTGATTCTTCCAGTGATACTGTTCCCACAACCCGTGGATGAAGAAGTGATGGAGGTGGTCAACCGTGAGCCAGAGCCAGTGCCAGTGCCCAGGGATGAACCTGTGCCCAACTCCCCTATGCCTCCGCCTGCCCCACACATTAGCAGGGAAGATGAACTGATTGTTCCCTCTCCCCCGCTGCCTGTCACCACTGACACCGGACCCCGGAGGTCCACTCGTCCCAACCTAGGTAGACCCCCACTTAGGTACAGGGAAACTGTTCTTTAAAAGGGGGAAGGGAGTGTGTGTTTAAGGTTTAAAAAGTTTGAAAGTTTTGAAAAATGAAAATGATTACCGAAGCTTCACCTGATTACCTGCTTGATTGAACCGGTTGTTGCCGGCACCGTTGTCCCCGTGGGGACCGCTTGAAAAGTTGCGTAAGGGACTCCTTACGGACAAGCCCGTGAACTTGCAGGGCAATCACAAACATTAGTGGCTTGTAAATATGTTTTGTTACAGCCTCCACCGTGCCGCCTCCGGAGAGGCAGATTTGAGGGAGGGCCCGCAGTGGAGTAGGCTGGGGCCCAGCCACCACCGGAACCGGTGGCTACCCTCTGGGGGTTCCAGGGGCTCCCCATGGACGTGGGTCCCCTGGAAAGGACAGATCCCGCTCGGGTAACTTGGTGCAGGACTGGGGTCAAGGGGTGCTGCCTGTTTCCTTAGGGGCAGCATCAGGGCCAGGTTACTTGGGTGGGAGAGAGCGGAAGCCGTAACCGTTTGAAACCGTTAACCGTTTGTAACGTTTAAGAAAAGTGCCTCGCGTTGTGGGATGAAGTTAGTATAATTGTATGTGTTACCGTTTTTCTTATCTTTTTACAGAAAAAAAAAAATAAATAAAACCGGTGTTGGACGGGCAGCCCGCGGACGGTCTGCATTTTTCTAAGGGGGAATGTGACGCCCTGGACAAGCCAGGGGTCACAGGTAATGACATCACCACACCCTACACCCCGGTTAGGCACATCAAAGCTAGACCAGAAATCCTTGTTGCCCTCCCCAGGGGCTGATGTCCACACCAGGGGGTGGAGCCAGGCGGTTGGTCTCCACCCACCAAGGAGTTCACAGTCCTGGAGGAGGGAAAACACAGGCAGTTGGAGTTAGAGTTAAGCAGAGGAAGTTGAAGGAGGAAAGTGACAGCTTGAGAGAGCCTGAAATTGGTCCGGGTGTGTGCCCCGGACAAAGACAGCAAGGTTAGCAGACGGTGGTGACCGTCTGCAGGAGTGGCCTATCGGAGGTGCCGTGAGGAACGCGGACGGGTGGTGACCTGGCGGTACCGGACCGATACACAAGGAGAAGCCAGCACCATTGGCAGGGGCCTTTCGGATCCCGGCAAGGCTAGGAGTCGCCGTGAATTTGCCAAATCCGTCAGTGAAGGGGACCTCCGGGTCTCCAAACAACTAAGTCCCGATTGAAGGCAACAGTCCAACCGTATGAGAGAGACACCGCCACCGCCAAGGCACCAGTTTCTCAGGGCCAGCGCCTGCGGGCAAAGAGGGGCTCCTCCGGCCCATATCCAAGTCGGGGAGCGGGTTACCGGTGGGAATCCATTGCTACCAACATTGAACTTAGGTGCAGGAAAAGAAACAGTCACCGTTAACTACCGGGGAAAAGCAACAGCAGCCGTCCATGGGAACCGTCTTTCCAGCTGTGTGTTTTACCGAGAACTGTGTCACCGTCTCAGGCTGAGTGAGTACCACCGTGCCGTGAGGCACAGCGCTGCCCCCGCGACCCTGCACCTCACCAGGCCCCGCATCTGGCCTGCCATCTCTCATCCTCCACCCCATCACTGGGCCCCGGGACAACCAACCCCTACCCACGGAGGGGGGAACTAACAACTCTGCTGCTCCCTGTCACCGCTCCCGGGATCCCCATACAGAGCAGCGGTGGTGTCCACACAATCACCACAACCGTGGGTGACGTCACGGACAATAAATCGCCAAAACCAATCCCCTTTTCACTCACGGGCGAGGAGCGCCGCTCGAGTCCCCGGGATCCGGCCCATCGCTCGAGCCACCGAGCAGCAGCGGCCGCAGCAGCAGCGGCAGCCGGACCCGAGCAGTGGGAGAGCGCAGCGTCCCCTCCTCCGCCCGCGACACTACAGAAATGGGGGTTGAGTGAGTGTTGTGTAATTGCTCAATTGGTATAACTGGGTCTGTGGTCTTCACCTTCTCCGGGATTGCACCTTGTGTGGTACCATTTCCCATCATACCCACAATAAAGAACACTCCAGGTCTTAAAGACAACATCTTTTATATTCAGGTAAATTCACACACATAGAAAAACACGTCATACAATCGCCATCTTGTGTCTCTCTATATACCGGCTCATTTTGCAACATCATGAATTAGTTTTTATTTCCAGCACCAAGGTCAACAAACAAGTTGGGGGGCACAGTTGTGTTGTATGCTCTCTTCCCTGATATAAAACCACACGGGTCCAGGTGTAACGCTGTTGTACTATACCTGAAGCACTGCCTTGATACTTTTCCTAGAGCCACTCTTAGAGCAGATGCCCCTGTGCCAATGTCCTTCAGCTGAGTTCCCCTTTTCTCTCAAGGTCCCAGTTTTCCACTGGCCAACACTTTCTAGGGGTTCCCCCAATGTTTGAAGTCTGTATAGTTAAATCCTACCCTTTAGCTTGGTATTCCTTTCCTCAGCTATTCTCCTTTCACTTTTGATTTCACTACTCAAGTGCCCTATGTTGTGAATGTTAGTTGTGTTTTGGCTGCTGGGAGGCTCCCTCTGGTGGCCAGGAATGGTTTGGACTTGGACCAGGTGTGTTGTGCAGTGGGTGTTTCCTTTGCTAACTCTCTGCTTATTTAAGTCCTGGTCTGATTGCAGGCTGTTGCCGGATGTCAGTTGTTCTTTGTATCTTCAGCCTGCTTAATCCTGCTCTACACCACATCTACTCCAGATAAGTGCTTGCTCTTTATTTATTGTCTGGTTCTTTTGTTTATCTGGTTTTGTCATTTGCTGTAGTTGTTTGCAGTTTTTTTTCCTTCCAGGGATTTTCCCCCCTCAGTGGATTGTTGAGGAACTCCCTGCAGTTCTGTGTGGAGTATAGCTCCTTTGGGTCCATGTGTTTGTGGCTTGTTGAATTTGTTATAATTCTTGTTTTCTGTTCATTGGTATAACAAGGGCACCTGGTATAGGACGGAGTTCAGATCGAGCGATCTGAGGGCCTTTTTGTACTATCAGGAAGTTGGTATTTTGCAGGGTTTTTCTCTGGCCACCATCAGTCCCTTTCCTGTCCTTTCCTATTTTAGTCAGCGGGGGCCTCACCTTTTGCTAATCCTGTCATCTACCTGTGTATTGTGTTTTTCCTATATCACCGCAGTCTTTGAATGTGGGGGGCTTGCTATTCTTGTCTATTTTCTGAGGCAGAGAATTATTCATCTTTCCTACCTTTAGAATAGTTAGTTCTCCGGCTGGGTTCGCGGTGCACAGGATGTTAGTTCACCCCTCGGCTACTTCTAGTTGTGATGGCTAGTAGGGGATGGCGGCCAGATTAGTTGCCAATGCTCTTGTCACTTTTTTGCCAATGATTTGTGGTGGTCTTCCATGGTTCCGGATCATTACAGCCCTAGAACCAGGAAATCCCTTACTATCTGGTCCCTAGCACTCCTTCCCTTGTGGGCTAATCCCTGCATTCACTCTGTCTGCCCCTGCATCCTGTTGCTAGGCAAACTTAACCTTTCACCTAATTAATTTCTACACTTCTTGCTTTACTTTCCTACTACTATGCACTATAATACACATAACCAAAACTTCTCCATTGAAAAATAAGGCTAGTTTTCCATTGGCGTTGAACGGCATCTGTTGCATTGCGTTGTGTGACGGATGCAACGGATGCGTTGCATATAATGGCACAACGGATGCCACGGATCGTACAAAACAACGGAAAGCTTTCTTTTTTTTCTTTTCTTCTTTTTTTTACCGGCAGCAGACTATTTTGAATGATCAGCTGATCACCCGGCCGCCGGGCGATCAGCTGAGCGCTCTCAATAGCCAGCCGCCAGGCGTTCAGCTGATCGCTCTCAAAAGCCGGCTGCCGGGTGATAAGCTGAGCGCTCTCAATAGCCGGCCGCCGGGCGCTCAGCTGAACGTTTGGCCACCGAGAGACAAAATAAAGTTTCTGTGATTAAAAAAAAAAAATAAAAATAAAAAAAGAAAATGAGCATGCGCAGTGAAAAATAAAGGTTTCCGCCGCTCAAAAAACGTTACATGCTGCGTTCCTTCCGCCCGGCGGAAGCAACGCAGCGTCGGCCACTGGAAGCAACGCAGGTACTTTTGGCACAATCTGTCCTCCATACAAGTCTATGGGAAACAGCGGAATCCGTTAACAGATTCCGCTGTTTTCCAAAAGGGCGGATTGCGCCAAAAGATAAATAACGCAAGTGTGAAAGTACCCTTAGACGCCCCAGACTCCGACATATGTTTCGCATCGAGCTTTATCAAGGATACAAGACGAAAAGGATGCAAAATGATAAAGCTTGATGCAAAACATATGTAAAGGGGGCTTTACACGCTACGAAATCGCTAATGCAGAGTCGTTGGGGTCACGGAATTTGTGACGCACATCCGGCCGCATTAGCGATGTTGCTGCGTGTGACACCGATGAGCGATTTTGCATCGTTGCAAAAACTTGCAAAATCGCTCATCGGTGACATGGGGGTCCATTCTCGATTATTGTTACTGCAGCAGTAACGATGTAGTTCGTCGCTCCTGCGGCAGCACACATCGCTATGTGTGACGCCGCAGGAACAAGGAACCTCTCCTACCTGCCTCCCGGCCGCAATGCGGAAGGAAGGAGGTGGGCGGGATGTTACGTCCCGCTCATCTCCGCCCCTCCGCTGCTATTGGGCGGTCGCTCAGTGACGTCGCTGTGACGCCGCACGGAGCGCCCCCTTAGAAAGGAGGCGGTTCGCCGGTCACAGCGACGTCGCCGGGCAGGTAAGTATGTGTGACGGGTCTGCGCGATGTTGTGCGGCACGGGCAGTGATTTGCCCGTGTCGCGCAACAGATGGGGGCGTGTACCCACACTAGCGATATCGCAGTGTGTAAAGTAGCCTTTAGAGTCTGGGGGCATCTTGTGTTTGGACACACCTTCTCATCTCTAGAACAACTATTAAGAGGAGACTTTGTGCAGCAGACCTTCATGGTAAAATAGCTGCTAGGAAACCACTGCTATGAACAGGCAACAAGCAGAAGAGACTTGTTTGCGCTAAAGAACACAAGGAATGGACAATAGACCAGTGGAAATCTGTGCTTTAGTCTGATGAGTCCAAATTTGAGATCTTTGGATCCAACCACCATGTCTTTGTAGAAAAGGTGAACGGATGGACTCTACATGCCTGGTTCCCACCATGAAGCATGGAGGAGGAGGTGTGGCGGTGTGGGGGTGCTTTGCTGGTGACACTGTTGGGGATTCATTCAAAATTGAATGCATACTAAACCAGCATGGCTACCACAGCATCTTGCAGCGGCATGCTATTCCATCCGGTTTGCATTTAGTTGGACCATCATTTATTTTTCAAAAGGACAATGACCCCAAACACATCTCCAGGCTGTATAAGGGCTATTTGACTAAGAAGGAGAGTGATAGGATGCTACGCCAGATGACCTGGCCTCCACAATCACCAGACATCAACCCAATCGAGATGGTTTGGGGTGAGCTGGACCGCAGAGTGAAGGCAAAAGGGCCAACAAGTGCTAAGCATCTCTGGGAACTCCTTCAAGACTGTTGGAAGACCATTTCCGGTGACTACCTTTTGAAGCTCATCAAGAGAATGCCAAGAGTGTGCAAAGCAGTAATGAAAGTAAAAGGTGGCTACTTTGAAGAACCTAGAATTTAAGACATATTTTCAGTTGTTTCACACTTTTTTAAGTATTTCATTCCACATGTTTTCATTCATAGTTTTGATGTCTTCAATGTGAATCTACAATTTTTAGAGTCATGATCTGTACTATATCTAATATATAAAACTGAATGTGTGTATGTGTGTGTGCGTGTGTGTGTGTGTGTGTGTGTGTGTGTGTGTGTGTGTCCGGGATTGGCATCTGCACCGTCGCAGCTACAGCCACAACATTTTGCACACTCACACTTCTGGACCCCGAGAGCGTCATAGGCTATGTTTTGAGGGGAAATTGTAATCCCGCGCTTTACAGTTATTCACCAAAAAAAGCGAATGGAGCTGGGAGCCACAGTGCAGCCAGAACTTCAGAAGAATGCGCAGCCACGCCCTTATATGGAATGTTGGCGTGTCACAGTGCAGCCAGGGTAAGAGACAGACACAGACAGGGAAAGAGGCAGGCACAGACAGGGTAAGAAACAGACAGAGACATGGTAAGAGACAGACACAAAGACACAGACACAGACAAAGAGATGACTGACAGGGAAAGAGACAGACAGGGAAAGAGAGGGAAAGAGAGACAGATTAAGAGACAGACACAGACAGGTAAAGAGACAGACAAAGAAACAGAGACAGACAGGGAAAGAGACAGACAGGGAAAGAGAGGGAAAGAGAGAGACAGGTTAAGAGACAGACAAAAAGCCAGACACAGGGAAAGAGACAGACAGTGAAAGAGACAGACAGGGAAAGAAAGGGAAAGAGACAGACAGGGAAAGTGACCGAGATAGATAGACAGACAGGGAAAGAGATAGATAGACAGACAGGGAAATAGACAGACAGTCAGAGACAGACAGGGAAAGAGACAGACAGACAAAGAGAGAGACAGAGAGATATATACAGAGGGGGAGACAGACAGAGAATGGGAGAGAAACAGAGAGACAGTTACTATCCCGGGCAGTGCCGGGTGCTATGTTGTGAGGCGAAATTTTAACCCCGCGCGTTCCAATTTACCAATCAATTTTGCCCCTATCTACATAATGGGGAAAATGTGAAACGAAAAGTGTTGGGGGCAAATTGACAGCTGCCAGATGTGAACAAGGGGGACTTAAAGAATGAGAGCGATGGCGCAAAAGAGTATATACCGTACAGTTGCTAAGGTGGGGCCCCGACATGGCATACTCACCACACTCGGGGATATGAACACACACACACAAAATGCACCACACACTACCACGTACTTGAACACATATACCACCCTCAGCACACATTTCACCACACATACACCAACCTCGCCACATAATCGCCCTAAACACACACAAGTCTGGTATTATCCTTCAAAAATAAAAATCTGATTAATAAGCAGCCAAACTACAAGAACAACAAATACACCTCATAGGAAATACGGCAGCTGTTAGTCACATGACCTGTCTATATGTGTGTGTGTGAGCTAATATATACTGTCGGGGGGAGGGCTTTCTGTTGCCTGGAGATTTATCAGGCTGCCAATAGCAACCAATCACAGCTTAGCTTCTATTTTGCTACAGCTAATTAATCTGAGCTCTGATTGGTTAATATAGGCAACAATTTAATAATTACATTTCTATTTGTTTTGTGGTTTTTGTGTGCAGAATACATTTTTGTTAATTCATTCTATTTTAACAGCAGTTTTTAACCCGGGCGAAGCCGGGTAGTACAGCTAGTATATATAAAAGTATATACATATATACTTCCATTTTAGGGTCTTATCCCTTCATGTGTGGTGTTGTTATTTATGTTTCACATTGGCCATTTTTGTCCCTTCCGTCTGTTTTCTGTCTATTTGCATATTAATAAATATTGTTACAATTTACACTATTTATAACTCTGGATTCTCCTGTTTTCCTGTACATGTCTTAGAGTAAGTGCCAGGCACGGGTAGTGGGCACCCGCGACCTTAAATTATACAACTATGGTTATGAGGTATATTTTTCATATATACTAGCTGTAGTACCCGGGCATTGTCCGGGATAGTAACTGTCTCTCTGTCACTCTCCCAGTCTCTGTCTGTCTCTGTGTCTCTGATATCTGTCTCTGTGTCTCGGTCTGTCTGTATCAGTCTCTCTGTCTGTCTTTGTATAAGTCTCTCTTTCTGTCTCTGTATCAGTCTCTCTGTCTGTCTCTGTATGTCTCTCTGTCTGTCTCTCTCTATCTCTGTGTCTGTATCTATCTCTCTATCTGTCTGTCAGTCTCTTTCCCCGTCTATTTTGTTCCAGGTCTGTCTCGTTCCACATCTGTGTCATTCCAGGTCTATCTCATTCCAGGTCTGTCTCCTTCCCCCTCTGTCTCCTTCCCCGTCTGTCTCCTTCCCCCTCTGTCTCCTTCCCCGTCTGTCTCCTTCCCCATCTGTCTCCTTCCCCATCTGTCTCCTTCCCCGTCTGTCTCTTTCCCCGTCTGTCTCATTCCAGGTCTGTCTCGTTCCAGGTCTGTCTCTTTCCCCGTCTGTCTCGTTACAGGTCTGTCTCATTCCAGTTCTGTCTCTTTCCCCGTCTGTCTCTTTTCCTGTCTGTCTCTTTCCCCATCTGTCTTTTCCAACATCTGTCTCTTTCCCCATCTGTCTATTTCCCCATCTGTCTTTTTAACGTCTGTCTCCTTCCCCATCTGTCTCTTTCCCCGTCTGTCTTTTTCCCCGTCTGTCTCTTTCCCCGTCTGTCTCTTTCCCCGTCTGTCTCTTTCCCCGTCTGTCTCTGTCACTTTCTCCATCTCTTTACTTGTCTCTGTCTCTTTTCTATCTCTTTCATTGTTTCTGTCTATCTGTCTCTTTCTTTCCCTGTCTCTCTGTCTCTTTCCCTGTCTGTCTCTCTCTGTCTGTCTCTTTTCCTGTCTGTCTGTGTCTGTCTGTCTGTCTCTTTGACTGTCTGTCTCTCTCTATCCGTATCTTTCCCTGTCTGTCTGTCTCTTTCCCTGTCTGTCTGTGTCTGCCTCTTTCTGTCTCTCTCTATCCATTTCCCCACCGACATCATATTACCTCACACATAAGCTTCTTATACTAACAATGTCCTTTGTTTCTATAGCAACCAATTACAGCTCCTATTAATAACCTAATAGCTTGCAGCTCCATTGACTTTAATGGAGGCAGGTTTTTTGGAGAGTAACCGTAAAGCGCAGGGTTAAATTTTCCAGTCAAAACAAAGTCTATGACGTTCCCTGAGTCACATGGGGAGTCTGTGAAAAATTGTGTGATTGTAAATGTGACGGCACGGATTCCTTTAGCGGACAAACACACATACACACACACACACACACACATATATACACTCAGCTTTATATATTAGATATACTGTATATATATATATATATATATATATATATATGACGCCCCTGGACTATCAGGTCATCACAGGGTATTGCACAATCTGCCCTCCCGTGCAGTATCCACCTCCTTCTTGGTTATGGGTCCCCAACTATATAGTATTGCCTACATTAGCTAATCAAATCCTAGGTACACTTTCGCACCACACCCACCAAACACACCAGTGGACGGCTTGAGTGGAACAGAGTCGCCCACCTGGGGTGTTGGAGAGGGGAGGTCAGGAGTGTCACTGAGGAGTTGTGTTTTGGAAGTGAAAGAGAGAGGAGGTCAGGAGCAGGGCTCCTAGGAAGCTATCTAGGTGGCAGACGGTGGTCTGGGCCTAGAGGAGCTGGACCCCCGGTCGCAGGGGATCGTGGCAAGGGGCACGGATCTGTCGAGGAGGACAGCCGGCGGCCTTGAACCATAAACAAGGTTGATGGTTTTAATCAACAAGGTTTAAGTCAATAGAGAAAATTATATGATTGAAAGAACATTATTTCATGTGTGCACCAGGTGCATGGACTTCATTGTATTTATGCACCAATATTTTGTAGTAGTAAAAATGGACCATGGTCATGGGACTGGTTGTGACCAACACAGACTTGTGTATTGTAAATAGTTGCACCTCGTGTGCCCACCAGAGTCGTTGTTTGCAACACCCGGGATCTTAACCTGGTCACGGACCCACATATAGGTATGCAGCGGGTCAGATTGTTTTGGTGCGGGTTAATGGGATTCGGGACATTGGGACTGGACTGTCACAGGAAGAGGCTGCAATGGAGCAGGTTGAGCCTCCACTGCTAACCTAACCAGTAGCACTCCACTGTTGGTTTGATGAACTCAAAATTATAGTAACGTTTAAGTGCCAAGCCCCCTAATGTGGGATGAAACCTGTTAATAAAAATGTTCTTCTTTTCTATTTTGCAGTTTTGAAAAAAAAAAAAAACAAACCTCTGATGTCCTGTAGTTCGAGGACGAGCTACATTTAACCAAGGGGGAATGTGATGCCCCTGGACTATCAGGTCGTCACAGGTTGCACATTCTGCCCTCTCATGCAGTATCCACATGCCTACATCAGCTAATCAAATCCTAGGTACACTCTGCACCACACCCACCAAACACACCAGTGGATGGCTTGAGTGGAATAAAGTCGCCCACCTGGGGGGTTGAAGAGGGGAGGTCAGGAGTGTCAGTGAGGAGTTGTGTTTTGGACGTGAAAGACAGAGGAGGTCAGGAGCAGGGCTCCTAGGAAGCTATCTAGGTGGCAGACGGTGGTCTGGGCCTAGAGGAGCTGGACCCTACAGAGACTCCTACTACCGGTTCCTGGCTGCCGTGCATTTAGGCCTTCTGGGGAGGCGCCGCACAGTCCCTGTATAGGGGTTCGCTGCTGGTCGCCTTCTCAGGGGAGTCCAGTGCACGGTCCAGTGGGTCCACCTCCAGACGCTCGCCGCTCCTTGGTGAACGTAACAGCCACCATCAACCCATCCAGGGAAAACACCGCAGCCGACCATCCAGCCGTTTGGCTTACCAGAGACTCTGTCCATCTGTGTCTGAGTGAGTACACCAGTGCCATCCGGCACTGCGCCGCGCTGCACCGCAACCCTGCACCCTGCGAACCCCCCATCCTATGGGAATCCAACCAGTCACCGGGCCCCGGGACCAACAGCCCCTACCCACGGAGGGGTCAACACCTAGCTGCCCCCCGCCATCGCTCCCGGGAACCCCGTCACCAGCAGCGGTGGTGCCCACCATCACCACAACTTTATCAATCCCAAAACAAGTCCGATTCCTCCCCTTTTCACTTGTGGCCGAGGAGCGCTGCTCGAGCCCCGGGTCCGGCCCGCTTGAGCCACCGAGGGGAAGGCACCGGATTTGAGCGCGATCTCCCCGAGCAGCCCCCGCGACGGGGAACTGGCCCCCGCCCTCGACAATTCCCCGTCCCTTCTGGTCTTGATGCCTCTATGACCTTAGCCATTCAGATCGATAGGCGGTTACGTGAGCGCAGGAAGATACCTCCTGATTTTGTGCCTGTGGAACAGCCTTTGGAGCCTATGGAGTGTGATGGAATCCTCTCTAATGATGGTCGGCAGGGGATCAGACGGAAGAATAGACTGTGCTTCTATTGTGGAGACGTTTCTCATAATATCTCTGTCTGCCCTAAAGATGAAAGGAGATTGGCTAGTTCTGTTACTGTGGGTTCTTTTCAACCACAGTTTCTTTTGTTTGTCACACTGATTTGCTCATTGTCTTCATTTTCTGCACTGGCCTTTGTGGGCTCAGGGGCAGCACTCAATTTGATGGATTTTGGGTTTGCTAGGGATTGTGGTTTCCACATGGTTCCTTTGCAAACTCATATTCCTTTAAGGGGCATTGATGCTACCCCTTTGGCAGAAAATAAACCCCAATTTTGGACCCAGGTGACTATGAGAGTAGCGCCAGCACATCAGGAAACTTGTTATTTTTTAGTATTGCATAATTTACATGATACTTTGGTACTAGGATTTCCGTGGTTGCAGACTCATAATCCAGTCCTTGACTGGAGATACTTGTCGGTAGCTAGTTGGGGTTGTCAAGGTGCGCATCAGGACCTTTCCGTGTCGTCCACGTCTGCTCAGACAGTTGATGTTCCGGCTTTCTTGTCTGATTTCCGTGATGTATTTAATGAACAGGAATCTGATTCTCTGTCCCCACATTGGGACTACGACTGTTCCATTGAGTTGGTGCCCGGTTGTAAATTTCCCAAGGGGCAATTTTCAACTTGTCTGTGCCCGAACATGATGCCATGCGGTCATACATCAGGGAATCATTGGAGAAGGGGCACATTCGGCCCTCATCTTCTCCTTTGGGTGCCTGCTTTTTCTTTGTTGCTAAGAAAGATGGGTCGTTGAGACCTTGTATTGATTACCGCCTTCTTAATAACATCACGATCAAATATCAGTAACCTTTGCCTCTGATGTCTGATCTTTTCTCTAGAGTGAAGAGTGCCCAATGGTTTATGAAACTGGATCTTAAGGGTGCGTACAATCTCATCCGAATTAAGGAGGGTGATGAATGGAAGACGGCTTTTAATACTCCTGAGGGGCATTTTGAGTACCTAGTGATGCCTTTTGGGCTCACTAATGCCCCCTCCGTCTTCCAGGCCATCATGAATGATATCTTTCGGGACCTTATTGGTACATTTTTGATTGTCTATTTGGATGACATCTTGATTTTTTCTGATGATTGGGACTCTCATGTTGGGCAAGTACGGGCTGTTTTTCAGATACTCAAGGATAATGCACTGTACGTTAAGGGGTCAAAGTGCCTCTTTGGGGTGCAAAGGATTTCCTTTTTGGGGTTCATTTTGTCTCCCTCCTTTATCAAAATGGACCCGGTTAAGGTTCATACTATTTACGACTGGGTACAACCAACTTCTCTAAAATCCCTGCAGCAGTTTTTGGGGTTTGCAAATTTTTACCGTAAATTTATAGCCAATTTTCCTGCCATTGTCAAACCTCTGACAGATTTGACCAAGAAGGGAGCTGATGCTGAGAATTGGACCCCAGAGGCAATTTTGGCCTTCCAGGAGTTTAAAAGGCGGTTCACTTCTGCCCCAGTCCTGCAGCAACCTGATGTGTCTCGCCCATTTCAAGTTGAGATCGATGCCTCAGAGATCAGAGCAGGAGCTGTTCTGTCTTAACGAGACTCTATTTCGGGTAAACTTAAGCCCTGTGCCTTTTTCTCTCAGAAGTTCACTCCTTCTGAACGGAATTATGATGTGGGCAACCGGTAATTATTGGCTATGAAGTGGACGTTTGAAGAATGGAGACCTTGGTTGGAAGGAGCTTGACATCAAGTTGTGGTGCTTATGGACCACAAGAATCTTACCTATCTGGAATCTGCCAAGAGGTTGAATCCTCGGCAGGCCAGGTGGGCTTTGGTTTTTACTCGGTTTAATTTTGTGGTCTCTTTTTTGCCAGGCACCAAGAATGTTAAGGCCGATGCCCTTTCCAGGAGTTTCTATGCTGACTCTTTGGAGTTTGCCGAGCCGTCTATTATCCTGAATCATGGTGTAGTTCTCTCGGCCATTTCGCCTGATCTGTGGTTGGCACTGGCGGGATTTCAGAGGGATAAACCTAAGAGATGTCCTGCGGGGAAACTGTTTGTCCCAGACCAATGGAGAAACCGAGTTGTCTCTGAGGTTCATTGCTCTGTTTTGACGGGTCATCCTGGCATTTTTGGTACTCGGGATCTTGTGAGCCGCTCTTTTTGGTGGCCTTCCCTCTCCCGGGATGTCCGTAGTTTTGTGCAGTCGTGTGGAGTTTGTTCTAGGTCCAAGCCCTGTTTTTCATATTGTAGTGGGCTATACCTTGCCTGTACCTAAGAGACCTTGGACGCACATCTCTATGGATTTTATTTTAGAGCTTCCCGTCTCTCAGAAAATGACTGTGATTTGGTTAATCTGTGATAGATTCTCCAAGATGGTCCACTTAGTTCCCCTATCTAAGTTGCCGTCTTCATCAGAGTTGGTGCCTTTGTTTTTCCAACATGTTGTTCGTTTGCATGGTATTCCCGAAAACATTGTTTCTGACAGAGGAGTGCAGTTCGTATCCAGATTTTGGAGGATTTTTTGTTCCAAATTGGGTGTTCAGCTGTCTTTCTCCTCAGCGTTTCATCCTCAGACCAACGGTCAGACTGAAAGGGCTAACCAGACCCTGGAGACCTATTTACGGTGTTTTGTTTCTGCAGATCGGGATGATTGGGTTTTGTTTTTGCCTTTGGCTGAATTTGCCCTTAACAATAGGGCTAGTTTTACCACATTGGTGTCCCAATTTTTCTGCAATTTTGGGTATCACCCCAGGTTCTTCTCGGGCAGCTTGAGGTGTCTGACTGTCCAGGGGTAGATTCTGTGGTAAACAGAATGCAGCAGATTTGGGGGCAGGTAGTGGATAAATTGTTTCAATCCCAAGAAACTGCCCAAAAGTTTGCCAACCGGCGTCGAACTGTTGGTCCCCGGTTCAAAGTGGGGACATGGTGTGGTTGTCCTCTAGAAATATTCCTATGAGGGTTCTGTCTCCTAAATTTAAACCCAGATTTATTGGACCCTATAAAATATCAGAGATTATCAAAGCTGTATCTTTCCGTTTTGCTCTTCCTGCGTCAATTAAGATTCATAATGTCTTCCATAAGTCCTTGTTGAAGAGACATGTGGAGCCCACAGTTCCTGCAGCAGCGCCTCCTGACCCTTTTTTGGTACAAGGGGATCTGGAGTATGAGGTTGAAAAAATTCTGGATTCCCATCGCTGTAGATGGAAGCTTCAGTACCTTGTGAAATGGAAGGGTTATGGACAGGAGGATAACTCATGGGTCGTGGCTTCTGACATTCATGCGGACAGGTTGGTTCGCGCCTTCCATCATGCTCATCCTGAGCGACCCGGTGGCGTTGGTGAGGGTTTGGTGACTCCTCCTCAAGGGGGGGGGGAACTGTTGGGAATGTCAGTTATGCTTTTGCTGCTGTGAGGCTCCCTCTTGTGGCCAGGAATGGTTTGGACAGAGACCAGGTGTGCTGGAGCAATGGGCGTTTCCATTGCTAACTCTCTGCCTATTTAAACCTTGGTCTGCTGGCAGTCTGATCCGGATCTCATTTGTTCGTTAGTTTACCAGCCTTCTCATCTTGCTCCAGACCACATCTACCCCAGATAAGTGCTTGGTTCTTTCTTATGTTGTTTTGTTCTTTTGTTCTTATCTGGGTTTGTCATTTACTGTGGTTATTGTCAGTTTATTTGCATGCAGGAATCTTCCCTCTCTGTTGCTTAGCTGGGAACCTCCCTGCAGCTATGTTTGGAGTTTTGCTCCTATAAGTCCATGTGTTTGTTGCTTCTTCAATTTGTAATTTTTCCTGTTTTCTGTTCATTGGTTTGACAAGAGCACCTGATATAGGACAGAGTTCAGATCGTGCGATCTGAGGACTTTTTGTACTATCAGGTATTTCGAGTTTTGTAGGGTTTTTCTCTGGTCACCATCAGCCCCTTTCCTATCCTGTCCTATTTAGTCAATGGGGCCTCACCTTTGCTAATCCTATCATCCATCTGTGTATTGTGTTTTCCTATATCACAGTAGTCTTTGAATGTGGGGGGCTTGCTATACCTTTTGCGGTCTATTTCTGAGGCAGAGAGTTATTCATCCTTCTTTCCTTCCTTCCTTTAGGATAGCTAGTTCTCTGGCTGGGTTCGCGGTGCATAGGATGTTAGTTCACCCCTCAGCTACTTCTAGTGTTGATGGTTAGTAAGGGGATGACGGCCAGATTAGTTGCCAATGCTCTTGTCACCTTTTTTGCCAATAATCTATTGTGATCTTCCATGGTTTCGGATCATAACACACATATCTGTCGAGGAGGACAGATGGCAGCCTTGTACCATCACCGGGCTGGGGCCAGGGCACGATGGGGTACGTGGACCCTAGGTCAGGGAGTAGCTTCAGGCAACCTGACAATTTACCCGAAGAGAACGAAGCCTTCAGGATCCGCTCTCCACCCGCTCCAAAATCGGGGTACTAGCGCAACGAGGGGGATAGACTTTCCACTCAAAACGGTCCAGAAAATTCCAACGCTTGAACCCTGAGAGCAAGCTCTCACACTTACTGGGGAGCGGGACCCGGCAGGTTTCATACTACCGGGACCACCAAAGAAGTAAACTTAGTGCCAGGAGGCAGGTCACGGATCACCAGGCAGCACGATTGGGGACGGGATCCGAACTAAGCTCCCCTCAGTGGCAGCGGCATCCAGAGACTTGTTTTACCAGTTGTCGGTGTCAGCTTAATGGACTGAGTGAGTACACAAGAGACCCCTTTTGCATCCAACGTCACTCCCCTATCATCACCAAGCCCCGAGGTATCCCACTACCCGTGGAGGGTCACAACACCTGGCTGCCCCATTCCATTATCCCCGGGTACTCCCAACTGCAGCGGTGGTACTCCTAATTACCACATACCACGGGTGGCGTCACAAACTCTAATACATCCCCCTGTAAATACCCCCTTCGTTTGAGTGGCCGCACGACCCCCGGGTCCGGAGACCCCTCAAGCCACCACGGACCCGGATCCGAGCAGCTTGGTTACTGGCACCGGGGCGGCACATATATAGATATATATATATATATATTTTTTTTTTTTCTTGCACTTTCCATACATTATTATATCTTATATATGCCCTAGTCCATATGTTTGTTCACATCATATCATCCAGTTGTATCCTATTTCCCCTTATTTTCCCCTTATTTTTTTAATACTGAGATTTTCTCATTATTATTATGTAACAATAAAGATTTATATTTTATTCATAATGTTGTTGTGAATTTTCACTTTTTTTATGTAGTTACAGTTGCATTACAATTAATTATGGTGTTTAATTACCGTAGATTTTCTTAGTATTGTGATTCAAGGTTGGAAGTTATGGCCAGCTCACTAGGACACTTCACTAGGAACATTCATTTCCCAGTTTCTGGTATTCTATCTTTGGTGTTTGACAGCTAATTTTGTTTTTTTTTCTAGAGGTGGTGATCTGTGTTCTGTCTTCAGTGTGTGACCAGAGAATCTGGTCTTTCTCTGGAAACGGTACTCGGTATTCGGTCTTCGGTTCCTCTGGACATGGTATTCAGTATTTGGTCTTGGGTTCCTCAGGAGACGGTGTCTGGATCTGTTTTTTGAGTTAATCAGGAGACGATATTTGGTATTCAGTCTTCAGGTTTATCTGGAGATGGTAGGACTCAGGTCTTCTTCGGTTTTGTCCTGGCTACTTCCACTACAGTTGATACAGACCTGTTCTGCTGTGCACACATCCTCTCTCCTGCTAATTGTGGTGCCAACTCTGCTTTGCTGCCAGCCTGGCCTTTTATCTTTTGTAACTGTGCTACAGTTATCACCTGACCCAGTATTCTCTCCAAACTCTTCCCTTGAGGAAACACATTTTTTACAATTCAGTTCCTGTTGGTTCTGTCCCACCAGCAGACAGTAGCATTTGTTTCCAAGTGGTTATAACTACCAGGGAACTGGAAAGGGGCCTTCTGGATCAACTGGCCTCCTGGGATCAGCACTCTGGGTGTGGGTGCACTAGTCCCACGCACCTCTACTGTGTTCTGGTGGCAGCTGGGGAACTGGTGTTGTTTCAGAAGCGGGGATGGTAGTTCTGCAGCGGCCCCTGCTGGACATATTTCTACAACCAGGTCGTACCAACCCCGCTCCCCATAGAGGCGGGTCTAGGTGACCACATCACCTGGGTGGAGATCACGAAAGGGGTGTGCTTTATGGAGATGGGGTCTCACATCCCGGCGGGAGATAAAGACTCCCTCCTTCAGACCGGGCTTCGCAATGAAACCCCATCCCCTTTTTAGACTAAACCGCTCCACCACTCCTTGGTACAACAGACCCCGAGCCCCGCAGCCGACACGCCACATGCGCTGCTTTTCCTGGAGATCTCTGGCCTCCACCTGTGCCTGCCAGGCCTCCCGCTGCTCCTACTCCACCAACTGGGTAATTATTTCCTGGCATGCCCCACGGGTGTCCTCCTCCACATGGGCCCGCTCCCAGGTGGCGATCTCTGCTCCCTTATTGCCCAGTTCAGAGGTTTCTATATCTGTAACCTGACAGCCTGCTGCCGGGTCCCTGACAGCAACCTTGGGACAGTACCTGGTGATCGACGGCGGAGACGGTGTCCTCCTTCGCGGCTCCCAGTGAAGGCGTGGCCTGATCGGTCTCGGCCGGGGAAGGCGATGCATCCTGGTCCTTCTCAGCTGGAGAAGGCGATGTGGCCTGGTCTGTTCTGGCCGGGGAAGGCAATGCACCCGGGTCCTTCTCAACCAGAGAAGGTGATATGGCCGGGTCTCGTCTGGCCGGGAAAGGCGATGCAGCCTGGTCCTCCTCGGCTGGGTAAGGCGGTGCGATCTGGTCGACAAAGGGCGACAACATTCGGGTTGCAGTGGTCTGGGAGGGTTCTAGTGCTATCTCTGCAATCGACGCCCAGTGCTAGTGGGCCCGTATAGCTGCCACCTCTTTCATCATCTCTGTTCGCCACTCTGCAATCTGCCGTAGCTGCTGCACCCACATCGTCCAGCACAGCCGCTGGACCTCCGCTTTTAGCCTCTCTGCTGTCCAGGCCCCAGAGCAACCTGGTCATTTGGAGTCGACATTTTCCTGATGAGCCTGGGAGCATTCTGCCGCTGGGTTTTCAGTCTCCCTGCTTCCAGTTTCGTTCTACATATTTCACACTCTCAGGGGGTGGGGTTTCTGTTCACGCCCTTTTCACCACAGCGATGGCACAGTTAGTTTTTCACACAAAATGGTGACAGTTGCTTAAGTCACAAAAATAGTCCATAAGGCACACGTCACCCGATTTTAACGGGTCTAGTCCAATCCTGTTTGTGATGCCAGGAAAAGCTGTCTCGCCCCATGGCTATTGGGTACTTGGTCCCGGGCCCTATATTTATGGGGACAGTTCACTTGGTGGCCGTTGCCCGGTCCGTGACCCTGGGGGTAGCTTTACAAGGGGAGTTATGTACAAGGGAATATTTATAAAGTTTATATCATGAAGCCACTTGTGGGTTGCGGTTATAGTAATGGAACCACCGCTGGACAGTTTCTCACCACTGGGGCTGGTGTTAGTGACAGCCTGGATGTTGGGCTCTCCGCAAGTAGGGCCGGGGCCACAGGGGGTAGGTGATGGAGTTAGGTGCAGAAAGAAGGTAGGCCACACACGGGATTGCAGTGTAACTGGGTTCTTTACTCACAGCGGTTTGACGGCTGGTACCCGGAGGAAGGCTGGCCTTTACAACTGGTCCCCTAAGTCCCAGTGCCGGTTTGGTGACCAGGGGTGACAAGGGGTCCATCCTTGTAGTCTCTCAGTCTTTAGTCCATACGGCGGGCAGTTTGAACCCTGTAGGGTCGTTTTTCTGTTCCGGTCCCTGGTTCTCCCGTCACTGCTGGTGCCCCCGGACTTTACAGTCAGCGAGATCCTGGATGGTCCCCTCACTGTGCAGATTTTATCAGGTCTACCTGGACCGTTTTCCTGACCTAGGATTCTGTATCCCATTGGTGCTATGGTTATGGAAGCACTCCACCGGCAACCACACGCCTGGGGCCTCAGGTCACCGTCACACACTCCCGTCAGTACGGTTCCGTCCGTCTCCTCTCACTTCCACTTACTAACTCTGATTCCCTCTAACTGATTGTCTGACCCCTCCTCCCCTGGTTGTCGTCTAGTGGACTGGATCGGCTCCACCCCTGGGTGGCCATCCATTGGGTCCAACTCTAGTCTGTCATCAGTCCTTGGGGAAGGGAAAAACTGGGATTATAATGTGTTTTGCTGTTACCGCCACTGGTCTTCCCGGTTCCTGGGGGTAGGCCCTGCATCTTTGACAGGATGCAGTACCTTGTTTGATGGCTTCAGGGGTGCTACATACCCAGTGTGTTATGTGTCATGAAGAGGTTAAATGTTGAGACTCCAAGATGGGTCTCAAAGTTGTGTCTTGTGGGTAGTGCCAGGTTTCTGGGAACAACAGGCCTACACCTGCCACTCAGGCATGTCTTCATTTTTAAGATTGAAATGCCACAGCCTGTGTGTTACATGGACCCTACCTCCCTGCTGTGCAAAGACACTATGGTGAGAGGGGATATTGATGCTACTGTACAGCTGTCTATGTGAAAGTTTTTTAAATATTGAGACTCCAAGATGGGTATCAAAGTTGTGTCTTGTGGGTAGTGCCAGGATTCTGACAGCAACAGGCCTACACCTGCCACTCAAGCATGTCTTCATTTTTAAAATTGAAATGCCGGGCCACAGCCTGTGTGCTGCATGGACCTACCTCCCTGCTGTTCAAAGACACCATGGTGAGGGGAGAGATTGATTCTAATATACTGCTGTTTGTCTGAAAGGTTTTTAAGTGTCAAGACTCCAAAATGGATCTCAAAGTTGTGTCTTGTCTGTACTGGCGGGGGTATGGGAGCTCCAGCGCTACAGCTGTCTTTTATCTACCTCTATATTTCTTATGTCAATAGTATTGGAAGCTAATGACTATGCCAAAACAGTGGTACTGCACTGTAAAAATTTTTTTTTTGCTGTTTTGGAAGGTTTTCACCCCCCAAAGGTGTATTCTCTGCCTTTTATTTGGCCTCCCATTGAATCCAATGGGCTTCGGTAAGGTTCGATAATGATTCAGTTCGACGAATGGTTCGCCAAATGTACCGTTTGTTCTGGTGGGCTTGGCGAACCGAACCTTGAGAGGTTTGCTCATCTCTAATTATATTGTAAACTGAGTGGTGTATTCATAACTACAACTCATAGCGCAAAAAGTAAACCTTCAAACTATGTTGACGGAAAAACATTGCAGGGTCATCAGGAAGAGGATAAACATGATACTAGTGTTGGTCAATTCTATCCTCCTTATCTATTTATTTGGTCTATTATCTTCTTACCATACTCCTTATAGGCAGATTTGGCTAAAAATGTTGCCAAACACCCTTTATAATGCTGGTAAATAGTTTTAGAACAATATTTGAGGTTGTTTAATCTAATTATGTGATTACATTTAAAGTAGTATACAACCAACTTATAAAAAAAAGCAAAAGCAAAGAATAAATTAAAAGCATAAAAACCATCATAAAATATCTGAATCCTAAGATCGGTGCCTATATTTTGCCTCTCTCTAGTGTTGCTCTAAATAATGGTCTGAATGTCAGAACTGCCAACTAGAAACATTTTTCACAGTGTGATATGTAGACCATGGAGCTGGGTATGTTAAAAAAGCAACACCGTGGCATGCTGCGCATAGAACAGTTTGTGCACGCCATAAAAGAAAAACAGCTTGCTGTGTGCAGAACCGTCCGTTGTAGCCTGAAAAAATAAACCACTTAACATGAAGAAGGGAAATCCGTTATACAGTCAGTGAAGCAGACATCTAATACAAGCCTAAAGCAAAAAAATAGAAAAAATAATGCAAAATAGATAAATAATACCCATAAGGAGAAAAACTTTCCTTATTCACATATATTGCTTTATAAATGCTGGGTCTCGTGTAGTGGTGGCAAGCTATTGTAGATTGTAGGGGTCCCCAGTCTAAGCTCTAGCTCCAAATTTTAGTTATTATTATTATTATTATTATTATTATTATTTATTTATAGAGCACCATTAATTCCATGGTGCTGTACATGAGAAGGGGGTTACATACAAAATACGTATACAAGTTACAGTAGACAGACTAGTACAGAGGGAAGAGGGCCCTACCCTTGCGGGCTTACATTCTATAGGATTATGGGGAGGAGACAATAGGTGGGGTGTAGGTCAGGCGGCAGCTCCGCACGGTGGTCGGGCGGCAGCTCCGTACGGTGGTCGGGCGGCAGCTCCGCACGGTGGTCGGGCGGCAGCTCCGCACGGTGGTCGGGCGGCAGCTCCGCACGGTGGTCGGGCGGCAGCTCCGCACGGTGGTCGGGCGGCAGCTCCGCACGGTGGTCGGGCGGCAGCTCCGCACGGTGGTCGGGCGGCAGCTCCGCACGGTGGTCGGGCGGCAGCGAGTTCATTGTAGATTGTAGGCATTTCTGAACAGGTGCGTTTTCAGGTTCCGTTTGAAGTTTGCAAGGGTAGGGGATAGTCTGACGTGTTGAGGCAGCGAGTTCCAGGAGACTGGGGATGCTCGGGAGAAGTCTTGGAGTCGGTTGTGTGAGGAGCGAATGAGAGAGGAGGAGAGGAGGAGATCTTGGGAGGACCGGAGGTGACGTGTTGGAGTGTAGTGGGAGAGTAGTTCAGAGATGTACGGAGGGGAAAGATTATGCACAGCTTTGTAGGTCAGTGTTAGAAGTTTGAATTGGATACGGTGGAAGATTGGAAGCCAGTGGAGGGACATGCAGAGAGGAGAAGCGGGGTGGTATTGAGGAGAGAGGTGGATAAGTCGGGCAGCAGAGTTAAGGATGGACTGGAGAGGGGCAAGCGTGTTGGCAGGGAGGCCACAGAGGAGGATGTTACAGTAGTCGAGGCGGGAGATTATGAGGGCATGCACTAGCATTTTAGTAGATTGCAAATTGAGGAAAGGGCGGATTCTGGAAATATTTTTGAGTTGAAGACGGCAGGAGGTGGTGAGGGATTGGATGTGTGGTATGAAGGATAAGGCAGAGTCAAAGGTCACTCCGAGGCAGCGAACTTTGGGAACTTAGTTGACTCATACAAACATCCATAAACATGATAAAAGTCACTAAAAAAGTTTGGCAACAACAGTATAGATGAACGAACCCAACCTGGAAAGGTCGGGGTCTGTATCAAGAACTTGTTATCTGGGGCTCAAACCGAAACATGGACTTTTAAGATAAAGTTTGAGGCCGAGTTCCGATGCTGTTTGTAAGCTAACCACTCATTTGAGCATTAGGGTACTCGGTTATGCTTGGTGTTTGGCCCAGTGAGAGTCGCTTGCAGTCTCGAAACATTCCCGGATGCTGTATGTCCTGTGCGCTTATCTTGGCTGTGTATTAAAATAGGAGGAACCACGTGTGGCTTTTTTCAGCTTTTTTTAATTATTTAAAGAAAAAACGGCACGCGGTCCCCTCTAATTTTGATATAGAGTCATGATAAAGCCTGACAGCTGGGGCTGGTTTTCTCAGACTGGAGAGACCCATGTTTATTGGCCTACCCAGTCTAAAAATAGTAGCCTGCAGCGGCCTAGAATTGTCACATCCTTGTCACATCCATTAGAAGTGATAATCCCAGCCCTTTAACTGTTTCTTCTCGATTGCCCTGGTGGAGTGGCAATCAGGGTAATAAGGGGTTAATCGCAGCTCACAGCTGCAACTAAGCCCTAGATTAGTAATGGGAGGCACCTATGAGACCCCCATCACTAATCTGTAATTAAAAGTAAATAAACACAAACTCCCAAAAAATCCTTTATTTGAAATAACAGATAACCCCCCCCGCCTTATATCACTTTAATGACCCCTAAAAAACACCCCTTCAAGTCTGACATAATCCACACAAGGTCCCACAATGATTCCGACTCATGCTTTCTGGGTGATTGCCGGAAGCTCAAAGCAGGCAGTCATTGTTCTATGACCGCTCGCTGTGACCTTCAGATGTAGCGGAGCTGGAATTGTCGTGGGACTTCTTGTGGATTACTTCAGACCTGGGTGATTTTGGAGTTAATACATTTGTGAAAGAGGGTGTTTTTTGTATTTTATTTCAAATAAAGGATTTTTTTGGGTGTTTGTTTATTTTTTTCACTTACAGATTAGTAATGGGGGGGGTCCCATATATGCCTCCTATTACTAATCTAGGGCTTAGTGGCAGCTGTGAGTTGTAATTAACCCTTAATGGATGTGGCAGTCCTGGGCAGCTGCAGGCTGCTATTTTTAGGCTGGGTCTTCCCAGCCTTAGAATACCAGCCCCCAGCTGTTGGGGTTTATCTTGACTGGGTATCAAAATTGGGAGGACCACACGCCATTTTTTAAAATGATTTATTATAATAATAATAATAATAATATTAAAAAGCCGCATGCGGTTCCTCTTATTATGATACACAGCCATGATCAGTGCACGTTTGCAGGCTGCAGCCTGTAGCCGTATGCTTTATCTGTGCCTGGAATCATAATTTGAGAGGACCCTATACCAATTTTATTTTTATTAATTTATTTTTACACGATAATAGTGATCCGCAGACAGCACCTCAGATTGATTGCAGTCAGACGCTGTCACACAGGCTGGGGGCGCATTTGACTGCAACCAATCACAGACGTAGGGACTGCTGGTGGGTGGGGAAAGCAGTGAATATAGATTAGCGATAATGTCCCAGAAGGGAATGTGCGGCCATGGGACTCGGTAAGTATAGCATATTGCTTCATTCTTATTTTCTTTATTTTTCCTTTATTTATTTATATTTTTCCGGGTCTGACTACTGGGTCTGGGTTTGCCTATCGGGTCCAGGTCCGCCAATCACTAGTCATTAGCGTTAGAATCTGATGGATTATCTTCCAGTATAAATGGTCTTTTACTTGTTACTAATTAGTATTCCACTCCATCATGCATGCAGCAGCCAGGCTAATCTTTCTGCACTTCTGTTGCTCATTTTTATGGAGGCCGTTTTCTATAATTGGATTTAACTCTTCAACTACAAAGCTCTCCACAATCCTGCAAGTCACATCTCTACACTCTTATCTCCACCTAATGACCACATGCTCATTTTCATCTATGACTCTTAAGGGGGCTTTACACGCAACGATATCGCTAACGAAATGTCGTTGGGGTCACGGAATTCGTGATGCACATCCGGCCTCGTTAGCGACGTAGTTGCGTGTGAAACGTATGAGCGACCGCTAACGATCAAAATTACTCATCTTATCGTTGATCGTTGACACGTCATTCATTTCCCAAATATCGTTGATGGTACAGGACGCAGGTTGTTCGTCTTTCCTGAGGCAGCACATATCGCAACGAGTGACACCCCAGGAATGACGAACAACACCGTACCTGCGTCCTCCGGCAACGAGGTGAGCGTGTCTTTCATGCGGCTGCTTTCCGTCCCTCCGCTTCTATTGGACGCCTGCCGTGTGACGTCGCTGTGACGCCACACGAACCGCCCCCGTAGAAAAGTGGCGGTTCGCCGGTCACAGCGACGTCACTAGGAAGGTAAGTCCGTGTGACGGGGCCTAGCGATATTGTGCGCCACGGGCAGCGATTTGCCCGTGACGCACAAATGACGGGGGCGGGTGCTTTCACGAGCAACATCGCTCGTGATATTGCTGCGTGTAAAGCAGCCTTTATCCTTTGTTTCATCCTCTCACTCCCAACTCCAGGATTTACCCCGCGCTGCATCTCTTCTGCAGTTCTTGCTTCCTTTGACAATTGGACTTGCTCCATACAGTCACAATTTTAGAAGTCCCCTTTTCACTGAGTACTCCAGCAGTAGTATTTTCCCTAAAGCGTCTTTTATAACGTCATTTTCATTGGCTTTACCTCTCACATTATTTAAAAATTCAAAATATAACATCGGGGCTTGTTTCAAAGTGAAAGCCACAAGAAGACTGGACAGTAGAGATGAGCGAACCGGTCCCGATTCGGCTCGAGGTCGGTTCGCCGAACGGAGGTCCCGTTCGAGTTCGGCTCGTCGAACGTTCGACGAACCGAACTCGAACTACATAGGAAACAATGGCAGGCAATCACAAACACATAAAAACACCTAGAAAACACCCTCAAAGGTGTCCAAAAGGTGACAAACAACTCACAACACAACACAAACACATGGGAAAGTGACAAGGACATATACTCATGCGAAAACAAAACGTTTGGACAAGGAAAAAGAGGAGGACACACAGATATAGGCATGGCACGCCCTTCTAAAATCATGTAAAACACCGCAAGGTGACTCCAAGCGTAGTCTCCCTTTTTTTCCAAAAATTGGGCCCCACACACACCCACCCATTCAGTGGCAGCACTTGTGCCCTAGTTGTACACTTCACAGCTAGATTTGCATCAAGCACATTCAAAAATACGCCATTCTTATCCGTCCCCAGGATGACACCGGGGTAGGTAGCAAAGTCTTTCCTGATCCCAGCTCTGTTCATCTTGGCTTCTTTTAAAAACAATGTAAGCAAGGGTTACTCCAAGCGGAGTCTCCCTTTTTTCCAAAAATTGGGCCACACAGACACCCCATCAGTGGCAGCACTTGTGCCCTAGTTGCAAACATGATGTTTTGATTTGCCTCAAGCACATTCAAAAATATGCCATTCTTATCCGTCCCCAGGATGACACTGGGGTAGGTAGCAAAGTCTTTCCTGACCCCAGCTCTGTTCATCTTGGATCATTTTTAAAAAACACAGCAAGCAAGGGTTACTCCAAGCGGAGTCTCCCTTTTTTCCAAAAATTGGGCCCCACACACACCCACCCCTTCAGTGGCAGCAGTTGTGCCCCAGTTGTACACTTCACAGCTAGATTTGCATCAAGCACATTCAAAAATATGCCATTCTTATCCGTCCCCAGGATGACACCGGGGTAGGTAGCAAAGTCTTTCCTGACCCCAGCTCTGTTCATCTTGGATCATTTTTAAAAAACACAGCAAGCAAGGGTTACTCCAAGCGGAGTCTCCCTTTTTTCCAAAAATTGGGCCCCACACACACCCACCCCTTCAGTGGCAGCAGTTGTGCCCCAGTTGTACAATTCACAGCTAGATTTGCATCAAGCACATTCAAAAATACGCCATACTTAACCGTCCCCAGGATGACACCAGGGTAGGTAGCAAAGTCTTTCCTGATCCCAGCTCTGTTCATCTTGGCTTCTTTTAAAAACACAGCAAGCAAGGGTTACTCCAAGCGGAGTCTTCCTTTTTTCCACAAATTGGGCCCCACACACACCCACCCATTCAGTGGCAGCACTTGTGCCCTAGTTGTACACTTCACAGCTAGATTTGCATCAAAAACATTCAAAAATACGCCATTCTTATCTGTCCCCAGGATGACACCGGGGTAGGTAGCAAAGTCTTTCCTGATCCCAGCTCTGTTCATCTTGGCTTCTTTTAAAAACAATGTAAGCAAGGGTTACTCCAAGCGGAGTCTCCCTTTTTTCCAAAAATTGGGCCACACAGACACCCCATCAGTGGCAGCACTTGTGCCCTAGTTGCAAACATGATGTTTTGATTTGCATCAAGCACATTCAAAAATACGGCCTAATTAACCGTCCCCAGGATGACACCAGGGTAGGTAGCAAAGTCTTTCCTGATCCCAGCTCTGTTCATCTTGGCTTCTTTTAAAAACAATGTAAGCAAGGGTTACTCCAAGTGGAGTCTCCCTTTTTTCCAAAAATTGGGCCACACACACCCACCCATTCAGTGGCAGCACTTGTGCCCTAGTTGTACACCTCACAGCTAGATTTGCATCAAGCACATTCCAAATCCACAAGCATTTACTCTCCCCAGGATGACACAGGGATAGTAAATTCCTTCTGGATCCATGATTTGTTCATTTTGATGAACGTCAGTCTGTCCACATTGTCACTGGACAGACGCGTGCGCTTATCTGTCAGCACACACCCAGCAGCACTGAAGACACGTTCAGAGACAACGCTGGCAGCTGGACACGACAAAATCTCCAAGGCGTAACTGGATAGCTCTGGCCATTTTTCTAGATTTGAAGCCCAAAAGGAGCAAGGCTCCATTTGCAAAGTCATGGCATCGATGTTCATTTGGAGATACTCCTGTATCATCCTCTCCAGCCGTTGACTATGTGTCAGACTTGTTGTCTCTGGTGGCCTTGCAAAGGAGGGTCTAAAAAAATTATGAAAAGATTCCATAAAATTGCTGTTACCAGCACCAGATACGGTCCTACTGGTATGGGTAGACTGTTGAAGATGACGAGACCGTCCCATGTTTGTCAAGTTACAACTGGGAGAATCACTCCCTGCACCTGCACGGTTGTTTGGTGGAAAAGCAGATCTAAGATCGAGTAACAGCTTCTGCTGATACTCCTGCATACGTGCGTCCCTTTCTATGGCTGGAATTATGTCACAAAATTTGGACTTGTACCGGGGATCTAATAGTGTGGCAAGCCAGTAGTCATCATCACTTCTAATTTTGACAATACGAGGGTCATGTTGGAGGTAGTGCAACAAGAAGGCACTCATGTGTCTTGCGCAGCCATGCGGACCAAGTCCACGCTGTGTTTGTGGCATAGAGGTGCTAACCGTTCTTTCTTCCTCTGACATCTCCCCCCAACCTCTTTCAACTGAAATTTGACCAAGGTCTCCCTCATCTGCTGAGTCTTCCATGTCCATGGACAGTTCGTCCTCCATTTCTTCATGTTCTCCTGCACCTTCCTCAACATCTCGCCTGCTACCATGCGCCCTTGTTGATCCCTGTCCCCCATGGTCCCATGCCTGGCGCCTTGGTGATGATGAACGTCTGGACCTTGGTGATGTTGCTGTGTCTTGCGCATATGAATCCTCCTGTAGTTCATCCCCTTCCTGTTGTCCCACCCCCTGACTCCGAATAGTGTTTAGCGTGTGCTCCAGCATGTAAATGACTGGAATCGTCATGCTGATAATGGCATTGTCAGCGCTAAACATATTCGTCGCCATGTCGAAACTGTGCAGAAGGGTGCATAGGTCCTTGATCTGAGACCACTCCATCAGGGTGATCTGCCCCACCTCTGCATCTCGTTGGCCCAGGCTATACGTCATGACGTATTGCACCAGGGCTCGGCGGTGCTGCCACAGTCGCTGCAACATGTGGAGAGTTGAATTCCAGCGTGTTGCCACATCGCATTTCAGGCGATGAACCGGCAGGCCGAAAGACTTCTGGAGCGATGCAAGTCGCTCAGCTGCGGCGCTTGAACGGCGGAAGTGAGCAGACAGTTTTCGTGCCCTGTTCAGAAGGCCATCTAGGCCGGGATAGTGTGTTAAAAATTGCTGGACGACAAGGTTCAACACGTGAGCCATACAAGGTACGTGTGTCACCTTGCCCAGGCGAAGGGCCGCACCCAGGTTTGCAGCATTGTCGCACACGGCCTTACCAGGCTGCAGGTTGAGTAGAGACAACCATTTATTAAACTCGGACCGCAGAGCTGACCACAACTCCTCAGCTGTGTGACTCTTATTCCCAAGACATGTCAAGCTAAAGACCGCCTGATGCCGTTGCGCTCTGCTGCCAGCATAGTAATGAGGGGTGCGTGATTCCTTCTGCGCAGTGAGAACGCTGGTGGCCTGACCAGGCAGGCTTGGGGCGGAGGTGGAGGAGCCAGATGAGGTGGAGGATGCAGAAGCAGTGGCGGAACTTGGACAGACAGAGGATTGACACACAAGTCGTGGGGACGGCAAGACTTGTGCAGCAGACCCTTCACCATCTATCACCATAGTTACCCAGTGCCCAGTCAGCGACATGTAACGTCCCTGTCCATGCTTACTGGTCCAAGTATCGGTGGTGAAATGCACCCGTTCACACACAGAGTTTCTCAAGGAAGCGGTGATGTTGTGTGCGACATGCTGGTGTAGCGCGGGCACACCTTTCTTAGAGAAGTAGTGGCGACTAGGCATCTGGTACTGGGGCACAGCAACAGACATAAGGTCTCTAAAATCCTGTGTGTCCACTAGGCGGAAAGGCAGCATTTCGGTAGCCAACAGCTTACAGAGGGATAGAGTCAACCTCTTAGCTTTGTCATGGGTCGCAGGAAGTGGCCTTTTATTTGACCACATCTGAGGGACAGAGATCTGGCTGCTGTGTGTAGACGGTGTTGAGTAGGGTGTCCCTGGAAAAATGCAGGTTTGTGAGGAAAGTGCAGGCGGAGACATGATGTTGCCTTCATCCAACGTTGGTGCTATCGATGTCTGAGAGAGCTGTACACACTCACTTGTTTCCCCTTCCAAACCAACTGACGACCTACCAAGCAAACTGCCTGTTGCGGTTACAGTGGTGGAAGTTGTGGGTGGAAAAACAGGTGTGACAGCTGTCCCCACAGTCCTAGAAGATGACGAGCGCGCGGATGCACTGGAAGGGGCAGGCGGTGGATGGTTCGCTCCGCTAGGCCGCATTGCAGCACGGTGAGCTTCCCACCGGGCCATATGATATTTATTCATGTGACGATTCATGGAAGAAGTTGTCAAACTGCTGAGGTTTTGACCTCTACTAAGAGAACCATGACAAATTTTACAGATCACATAATTTGGGCGATCTTTTTCTATGTCAAAAAAGGACCAGGCTAGGCAAGGCTTAGAGGCCTTGCGACCTGTTGATCCACCCCGAATAATGCTCAGAGGCAGAGTGGTGGCTGAGGATGCAGTTGTAGACGAGCTACCAGTACTCCGACTGTGTCCAGGAAGGCGCAAGGTAACTTCGTCATCAGTTGCATCCTCCTCCACCACCTCTGTTGACCTCCTCGAGTGCCTGACTGTGGGTTGACAGTAGGTGGGATCTAGAACTTCATCATCAATTGTTGTGTTTGCACTCCCCTCCCCCTCAGACCGAGCTTCTTCTTGCCCTGACCGAATATTTAAGTTGTCATCCCAATCGGGTATCTGCGTCTCATCTTCATCAGTATGTTCCTCATTGTCTATAACCACAGGTGTTACAGTTTGTGACAAAGGGTCAACATTATGCTCAGAAACTTGGTCCTCACGGCCTGAATCAGAGTCACAAAGGTTCTGGGCATCACTGCAGACCATTTCCCGTTCTGTACTCACTGTAGCTTGGGAGCAGACCTCTGATTCCCAGGCTATAGTGTGACTGAACAGCTCTGCAGACTCAGCCATCTCAGTTCCACCATACTGTGCAGGGCTGATGGAGACTTCAGAGCTGGGAGAAAGCAAGTTTGATTGGGATGACAACTCAGAGGACTGGTGTTTTTTGGATGCGGTACTTGAAGTGGCTGAGAGGGCACTTGTTGGACCACTTGAGATCCATTCAAGCATTTTCCTTTTTTGGCCATCATCTACCTTTGTTCCTGTTGTTCGTGTCCGTAAAAAAGGGAGCACATCGGATTGTCCACGGTAAGTAGTAGACATCTTACTTTTGCTGGTAGATGGTCTATCTTCAGCAGATGATAATGGAGCTTTGCAACCTTCCCCACGGACAAAACCTTTTTTGCCTTTTCCACCACGCCTCTTCCCCTTTCCACCAGCATCTGTCATTTTGCCACTCATGTTGATTGCGACAAGATTGTGCACTGAAAATGTGGTAGTAAAAATTGAGAGGTGGTGTAGATTGCAGCGGTGGTCTAGCTTTATTAACAGCAGAATAATAAAGAATAAATATCCCTGACAATGCAACTACGGCCCTTAAACTGGCAGCAAAAATTGCTAGTATAATGGCTTAGTTATAATGAGTTGGAGTGTGCAATGCAGGTAGAGGTGCTGCAAATGTCTTTGCACTAGTGGGACTATAGCAAAGTCCAATAGCCACGTTTAGGATGCCACTAGGTACACTGAGTGTTTGCTAGTATAATGGCTTAGTTATAATGAGTTGGAGTGTGCAATGCAGGTAGAGGTGCTGCAAATGTCTTTGCACTAGTGTGACTAGACAAAAGTCCAATAGCCACGTTTAGGATGCCACTAGGTACACTGAGTGTTTGCTAGTATAATGGCTTAGTTATAATG
The DNA here is from genome assembly GCF_048569485.1 of Anomaloglossus baeobatrachus. Taxonomy (NCBI): domain Eukaryota; kingdom Metazoa; phylum Chordata; class Amphibia; order Anura; family Aromobatidae; genus Anomaloglossus; species Anomaloglossus baeobatrachus. Next base: position 87,908,828 of record NC_134353.1, read on the forward strand.
AGTTGGAGTGTGCAATGCAGGCAGAGGTGCTGCAAATGTCTTTGCACTAGTGGGACTATAGCAAAGTCCAATAGCCACGTTTAGGATGCCACTAGGTACACTGAGTGTTTGCTAGTATAATGGCTTAGTTATAATGAGTTGGAGTGTGCAATGCAGGCAGAGGTGCTGCAAATGTCTTTGCACTAGTGGGACTACAGCAAAGTCCAATAGCCACGTTTAGGATGCCACTAGGTACACTGAGTGTTTGCTAGTATAATGGCTTAGTTATAATGAGTTGGAGTGTGCAATGCAGGTAGAGGTGCTGCAAATGTCTTTGCACTAGTGTGACTAGACAAAAGTCCAATAGCCACGTTTAGGATGCCACTAGGTACACTGAGTGTTTGCTAGTATAATGGCTTAGTTATAATGAGTTGGAGTGTGCAATGCAGGTAGAGGTGCTGCAAATGTCTTTGCACTAGTGTGACTAGACAAAAGTCCAATAGCCACGTTTAGGATGCCACTAGGTACACTGAGTGTTTGCTAGTATAATGGCTTAGTTATAATGAGTTGGAGTGTGCAATGCAGGCAGAGGTGCTGCAAATGTCTTTGCACTAGTGGGACTCTAGCAAAGTCCAATAGCCACGTTTAGGATGCCACTAGGTACACTGAGTGTTTGCTAGTATAATGGCTTAGTTATAATGAGTTGGAGTGTGCAATGCAGGCAGACGTGCTCTGCAAATGTCTTTGCACTAGTGGGACTATAGCAAAGTCCAATAGCCACGTTTAGGATGCCACTAGGTACACTGAGTGTTTGCTAGTATAATGGCTTAGTTATAATGAGTTGGAGTGTGCAATGCAGGCAGACGTGCTGCAAATATCTTTCCACTAGTGTGACTACACAAAAGTCCAATAGCCACGTTTAGGATGCCACTAGGTACACTGACTGTTTGCTAGTATAATGGCTTAGTTAAAAAGAGTTTGAGTGTGCAATGCAGGCAGACGTGCTGCAAATATCTTTCCACTAGTGTGACTACACAAAAGTCCAATAGCCACGTTTAGGATGCCACTAGGTACACTGAGTGTTTTCTAGTATAATGGCTTAGTTATAACGAGTTAGAGTGTGCAGAGGACAGGAGGGTACAGTGCCAGGATTGTGGGGCTCTGGGTAGAGGAATGGAAGCTTGCCTTTCTATTCCCTCCTAATGGGGAAATGCAGCGACGAAATCCCTGACCTTAGCTACACAGACGCTGTCGCTGTTTTCAGGACCTGTCACCTATGGCTCTGACCCTGCCGGTACGAGCCCTTAAAAGGATTGATGGAAAGTGCTCTCCCTAAGCTGTCCAGCGCTGTGTATGGAGCGCATACAGCAGTATCGGCGATAGGACTCAGGACGGAGCTGCGCCAGTGATGTCTGACACCAAGGACGCAGAAGAGATAATGGCGTCCTGGAGGAAAATGTCCGTTTTTATAATGCAGGGACATGTGACATGGACATCCTATCACACATGCCGTTGCTTCTCTGGCTAAAAGTCCACTTAGCTGTGTGTGTGTCTGGGATTGGCTGACATGCTGGCCCGCCCCACAAGACGCGCGCGCTTAGGGAAGGAAGACAAGGAAAAAAAAAAAAAAATGGCGATCGCCATTATACAAACAGCATTGATCTGAAGGCGCTGTTCACGCACACTATACACTGAAATGTCATAATAGTGTGAGTCACAGAGTGACTTACACTATTACAGCGGAAAGCCAGCTAGGAATTAGCTGTTTTTTTTGCTGCTAGAACCGTTCTCGAACGTTTCTAGAACTATCGAGCTTTTGCAAAAAGCTCGAGTTCTAGTTCGATCTAGAACAGGCCCCAAAATCACTCGAGCCTAGAACTGGAGAACCTCGAACCGCGAACCGCGCTCAACTCTACTGGACAGGTCCCTTCTTGAAGGCATTTTCCGACTCTCTAAACCTGAAACTGTTAAAAGAAAGTTACAAAACATGGAACATATGCAAAGCAAGATGTTTTGACATTTGACTGAATATATTAATTATGTTAAGTTTTGGGGGGTTTTTTAAATGCTTTTTCAGGAGAGTTCCTGGTGGAAAACTCCTGAAAAAGACATTATTTGCACATACCCTAAAAGTGAAGTTAGATCCGGCTCTATCGAACAGTTCTCTGATTCATAATACCATTATGATTTAAAACTGATTTGTCACCACGATACAAACCACGTACATTTTTAAATAGATGAGTCCTGATTAGGCTGGTGTACTTATTTTGAAAATCCATGCTAGATTTCATATCCTTGTTTAAAAGCTTTCCCACCTGATTATTACACTGAACATATTTTGAGTCCAGTCTTATCTTGATCTAGGCAGAAGTCAAACGTAAAAGAATAACTCATACAACCATTTTGATATGAAATTTTAATGTAAGTACACCAGTTTTCTTAGGTCAAAGAGATCTATTTAATAGCATATAAACAGTATTGTAAAATCTGGTGACAGTTCAAGGTTAAAATTGTTTTGTTCCTGCTACAAAGTAGGTCAGTGAGTTAAAGGGAATCTGTCACTAGGTTTTTGCAATATATTCTGCGGGTAGCATGATGTAGGGAAAGAAACACTGATTTTAATGATGCATCACTTACTGTGCTGCTTCTTGCAGTTTCAATAAAATCAATATTTTATCAGCAAGAGTTTATCACTACAGGACTAGGTGTCTGATGTCTTGTAATTCTAATGGTTTTTGTAACCATGCCCCACCACAGATTAGCAGCTCTCTGCCTATGTACAGTATACACATAAAGCTACCAATCAGTGGTGTAGGCAGGGGTTATGCAGGGCTCAGAATTCTGAAAACTGCAAAAAATAAAACAGTGATTTTATCAAAATGACATAAAGCAGCCCAGTAAGTAACATATTGCTAGAATTAGGGTCTTTGCCCCTACATCATACTGCTATAAAAGTGTGACCTACGTTCTCACACTCTCCCTGAAAATGTCATTGCTTTTATGTGTAATATGTGATGTGTATGTACATGTATAGTTGTGATACATTGGTTAATTCCCGTGTATGGGCACAGTATTACTGTCACGATGGGTGACGTAGAACTCGGAATGGGACTCCTAAACTGGCCCTCAGGCTAGGAGAGTCGTTAATTGTCCCTTATCCCAGAGGTACTTCTGAAGGTGAAGATGTCTGGACCACCAGCGTAGCCCTAACTCCTCAATAACCCTGGTCTAGTACCCCTCACCCCCAACCCAGGAAAGGGCCAGGACTGGAGTGGTTAATTTCACACAAAAGACATACCAAAGCACAAACTTACAGCAAACACTTACAGAGGTATAGACAAAACATCCTCAGGAAATAAAAAAGAAAAGGAAGCAAATAAATGATAAAAGTTTTTCCACAACAAAACAGACTTGCATACAGCAGGACACCAGAAGCTGGATCACCATGCACAATGATTGAAATCGTATAAGCTATTATTGGCGAGGAAGAGAAGGTTCCATCATATTTTAAATTGTGGAAGCGGCTGTGATAGGCCTCCAGAAACCCGTGACCGAAGCAGCAATTCACAGCCAGCCAAAATTAATTCCTGCCAGATCGACCACCAGTAAACTCACAACTGATCGACGCCCGACTCTAACTGAGCAACTCAAATAGCACCATGTGGCGTGTCAGACTCCGCAGTGTAAACAGTCAGAAGACACCATGACACCTGGTAAGTTTAGAGCCAAACACCGTGTGACAGCTACCAGTCACCACTAGATGTCACCATTTCCGGGTTCCCCTGGTTGTACAGGAGAAATAGAGCTTCAGGAACAGGGTGAGGGTTGGCAGGGTTAATTGAAAAGCTAGCCCACAGTGAGGGTAATATAGTGAAGGGTATTTCCTAGTTTTAGCAGTGTTGTGTAGGGAAAACTAAGGCAGGAGTTACGTACAGGAGGAAGCAAAGGTGACCGGAGTATTGTAGACTAAGCTCCCTGGAGTTTTACTGAGGAACAAAAGAGGATTCCAAGCTACGCAGGAATGTGAAAAGATTCGGACTGTGGCAGAGCAGATGGCTACGGGAACCCTTTTAGAGACAGAATAGAGGCGGCCTGGATAAAGGCCACTGGCACAAGGGAATAGACTCTAGAAGTGACCCCGGAGAAGTAGCAGAATTTTGCAGGCTACTCTAATCACAGGGATACACATTGTCCCGTGTGGTTAGATTCCCATGGGACAGTGATGAGCCAAACTCCCCCTCTCCCCTTGGTAGCCAGTGTGACCATGTCGGCATCCGTAATGGAAGAGCCGGTTTGTACTAAGATGTCAATACCTTGTAAGAAACTAAGTTTGAAACCTGTTGCAAGCGACGTGGAACGTTTGAAACGTGTTGCCAGTAAACCGAGTGCAGTTTTTAGTTGTTGCGGTCTCTTCCTTAATGACTTTGAATGCTGTACCGCACAGTCTACATTACAAGATAAGGAGCCGGCCTGTGGCAGAGAAATTCCGGGTGCAAGAATGTAAAGCTTCCACATACACTCAACCACCCTTGTCTGTAGCGTGCCGGGGTGAGGAAACCGTAGCCCATGGCTACCAGGCTGAGCATGCTTACACTGCTCTCAGATTACATATTAAAATCATGCTGACAGATTCTCTTTAATATGACACACCCAATTTACAAGGGGAATGGTAATACCCAATAGGCAATGCATTCTTCCATTTCTAGGAGGAAACAATGAAGGGAACACGACAATACAGAGTTCTAAACAAAGTTTCTCCAGAACTGTTATTACATGGTTGAAATTTTTAGTTTTTTCTATCAAGTTTTTTTAGAATCTGACTGAGCAGTCATGTACTACTGATAATCATACTATGACATGTAAAAAACAATTCTATGTATCCTGTTTTCTTAACCCCTTAGTGACCAGGCCAAATTTTTCAAATGTGATCTGTGTCACTTTAATAACTCTGCAATGTTTCATACTGTATCCCAGTGATTTTGAGACTGTTTTCTTTGTGACACATTATATTTCATGATATTGGGAAATGTAGGTCAATCTGTTTTTCGCTTATTTATAAAAATATCAGAAATTTGGCAAAAGTTCTAAAAATTAGAGCAATTTTCAAATTTTGAATGATTAATCCAGATAGTCACACCACACACCATAGTTATTAAATACCATGTACCTCCTGTTTGCTTTAAATCAGCCCCAGCTGTAAAATGCTCTTTAATTTTGTTAAGATCTTAGAAGCTTTAAAATGGGAGCAATAATTTTTCATGTTTTCAAGGAATTTACAAAACTTATTTTTTAGGGACCTTTTTAGTTTTTAAAGTGACCATGGGGGACCTATATATTGGAAACCTCCCCAAAGTGATATCATTTTAAAAACAGCGTTACTCAATATATCCAAATCTGCTGTCATGTGGTTGATTAACCTACAACTGCTTTTTAGAAATTAATTCAAATTAGCATAACAGGAAAGAAAAATGTTATCTTTACCACGTAAATGTTGCTACAGTTAGGTCCAGAAATATTTGGACAGTGACACAATTTTCGCGAGTTGGGCTCTGCATGCCACCACATTGGATTTGAAATGAAACCTCTACAACAGAATTCAAGTGCAGATTGTAACGTTTAATTTGAAGGTTTGAACAAAAATATCTGATAGAAATTGTAGGAATTGTACACATTTCTTTACAAACACTCCACATTTTAGGAGGTCAAAAGTAATTGGACAAATAAACCAAACCCAAACAAAATATTTTTATTTTCAATATTTTGTTGCGAATCCTTTGGAGGCAATCACTGCCTTAAGTCTGGAACCCATGGACATCACCAGACCCTGGGTTTCCTCCTTCTTAATGCTTTGCCAGGCCTTTACAGCTGCAGCCTTCAGGTCTTGCTTGTTTGTGGGTCTTTCCGTCTTAAGTCTGGATTTGAGCAAGTGAAATGCATGCTCAATTGGGTTAAGATCTGGTGATTGACTTGGCCATTGCAGAATGTTCCACTTTTTTGCACTCATGAACTCCTGGGTAGCTTTGACTGTATGCTTGGGGTCATTGTCCATCTGTACTATGAAGCGCCGTCCGATCAACTTTGCGGCATTTGGCTGAATCTGGGCTGAAAGTATATCCCTGTACACTTCAGAATTCATCCGGCTACTCTTGTCTGCTGTTATGTCATCAATAAACACAAGTGACCCAGTGCCATTGAAAGCCATGCATGCCCATGCCATCACGTTGCCTCCACCATGTTTTACAGAGGATGTGGTGTGCCTTGGATCATGTGCCGTTCCCTTTCTTCTCCAAACTTTTTTCTTCCCATCATTCTGGTACAGGTTCATCTTTGTCTCATCTGTCCATAGAATACTTTTCCAGAACTGAGCTGGCTTCATGAGGTGTTTTTCAGCAAATTTAACTCTGGCCTGTCTATTTTTGGAATTGATGAATGGTTTGCATCTAGATGTGAACCCTTTGTATTTACTTTCATGGAGTCTTCTCTTTACTGTTGACTTAGAGACAGATACACCTACTTCACTGAGAGTGTTCTGGACTTCAGTTGATGTTGTGAACGGGTTCTTCTTCACCAAAGAAAGTATGCGGCGATCATCCACCACTGTTGTCATCCGTGGACGCCCAGGCCTTTTTGAGTTCCCAAGCTCACCAGTCAATTCCTTTTTTCTCAGAATGTACCCGACTGTTGATTTTGCTACTCCAAGCATGTCTGCTATCTCTCTGATGGATTTTTTCTTTTTCTTCAGCCTCAGGATGTTCTGCTTCACCTCAATTGAGAGTTCCTTAGACCGCATGTTGTCTGGTCACAGCAACAGCTTCCAAATGCAAAACCACACACCTGTAATCAACCCCAGACCTTTTAACTACTTCATTGATTACAGGTTAACGAGGGAGACGCCTTCAGAGTTAATTGCAGCCCTTAGAGTCCCTTGTCCAATTACTTTTGGTCCCTTGAAAAAGAGGAGGCTATGCATTACAGAGCTATGATTCCTAAACCCTTTCTCCGATTTGGATGTGAAAACTCTCATATTGCAGCTGGGAGTGTGCACTTTCAGCCCATATTATATATATAATTGTATTTCTGAACATGTTTTTGTAAACAGCTAAAATAACAAAACTTGTGTCACTGTCCAAATATTTATGGACCTAACTGTAAGTTCTGAACAGGCCCCTATAGCCGGCAGACTCTAAAGGCCGCTTTACACGCTGCGATTTCGTGACCGATATCGCTAGCGTGGGTACCCGACCCCATCGGTTGTGCGACATGGGCAAATCGCTGCCCATGGCGCACAACATCGCCCAGACCCGTCACACTACTTACCTGCCCTGCGACGTCGCAGTGACCGGCGAAACGTCTCCTTTCTAAGAGGGTGGTTCGTTCAGCGTCACAGCAATGTCACAGCTGCGTCACTGAACCGCCGCCCAATAGAAGCGGAGGGGCGGAGATGAGCGGGACGAACATCCCACCCACCTCCTTCCTTCCGCATTGCGGGTGGGAGGCAGGTAAGGAGTGGTTCCTCGTTCCTGCGGTGTCACACGGAGTGATGTGTGCTGCCACAGGAACAAGGAACAACTTCGTTACTGCTGCAGCAACGATATTAGAGAATGGACCCCCATGTAACCGATGAGCGATTTTGCTTGTTTTTACAACGATGCAAAATCGCTCAAAGGTGTCACACGCAATGGAATCGCTAAAGCGGCCGGATGTGCGCCACAAATTCCGTGACCCCAACGATATCGCTTGAGCGATGTCACAGCGTGTAAAGCGGCCTTAAGGCTGTTATTTGGCCGTAAATTGCCATGTCAACCATCAAGACCACCCTATAATGATCTCAGGATGCCGATGGGGTTAACAAGGAGCCCTGACACTCTAGATACCGTAGTCACTATTAACAGCAGCATCTCAGGGGTTAAATGTCTAAAGCGATGGTCGAGGGACCACCGCGGAGCAGAGTACAATTACGGCACACAAGATGAGGTTGCAGAAACAATGTTAAGCTTTATTTACAAGCATCATGTAAATAGTTATGCGAGGCAATAGAGGTATGATATGCGGAAACAGTAAAACTTTATAAGCTTCAGATTTTAGCTGGAGTGTGCCCCAACTATCACAACCACTGGTGGGTATCTACGAAACAAGCAAAATGTATAAACTTTGCTACACTACGAGCTATCTGGCCTCTGCAATCAGGGCCGAGGGAATGCCATGCTCTGGCTACTGAAGTTTACGCTAAGTCCTATAAAGTGCGCACAATGACAACGACTCACTGTACCACTGCAGGGGAATCAGTCATCTCCTGGGGCTTCGGTCCTGTGATGTTTGTCTGTGAGTACTTCTTCAAGGGGAAACTCTTCCATCACCGACCCGGAATCTCTGGGCTCCTCAGTTGGGCTTTGCCGACCTTGGGGATGTCTTCTCCTCAGCTCAGTACTCGCAAAACAGCGACAAGGGGTCCCTAACGGTCCAGCTCGCGGTAAGGTTCTCACCACTGGCATCTTAACTCTTTTGACACCATAGTTCTCATACTCCACACCGGCATAAAAACCCCTCTCGTTCTCTCTCACTACACACACACAGGCCAGCTCGTCTGTTCCCACCTTAAGCTCCCATGAATCTCCTCCTTACTTTTTCCACACTTTTAGGCCAAGTAGTCAAAACATTCTCAGCTCAGAGGGGGAGGCTCCGGCTGAACCGGCCAGTCCATGATAAACAAGAAAGGGACGCTATCTCTTAAAGGCAAAGCGTTTCTTTACCATTTGTAGGGGCAATACCCTTACAAGTCCATGGCTGGTACCAACATCAACCATGACTGATGCAGTAGGGTGTCAGTTGTACTGTACAGCCAGAATCTGCTTTATTTTGACCCATTGGGGGGGTGACATTCACCTATATCTCAGATTTGTTATAAGTCACATTGGTGGTAACTAAGGTATTAAATCTCACCTACTATAACCTTCGCTCACATACGTGTATTCATATTGTGGTGTTTTTCTTATGCTCCTAAAATATTCCCGCTCGGTTTCCCAAGCAAGACTTACACAATGAGCAGTCTAAGCAATTACTGCTCACTTACTAATACGCCTCCATAATTGAACACCTTTTAGGTCTGAAAAGAAGTGGTTTTATTCACAGTATGAGACTCAATAAGGAAACATTTTTAGCTATATTTTTATTCCATTCTGACAAATGTAAATGTCTTTTATTTCTGGAGCGCATTTAAAATAACGAGGAGGAGGGCGCCATTCACTGGGTCCAGTGGTTCACAAGATGATGTGAGCCATTGTTCTCTCCTTGTAAGCCGGGCAGACAGACGTCTATCACGTATAAGACACCTCACATTTCGAGCCACTTTGGACTCATTACGTTGTGGTTCTTAAACAATAAGATATGCGCTGGCTGATCAGCTGTGTGGGATGGATAATTGGCTCTTGTAATAAAGTATTAGTTTTTTGATTAGTCTAATTATGATTTTTGGTAGACTTGACAATTAGACTGAATTGGAAATAATAGTAATCCTGAGGGCAAAGGAACATGGAGCACAATCGAAACATTGACTTAATTAACTTGAGCATGGTACTGTGTATTACAATACATTCACGCAACTGCTGTGGACAGCAAGGTCTTGGCAAATGTTAGAGACGTTCAACCCAAAAATAAATGAAAAATTCAAATTTGATAATAAGACCCTGAAATATGCAGCCTGTAAGAAAAAAAGTCAACCTACCTTAATTCCCTCCATTTCAGGGCTATGATTGGATGGTGTCAATGCTTTACTCATTTGTAGAGATAAGCAGATTGATTCTAGTTGAAATTCACTCCTAATTAGAGATGAGCAAATCCAAGGTTCGTACCGAACAGACTTTTAAAAAAAAAACCAACAGATTTTGGGTTAGGAGTTTGGGCGTTTTACGTTTCCAAACCACTTGCTTGAGCATCACTATGTCGAGTACACTCATTGCTCAGCCAACGTCTAGCACCGGGGGTAACAACAGCGTGATCAAATGTAGTATGTCCCCAAAAAAATGGAAAAACCCCATCCCCCAAAGGGAAATAATCTGTTTATGACTGGCAGAGACCCATAGTGCCAAATTAGTGACTTCCATTAGGGTTCAGGTCAAGTACGGGTCCCAATTCGAACTTTATCCAAAGTTCAACTGATCCTGCCAAACCAAACTTCCACAGGTCTGCTCATTTCTACTACTAACATTACAAAAAATTATTTAAAAATACTCTTTTACTTGTTTCATGTTTTTTTCAGGTTATCTTTTAAAGGACGAGGTTGAAGTAAACTTTCTAGTCTAAAGTTTAACTTTTAACCCCTTCACGACATCCACTGTACATGTACAGTGCCATGAGAGGTGCATTCCCACAAACCGCTGTATTCGGTGATACAATCATGCTGGCTTACTTGTGGTGTCGGTGAGGTCATCTTCAAGTGTCAACTATGTATCATAGCTGTCACCTTGCTGTAATGTACTGATCGCTTTTGTTTAACTCCTCTGATGCCGCTGCCAATAGTTACGTCGGCACTGATCTGCTTGTAGAGGGAGGGAATTCCCCCTCTGCTCTAATCAGCACAATGCGATTGCAATCTCTTTATGCCAATGGTGTTCATAGTGACCCTGGGCTGAAAAATGGCTGTGTGTTCAACCAGTTACCGGTGACCTGTGAGGTCCTTGAGCAGGACCTAACATGCCTCCTGCCTGTGTGCCACAAAAGCATTAAGATCATTAGATCACCGATCAGGGCAGGGAAAGTTGATGTCCCATCCTGGGACTAGGTAAAAATGTAAAATAAAAGTGTTAATTTTTTTTTAAAAATATAAAACAATCACCAAATGAACAAAAAAATATATTTTTATATACCACTAAATACGGTACATATATTTAGCTAAAAAAAAAACAAAAATCAAAAACCACACATATTTGGTATCCCCACATTCAGATCAACCCGTTCTTTAAAACTGTCCCACTAATTAATCTTTTCAATTAATACCATTAAAAAATTGGCAAAAAACAATGCTTTTTTAATAAAAAAAAGAGGGAACAAAACACGATCAAAAAGTTGCATATTAATAAAAATAGTATCTTGTCCTGAATAAAATAAGCCCTCACTCAGCTCCGTCCACAGAAAAATAAAAATGCCATAGCTCGCAGAATATAGCAATGCAAAATTAATTATTTTTTCTATAAAAATTGTTTTATTGCGTGAACACAGCAAAACATAAAAAAACAACATAAATGTGGTATTTCTGTAATCGTACTGACCCAAAAAGGGAAGATGGCGCATTAATTTTAGCACACGGTGAACAACATAAAATAAAATCCCATAAAACAATTCCTGAATTGCTGTGTTATGTTAATTCTGCCTCCCAAACACCAAAAAAAAGCGATGAAAAAATATTATGTGGCTGAGAATGGTTTCTTCCCTTTTGAGCCTTGCCGTGCACCCGAATAATAGTTTCCTACCATAAATGGTTTATTGGTGTACTTAGGAGAAATTTCACAATAAATTGTATGGTGCATTTTTTTATTTTTAGCCATATGAAAATAAAAAAAATTGATTAAAGCAACATGTTTTGTGGGAAAAAATGTAACTTTTTATTTTCACGTCTTAACGGTATAAAATTCTGTAAAACACCTGAGGGTTCAAGGTGCTCACAACACATCTAGATAAAATCCTTGAGGAGTCTAGCTTTCAAAATGGGCTCATCTGTGGGGGCTTTCCACAATTTTAGCATATCAGGGGCTCTGCAAACACGACTTGGCATCCACTATCAATTCCAGCAAAATTTTTGTTCCAAAAGTCAAATCGCGCTCTTTCCCTTCCGTGCTGTGAGCCCAAACAGTAGTTTTCCACCACATGTGGGGTATCAGCGTACTCAGGAGAAATTGCACAACAATTGTATGGTGCATTTTTTTCCTGATAACCTTGTGAAAATAAAAAATTGAGGCTAATGTAAATTTTTGTGGTAAAAAGTTAAATTTTAATTTTTTCCTTCCACATCGCTTTAATTCCTGTGAAGCACCTAAAGGGATAATACACTTCTTCAATGTGATTTTAAGCACTTTGAGTGGTGCATTTTTTAAAAAAAGTGTCAGTTTTGGGTATTTTCTGTATCAGAGGCCACTTAAAAAATTGGTTTTGTTTGAAAAATGAGAAATTGATGATAAAGTTTAATCTTTTAACTTCCCAACAAAAACAATGTTTCAAAAATTGCGCTGATGTAAAGCAGATATGTGGGAAATGTTATTTATGAACTATTTTGTGTAACATAACTCCCTCTAATTTGAGGGCATAAAAATTAAAAGTTTTAAATGGAACCATTTTCAAAACTGTAGGCAAATTTCAGATATTTTCACAAATAAAAGCAAAAAATATAAGTTTACCACTATTATGAAGTACAATATGTCAAGAAAAAACAATCTCAGAATCACTGGGATGTGTTGAAGCATTCCAGAGTTATTACCGCATGAATTTACACTGGTGAAAATTGAGAAAATTGGACTGGTCAGGAAGATGAAAACAGGCTTCGCAGTGAAGCGGGTATAGATTCACCCCAGTTCATTTTTTTCAAATTTACTGCTGGAGTGGTACCACTCATACTAGGTCCATGCACTAAGTCTCACATTTACCAGCCATCATCTTCATCACTTATCGGTAGAGTTGAGCGCGGTTCGCGGTTCTCCAGTTGGCGGCTCGAGTAATTTTGGGGGCTGTTCTAGATCGAACTAGAACTCGAGCTTTTTTGCAAAAGCTCGATAGTTCTAGATACGTTCGAGAACGGTTCTAGCAGCACAAAGCAGGGCTTTTTACAGCTACAGTGTGCAGGAGCCATCGCTGGTAGCCTGCCAGAAGCTGGTAACCAAGATAAACATCGGGTATCCAACCAAAGCGCTTTGGTTAGTAACCCGATGTTTATCCTAGTTACGTGCAGGAAGCCCACACTTCCCCGCTCAGCTCGCTCCACCCCCTCCTGCCCGCGGCATGTACACACGTACACACACACACACACACACACACACACACACACACTCTGCACACATGGCCCCGCTCGGCTTACCTGCGGTGATGAAGTCCCGCCATCCCGACCTCAGCGCTGTCACTGTCCTCCATGGCCGCCGCTTGTCACATCACCTTCTCTCGCTTCCGACCCGAGACTAGCGGTGACGTCACGGGCCTCTCGCGATACTTGGCTGTGAAGGCGGCGGTCATTGAACTCAGTGACAGGTGCTGTCGGCAGTGCAGGAGATCAGCGCAGGTAATGTACCTCGCTGACAGAAGCACTTGTCATGCCCTGCAGTGACCTGGGCTGACCTATTGATGTTAGCTCAGGTCACTGCACTATTCTCCCAGCCAATGGGGAACATTCTGCTCTTCATTGACTGGGACAGTGTGGATCGTCATGGCAACCCCTTGGATTACACCAGACCTGGATTTGTTTTTCTTTCTAATAAATTGGTTAAAGAGGGAATGTTTTGGGGAGTGTTTTTTCAAATAAAAATGTGTTTGTTGTCTATTTTTTTTATTACTGACTGGGTTGATGATGTCGGGTATCTGATAGACGCCTGACCTCACCAACCCCAGGGCTTGATGCCAGGTGACATTACACATCTGGTATTAACCCCATATATTACCCCGTTTGCCACCGCACCAGGGCGCGGGATGAGCTGGGGTGAAGCACCAGGATTGGCGCATCTAATGGATGCGCCACTTCTGGGGCGGCTGCGGCCTGCTATTTTTAGGCTGGGGAGAGTCCAATAACCATGGACCTCCCTAGTCTGAGAATATCAGGCCCCAGCTGTCTGCTTTACCTTGGCTGGTGATCCAATTTTGGGGGGACCCCTACGTGTTTTTTTTAATTATTTATTTAATTTAAAATAACAGCGTGGGGTGCCCTCAGTTTTGGATTACCAGCCAAGGTGAGGTTGCCAGCTGTGGTCTGCAGGCTGCAGCCGTCTGCTTTACCCTAGCTGGCTACAAAACTAGGGGGAACCCTTCGTCATTTTTTTTTTTTCATTTTTTTGGCTAAATACAAAGCTAAGCACCCCTTAGTGCCACATGAAAGGCACCAAAGGGTGCAAAATTACAAAATGCAGGAGAGTGGGACATTATGTGTCTTTCTGCCATTATAATGACAGAAAAGACTGATATGAAGTGCACAAGCACAGGAAAATCACCAGAGCGCTCTACGCTGTGAAAACCAGTAGAAAATGGCACTGGAGTGAACATGTGACCGCCTCATGTAGGATGAAGCTATGGATCCTGGGTAAATTTATGCATTTACCCTCCTTCAGTTTTTTTGCAGTACACAAAAAAAACGGAAGGCACACGGATGACAAACAGTTGACATACGGACCGTCTCCGGAACGGAAACGGATGCCACACCGATGCACCCGTGAAAAAAAACGGGCTGTTTTTTGCAGACCGCAAAAATGGATCGGTCGTGTTAATGTAGCCTTATTCTAATCTGCCGTTTATAAACAGCAGGCAGAAATAAGTGAATAGCGCCCCCCGATGTCAGAAAATCTCCGGGGTTTCAGGGCTAGCTGAGACCCTGGAGATCATGATTCAGGACGTTTTTTCCGGTCCCCGCTCACGTGATCACAGGTATACACCGTACACCGATGATCACGTTACAGTAAATGACAGCGCCGGTAAAAAATTATTTATCTCCCATCTGGCATGAACAAACACTTCTTCTCCACTTCTTCTCCACTTCTCCACTTCTTCTCCACTTTTTCTCTACTTTTTCTCCACTCTTTCTCCATTTTTTCTCCACTTTTTCACCACTTTTTTTCAACCTTTTCTCCACTTTTTCTCCACTCTTTCTCCATTTTTTCTCCACTTTTTCACCACTTTTTCCTCCATTTTTTCTCCATTTTTTCTCCACTTTTTCTCCACCTTTTCTCCACTTTTTCTCCATTTTTTCTCCACTTTTTCTACATTTTTTCTCCACTTTTTCTACATTTTTTCTCCACTTTTTCTCCACTTTTTTTCAACTTTTTCTCCACTTTTTCTACATTTTTTCTCCACTTTTTCTCCACTTTTTCTCCACTTTTTCACCACTTTTTCTCCACTTTTTCTCCACTTTTTCTCCACTTCTTCTCCATTTTTTCTCCACTTTTTCTCCACTTTTTCTCCGTTCTTTTTCTATGGTCGGTCTACCCATTAGCTCTGCCATGCATAGTGTAGCTCTACACCTACTGCACATGTTACTTTATGATTTACATCTCTTTCGTACCAGAGCTGTCTAAGCCTACTCTGACCCCATATTTGTCATTACTATATTGTCCTTGTACTGTATTATGACATTTGTATCATGTGTTTCATTTCTTGCTGTGTTGCAATTTTTTTGCTGCATCCCAATTGTACCTCTACATTGTTCGAGTTTATGTTATTGTTCTCTCACTCTTATGTGATACTGATTATTGTCATTTTTCATGATTACATGCAGATAAGTCCAATCTGACGAAGGCTCAGGCAGAAACGTTATTTGTAACTTGTTTTGGACAAAAACATATATGCTTATGAAAAAAATTTTTTTCTTAATACGGACCAATAAAGAGTGATTTTGCATTACTATCCGTTGTGACTTACTGACTTAGTCTGGGAGATTTAGAGTGCCGAGGTTACTCACTAATTTTATCTATTATTACCTCTGAGCACCTATATACCAGTGAGCAGAGCTTCCTCTACAGTAGTTCTCCTGATTAGGCATGCCCTTACCTCATGAGCAGGGCATTGCAGCTTTGGTAGCAACCATTACGACATGGACTCTGCTGCTGTGGACCCGGGGAGAGTGAGTGCAGATTCATTGCACCCACACTCCTCACATGAAGGGTCCGCACTCCTAGAAAATGGGGGATACGTTCCCTGAGTGTCTCCCCCCCATATTCTAGACGGTCCAGAGTCGTCGTGGGACCCCTTTATTTTTTTTCTTACAATAAATTGGTGAAAGAGGAAATGTTTTGGAGACTGTTTTTTCAAATAAATTTCTTTTGTCGATTTTTTTTTTTTTTGTTAGTACTGACCGTTTATGATATTGGGTATCTAGTGGATGCGCCACGTCTGGGGTGCCTGCGGCCTGCTATTTTTAGGCTGTGAAGGCCCAATAACTATGGACCTTCCCACCCTGAGAATACCAGACCACAGCTGTCCGCTTTACCTTGGCTGGTGATCCAATTTGGGGGGGACCCTACTTTTATTGTGTAATTATTAATATTTATAAAATAATTATAAAAAGAGCCTGAGGGGACCTCCACATTGGATCCCCAACCACGGTAAAGCTGCCAGCTGTGGTTTTCAGGCTACAGCCGTCTGCTTTACCCTAGATGGCTATCAAAAATGGGGGGACCCAACGCCATTTTTTTTTTAACTATTTTTTAAATAGAAAAAATTAATGGGCTTCCCTGTATTTTGATTGCCAACCAAGGTAACGGCAGGCAGATGGGGGTGGCAACCCATAGCTGTCTGCTTTATCTGCGCTGAGAATCAAAAATACCGCGGAGCGCTACGTCATTTTTTTAAAGATTTATTTTTACAGCACTGTGATGTCCAGCAATCAAAATACAGGGAAGCCCATTTTGTTTTTAGTTATTTAAATAAATAATTAAAAAAAATATATATGGGCTCCCGCTGCATTTTTTGTATTGCTAGCTAAGGGTAATCCAAGCAGCTACTGGCTGCTAACCCCCACTGCTTGGTGTTACCTTCACTAGCAATGGAAAATCCAGGGAAGCATTTTTTATTTTTTTTGCCAAAAAACTACAAAAAAAGGACGTGAGCTTCGCCATATTTTTGTATGCTAGCCAGGTATAGCAGGCAGGTGCTGGAAGAGTTGGATACAGCGCCAGCAGATGGCGCTTCTATGAAAATGCCATTTTCTGAGGCGGCTGCAGACTGCAATTCACAGCAGTGGGGCCCAGAAAGCTCAGGCCAACCTGTGCTGCGGATTCCAATCCCCAGCTGCCTAGTTGTACCTGGCTGGACAGAAAAATGGGGCGAAGCCTACGTCATTTGTTTTCTAATTATTTCATGAAATTCATGAAATAATAAAAAAAGGTTTCCCTTTATTTTTGGTTCCCAGCCGGGTACAAATAGGCAACTGGGGGTTGGGGGCAGCCGTACCTGCCTGATGTACCTGGCTAGCATACAAAAATATGGCGAAGCCCACATAATTTTTTCAGGGGGCAAAAAACTTCTGCATACAGTCCTGGATGGAGTATGCTGAGCCTTGTAGTTCTGCAGCTGCTGTCTGTCTGTATGGAGAAGAGCAGACAGCAGCTGCAGAACTACAAGGCTCAGCATACTCCATCCAGGACTGTATGCAGACGTTTTTTGCCCACCAAAAAAATGACGTGGGCTTCGCCATATTTTTGTATGCTAGCCAGGTACAGCAGGCAGCCACGGGCTGCCTCCAACCCCCAGTTGCCTATTTGTACCCGGCTGGGAACCAAAAATATATGGAAGCCCGTTTTTTTTAATTATTTCACTTATTTCATGAAATAATTAAAAAACAAATGACGTGGGCTTCGCCCCATTTTTGTGTCCAGCCAGGTACAACTAGGCAGCTGGGGATTGGAATCCGCAGCACAGGTTAGCCCGAGGTTTCTGGGCGCCTCTGCTGCGAATTGCAGTCTGCAGCTGTCCCAGAAAATGGCGCTCTCATAGAAGCGCCATCATCTGGCGCTGTATCCAACTCTTCCAACAGCCCTGGAGCCGGGTGGCTTGTTGGGTAATCATGAGTTAATACTGGCTTTGTTTTACTAGCCAGTATTAAGCCAGAGATTCTTAATGTCAGGCACGTTTGACCCGGCCATTAAGAATCTCCAATAAAGGGTTAAAAAAAGACACCACACAGAGAAAAAATACTTTAATAGAAATAAATACACAGACACATTAGAGACTCCATCTTTATTACCCCCTGTCAGCCCTCCACGATCCATGGTCTTCTGTCTTTCTCGTTCAACAAATGCAGCTCTGCTACATCACTGCTGCATGGGGAAGACGCTGCTTCCCGTGGAGCATTCACTCCGTGAAAGCTGCACGAGAAGCAGCATGCAGCCTTCACTCCGTGAGTGATCAGTGCTGCTAGCGGTAACAGCGGTAACGCTGACAGACGCGTTACCATAGCAACGGTGCTCCCGGAGCCGCAGTTAGCGGTGACGTCACCGCTAACTGCGTTGCTATGGCAACGGTGATCTCCGTTAATGACCGGCTGTGTCAGCCGGTCCCTAACGGAGCGGGGAGTCGACCGTGTGCTAGAGCATGTCGCCGGTACACGGCGATACACAAATGTGCACCGTGTACCGGAGAGATGCACTCGCAGGTCCTACATGACGCGTCATAGTCATGTGACCAGTCTGTAGCCAATGAGATAATAGCCACGTGACTGGTCACATGGCTATTTTGACGTCACGATAGGTCCTGCATCTCTGCTGGCAGTGCCGGTCACCGGGAGGATTCAGCGATCATCGGATGGAATAGCGGCAGGAGACAGAGTGCAGGAGGGATCGCGGGGACCGGTAAGTGTTATGGCAATGTTTATTAACTGTATGTGTACATTTATAATGCATTTTTATGTGTTTGTGATTGCCTCCCATTATAGCCTATTGGTTCGAGTTCGGTTCGTCGAACTCTTATAGACTTGCACTGAGAACTTGTAATAGTTATCTCTGACTTCTGGTCAGTCAGAAATTGTAACCCAAAGATTGTCCTTCAGGACTGGAGCGGTGATGAAAAAAGCTGAAGACGGTGGATGGTGAGTATAAGACTAGGTGCAGGAACCTTATATTAGTATTACGACTTCAATCCGGAAATAAAAAGCCAAAACACTGGAGTGGTGCTTTAACATCTTCGGCAGTGCCTCAACATCATGACCTGTGTCACCTCTTGAAATCATGACTTCTTGAGGCACCAAAGATCCTGAAAGACAGAATCAGGCTGAAGAATGGAGTGAGACAGGCAAGAATAGGGGCAAAGAAAGTATAACTTAAAAAACAGAGAAAATAATAATAATTATAATAATAATAAAAAAGGTATTAAACTCTTAGGTTTGTAGAGACCTCAGAACATAATAAGGCACAATAAAGTAATCAAATAACTTTGATGCAAATAGAATTTCTGGGTTGAATTTGAGCGTCTCTGGCAAATTTGATGTTTAGCAGATTTCCTTATCAACCTACTCATTTTCCATTGTTTAAACAATCTACGAACCCACAGCTTAAGGCCCCCTTCACACGTCCGTGAAAAACACGCACGTGTGTTACGGGCCGTTTTTCGGGTCCGTGTCCCGTTTTTGTGTCCGTTTTTATGGTCCGTGTGGCACCTGTGTGAATTGCGTATGCTAGCCGTGTTTGTGTGCAGAACGTCCGTGTGTGCGTGTGGAATTAACGTGTATGTGTACGTGTAATGTCCGTGTGTAATGTCCGTGTGTGTGATGCACAATGTCGTTTATAAATGTCGGCTGACAGCAGACAGAGTTGCGCGATGAGAATGAACTCGGGTGAACTTCACCCGACTTCATCCTCATACCGCGGCTCTGTCTGTGTCGAGTACTGATTAGCGGTCACCTGTGAAGGATTCACCGGTGACCGCTAATCCCCCGATTGACTGAAGTGTCCCCCCCTCTCTCATACTCACCGATCCCCGATCACCGGCGCTGCACGGCATTTACACGGCTGCGGCGGCTTTTACTATTTTGAAAAAGCCGGCCGCTCATTAAACAATCTCGTATTCCCTGCTTTCCCCGCCCACCGGCGCCTATGATTGGTTACAGTGAGACACGCCCCCACGCTGAGTGACAGGTGTCACACTGCACCCAATCACAGCAGCCGGTGGGCGTGTCTATACTGTGCAGTAAAATAAATAAATAAATAATTAAAAAAAAACGGCGTGCGGTTCCCCCCAATTTTAATGCCAGCCAGATAAAGCCATACGGCTGAAGGCTGGTATTCTCAGGATGGGGAGCTCCACGTTATGGGGAGCCCCCCACCCTAACAATATCAGTCAGCAGCCGCCCAGAATTGCCGCATACATTATATGCGACAGTTCTGGGGCTGTACCCGGCTCTTCCCGATTTGCCCTGGTGCCGTTGGCAAATCGGGGTAATAAGGAGTTATTGGCAGCCCATAGCTGCCAATAAGTCCTAGATTAATCATGTCAGGCGTCTATGAGACACCCTCCATGATTAATCTGTAAGTTACAGTAAAAAAACACACACACCCGAAAAAATCCTTTATTTGAAATAAAAAACACACACAAATTCCCTCATTACCAATTTATTAACCCCGACAAACCCTCCATGTCCGGCGTACTCCACAGTCCTCCAGCGTCGCGTCCAGCTCTGCTGCATGGAGGTGACAGGAGCAGCAGAAGACACCGCCGCTCCGGTCACCTCCACACAGCAAATGAGGTGAGTAGCGCGATCAGCTGCTGTCAGTCAGGTAACTCGCGGCCACCGCTGGATCCAGCGGTGGCCGCGGGTAACCTCAGTGACAGCAGCTGATCGCGCTACTCATCTCATTTGCTGTGTGGAGGTGACCGGAGCGGCGGTGTCTTCTGCTGCTCCTGTCACCTCCATGCAGCAGAGCTGGACGCGACGCTGGAGGACTGTGGAGTACGCCGGACATGGAGGGTTTGTCGGGGTTAATAAATTGGTAATGAGGGAATTTGTGTGTGTTTTTTATTTCAAATAAAGGATTTTTTCGGGTGTGTGTGTTTTTTTACTGTAACTTACAGATTAATCATGGAGGGTGTCTCATAGACGCCTGACATGATTAATCTAGGACTTATTGGCAGCTATGGGCTGCCAATAACTCCTTATTACCCCGATTTGCCAACGGCACCAGGGCAAATCGGGAAGAGCCGGGTACAGCCCCAGAACTGTCGCATATAATGTATGCGGCAATTCTGGGCGGCTGCTGACTGATATTGTTAGGGTGGGGGGCTCCCCATAACGTGGAGCTCCCCATCCTGAGAATACCAGCCTTCAGCCGTATGGCTTTATCTGGCTGGCATTAAAATTGGGGGGAACCGCACGCCGTTTTTTTTTAATTATTTATTTATTTATTTTACTGCACAGTATAGACACGCCCACCGGCTGCTGTGATTGGGTGCAGTGTGACACCTGTCACTCAGCGTGGGGGCGTGTCTCACTGTAACCAATCATAGGCGCCGGTGGGCGGGGAAAGCAGGGAATACGAGATTGTTTAATGGGCGGCCGGCTTTTTCAAAATAGTAAAAGCCGCCGCAGCAGTGTGAATGCCGTGCAGCGCTGCGCCGAAGATCGGGGAACGGTAAGTATGAGAGAGGGGGGGAAACTGACCGACAGACTGTGAGAGAGGGACAGACAGACAGAGAGACCGACAGAGAGACAGAGAGACTGACCGACGGACTCAGGGAGATTGACCGACATACACAGAAATAGAAAGAATAGCCGACATCACTAGAAATAAAAACACCAAACGGACACGGACTATAGGTATATGCATACGTGTTTACTAACGTGTGTGCACATACCCATAGACTTTCATTGTGTCCACGTGTGCGTGCTCCGTGCAGATAACGGACATGCATCCGTGCCAAACGCAAAGACATACGGATCACGGACACGCACACACGGACATAATGAAATAACGGACGTGTGACCACAATCATAGATTAACATTGGTGCACGTTTGGCCGTGTCTCCGGTATATACGGAAACGGACCAAACACGCACGTGTATCACGGACGTGTGAAGGGGGCCTCAGGGTAAGTTCACACTGCGTTTTTCGCGGTGTTTTTGCGCAGTTTTCGGGTGCGTTTTTGCTCAGAAAACTGCATGAGGCTAGGTTCACACACTGCGTTTTTTTGACGCTGCGTTTTTGTGCGTTTTTTGCGGCAAAAACCGCACAAAACGCACCCGCGTCAAAAAAATGCGGCAAAAAACGCACGCATTTTGCCGCGATTTGGTGCGTTTTGTTTGCTGTGTTTTGCGTTTTTGCTCACTGCGTCTTTATGCGTTTTTTTTATCAGTGAACAATGCCATTAACGATTGTTGAAAAAAAAAAAAAAAGGTCTGATGTCATTTCCTTCTTCAATATGTTCTTCATTCTCCACTAGTGTATGCAGGAGAGCAGACAGCTGCAGAACTACAAGGCTCAGCATGCTCCATACAGGACTGTATGCTGGAGGGAGAGGCAGAGGGAGCAGAACTACAAGGCTCAGCATGCTCCATCCAATAGTGTATGCAGGAGAGCAGACAGCAGCTGCAGAATTACAAGGCTCAGCATCCTCCATCCAGGACTGTATGCAGGAGTTTTTTGCCCCCCAAAAAAACGACGTGGGCTTCGCCATATTTTTGTATGCTAGCCGGGTACAGCAGGCAGGTACAGGCCTAATTGTACCCGGCTGGGAACCAAAAATATAGGGAAGGCCCTTTTTTTATATTTCATGAATTTCATGAAATAATTTAAAAAAAAAATACAACTAGGCAGCTGGGGATTGGAATCCACAGTGCAGGGTGCCCATGCTTTTTGGGCACCCCCACTGTGAATTGCAGTCCCGCAGCCACCCCAGAAAATGGCGCTTTCATGGAAGCGCCATCTTCTGGCGCTGTATCCATCTCTTCCACCTGCCCTGATGCCGGGTGGCTCGCTGGGTAATAATGGGGTTAGGGCTAGCTGTATATTATCAGCTGGCACTAAGCCCGAAATTCATGGTGTCACGCCAATATTAGACATGGCCACCATGAATTTCTAGTAAAGATAAAAAAAAACACAACACACAGAAAAATATTTTTATTAGAAATAAAACACAACACAATTAGTGACTCCATCTTTATTGAAATAAAGAACCCCCCTCCGCAGTAATCCTGGGTCAAGGGTCCCGCGCCGTCCAATCCGGATCCAATATCATCTGATGGGTTTGCTGGAAGGCAAAGCGATCAGATGATGTGTCAGGTTCTAGGGGCTGAAGCACATCACACATCAGCTGATTGTATAAAAGCCGTTTATACAATCAGATGATGCATTGGTGCAAAAAAAAAAAAAAAAATACTCACTTATGTGCTGATTACCGGCAGCTCCTGTAGCGAGTCTGATCCCGTCCGATCGCTCCAGCAGCTGCCGGTAATCAGGGATGAAGTCTCCTGACGGCATCCGCTGACAGGTTAAGCCGGCCGGCCGCCGGCGTCACCCCGAGACTTACGATCAGCTGATGCGTCAGGTGACTGCATCAGGTGATCCATCGCCAGGTCCTGCATCTATCGGAGGTGTTCCGGCCGTCTGCACACAGCTGGAGCGGCGATAACGTGAGAGGAGATGGGAGCGGTCATGGCACCGGGACCCTGCAGACAGGTGAGTATGACTTTTTTTTTCTACTGTTCACTTTTGTTTTCGTAGCCGCTTCCACCTCCCGCCCGAACATGGCGCCGCACGGCAGCATACATGCACAGGAGTGGAGGTGGAAGCGGCGGTGACGGTACCGGGAGGATTCACGCTTCTGTGTTTACTGACAGAAGGAATCCTCTTCCTGTACATGTCACCTTACTACCCACCTCATGCGTTTATAGCTTCGTTTTTGGTCTTAGAAACGCACCAAAATGCACCAAAACGCAGCTATTTGCGTTTCTCATTGCGTCTTTCAACATCCCATTGCACTCAATGGATGAAAAGCGCAGTGAAAAACGCGGGAATAATTGACATGCTGCGTTTTTGTGCTACCACAAAAACGCAGCTGAAAAAAAACGCTGTGTGCAGACAGCAAAAATGAAAACTCATAGACTTTGCTAGGGAAGCAAAGTCATGCAGTTTTCTGAGCAAAAACACACCCGAAAACTGCGCAAAAACGCCGCGAAAAACGCACTGTATGAACTTAAATAAGTTGTCTACTTTATCTCTAGGTTAGCAAATGTGTTTGAAAAAAAATCTTGTGGCTCTTACTAATATATAAGTATTACAGATTCTCCTCCTTCACTTGTTCACTCCTTCCGCCTTTCTCACAGACAGCACAGCTCTCCTGTGCTCAACATGGCTTTTGAATGAGGCCCAGTTGACCACATCTGTTCCTCAGTCTCATCCAACTGGAAAACAACTGAAGTGCAGAGGTCATTGTGCAAGGAGGGAGGAGGAGATGAGCAGTGTCCACAACTTATTTTCAGTGGAGTGATCCTATGTTTTCTGCTTTCAGATTTTTCATAAAGATTTTACCTTTTAGTGGTGTCCTCCTTGCAATGATAACAAGATGATTGATGAGAAGTGATCTCTACGGAACAGGACACATTAGGCTACAGTTAAAAAGACAGTAATTTGAAGCTCTGAATTAGTTTACAACCCCACGGAATAAAAGCTCTGGATTTTACCTGTGGTTTTGTAAAACCATGGCATGTGGATGACATGTTAACAAATCCGCATGTCTTAGAATTGTAAAACCATAGCATGTGGATGACTTTTAACAAATCCGCATCATAGAATTATAAAACATAGCATGTGGATGACATGTTAACAAATCTGCATGTCATAGAGTTGTAAAACCATAGCATGTGCATAACATGTTAACAAATCTGCATGTTGTAAAATTGTAAAACATAGCATGTGGATGATATGTTAACAAATCCACATGCCATAGAATTATAAACAAATCTGCATGTCATAGAATTGTAAAACCTTAGCATGTGGATGACATGTTAACAAAACTGCATCATTTAATTGTAAAACCTTAGCATGTGGATAACATGTTAACAAATTTGCATGTTATAGAATTGGAAAACTTAGCATGTGGATGACATGTTAACAAATCCACATGTCATAGAGTTGTAAAACCATAGCATGTGGATGACATGTTAACAAATCCGCATGCCATAGATTTGTAAAACCATAGCATGTGGATGACGTTAACAAATCTGCATGTCGTAGAATTGTAAAACTTAGCATGTGGATGACATGTTAACAAATCTGCATGTCGTAGAATTGTAAAACATAGCATGTGGATGACATGTTATCAAATCCACATGCCATGGAATTGTAAACAAATCTGCATGTCGGAGAATTGTAAAACCTTAGCATGTGGATGACATGTTAACAAATCTGCATCATATAATTGTAAAATCTTAGCATGTGGATGACATGTTAACAAATCCGCATGTCATAGAATAGTAAAACCATAGCATGTGGATGACATGTTAACAAATCCGCATGCCATAGATTTGTAAAACCATAGCATGTGGATGACGTTAACAAATCTGCATGTCGTAGAATTGTAAAACATAGCATGTGGATGACATGTTATCAAATCCACATGCCATGGAATTGTAAACAAATCTGCATGTCGGAGAATTGTAAAACCTTAGCATGTGGATGACATGTTAACAAATCTGCATCATATAATTGTAAAATCTTAGCATGTGAATGACATGTTAACAAATCCGCATGTCATAGAATAGTAAAACCATAGCATGTGGATGACATGTTAACAAATCCGCATGCCATAGAATTGTAAACAAATCCGCATGCCATAGAATTGTAAACAAATCTGCATGTCGTAGAATTGTAAAACCTTAGCATGTGGATGACATGTTAACAAGTCTGCATGCCGTAGAATTGTAAAACCATAGAATTTTTCAGTGTGGAAATTAACCTCCGAAGTGCATTTTACAATATGCAGCAAGTCATTTTCTATTACAGATTTTCACTGTGAATGTTATCACTTTCAATGTAGTAAGGATCAAACCTGTAGAGATTCTGCTGCAAAATTGTCAGCAAAATCCATGTTAGGGCTTGTGCGCACGTTGCGTCGTGTCACTGCAGAAAATTGTGCATTGTTTTGACAGCTCATGTGCGATTCAAATCGCATAATGCATGCAGTGTTTCTGAAGAATACTGCCAATTCAATGCGCTTGGGATGCTGCCTCTCCCATAGGCCCCCTTCACACGTCCGTGAAAAACACACACGTGTGTTACGTTCTGTTTTTCGGGTCCGTGTTCCGTTTTTATGTCAGTTTTTATGGTACATGTGGCATCCGTGTGAATGGAGTATGCTAGCCGTGTGTGCATGTGGAATGTCCGTGTGTGCGTGAGATACGTAAGTGACATGTCCGTGTGTTGCCCGTGTGAAATGTTCCGTGTGTGATGCACAATGTCGTTGATACATACCCGCTGACAGCAGACAGACAGCATCGCGCGATGAGAATGAACTCGGGTGAACTGTACCCGACTTCATTGTCATCCCGCGGCTCTGTCTGTGTGTCGCGTACTGATTAGCGGTCACCCGTGAAGAACTCACCGGTGACCGCTAATCCCCTGAGTGACTGAAGTGAGCAGTCACTCAGGCTACCCGCGGCTAGCTGGAGTCCTCCACCTGAGACCGCAACTCACCTGTGACTTCATCGCTGTCACTCGGGCGACTTGCTGTCACAGTTGGAGGATCCAGCGGTGGCCGCAAGTAACCTAAGTGACGTTATCGCTGATTGCGCGACTCTCTTCAGTTGCTGTGTGGAGCTGACTGGAGCAGTGGTGTTCTTCTGCAGCTCCTGTCACCTTCATGTAGCAGAGCTGAGAGCGTCGCGGGACCTCCGTGGATTACGCCGGACATGGATGGGTTTTTGGGGCTTAATAAAGTGGTGAACGAGGGTATTTGTTAGTGTTTATTATTGCAAAAAAAGGATTTTTTCACTGTGTATGTTTATTAACTTTAAATTACAGATTAATCAATGGGGGTGTCTCATAGACGCCTGCAATGATTAATCTTGGACTTAGTAGTAGCTATGGGTTGCTGCCATTAACTCCTTATTATCACGATTGCCAATGCACCAGGGCAAATCAGGAAGAGCCGGGTAGAGTCCCAGAACTGTCGCATCTAATGGATGCAGCAATTCTGGGCGGCTGCTGGCTGATATTGTTAGGCTGGGAGGCTCCCCATAACGTGGGGCTGCCCATCCTGAGAATACCAGCCTTCTGCCGTATGGCTTTATCTTGGCTGGTATAAAAATTGGGGGGGACTGCACGCCGTTTTTTTTATTATTTAATTATTTATTTTACTGCACAGTATAGACCAGCCCACTGGCAGCTGTGATTGGTTGCAGTGAGACAGCTGTCACTCAGCGTGGAGGCGTGTCTCACTGCAACCAATCATAGGCGCCGGTGGGTGGGGAAAGCAAGGAATACTAGATTGATTAATGAGCAGCCGGCTTTTTCAAAATAGTAAAAGCCGCCGGAGTTTTTTTAACAGCCGTGCAGCGCCGCGCCGGAGATCGGGGAACGGTGAGTATGAGAGAGGGGGGAGACTGACCGACAGACTGAGAGAGGGACAGACAAGACAGAGAGACCGACCGACAGACAAAGAGTGAGACCGACCGACTGACGGACTGAGGGAGATTGACTGACATACACAGAAAAAAAAAAGACCGACATCGCTAGAAAAAAGCACAAAACGTACATGGAGCATATGGAGATGCATCCGTGTCACGTACATGTGCTCACGGACCCATAGACTTTCGTTGAGTGCGTGTGTGCGTGTTCCGTGCAGAAAACGGACATGCATCAATGCTATACGGATACACATACGTTTCACGCACACGGACACACGCACCGTACAGAATAACGCACGTGTAACTACAAACATTAAATAACATTGGAGCACGTGTGTCCGTGTCTCCAGTATATACGGAAATGGACCAAACACGCACGTGTTTCACGGACGTGTGAAGGGGGCCATAGACAGAGTGGGAGCTGCATCCAAAGCGCACGGAAGAATTGACATGCTGCATTTTTAAACACAGTGATTTTGTTAAATTTTTGACACTCAAATCGCTGCGTTCAAAAAAGCATCGTGCGCACGGATTATGCACAATCTTCATAGATTGTGGTGGGGACGCAGGACGCATGCATTTACGCTGCAGTGCTAAACGCAGCATAAACACATGAAATTACGTGTGCACAAGCCCTTACTTAGGCAGATGTCGTGGATCTGCAGTGCAATTGTTGCAAAATCCATCGGGCAAGAAACATCTTACATGTATTGATCTGTAAAAACAGCACTGGCAGCTATAAGGATGTACCGTAATAATCATCACAGAAAGTTGGACCTCAAAATATTTTACAATGTGACTTCTCCTTGATATTCTACCAAAATTTTCAGTGCATACATTTAAGAAAAAAGCAAAACAATTGTTAGCACAGTTTATTGGCACACAAATCAGCAAAGCATAACATGAAATACATTTGCTCATAACACATTGACTTATACTGTGTGCTCAAAATGGTCATATGAAAATTAAACAGAATTTTAGACATATAAAGTTCCACATAAATACACTGCAATAATAATAAAAAAATGCCATAAGAGAATTTACAAAATATTTATACAAGAAATATACTATGAAAGATCGCAACAAAGCCAACCGAGATACAAGAAAACACAAATTCTGGATTTAATAAATTCCTCACAAAATGAAAATGGTTACATGGCTTTTGAAATAGCATGACCAAAAGATTGATTTTTTTTCCATTTTTGGCTATTTTTATGGTTAAATTTACCTTAAACTGCTAATATGATATTAAATAGGACCCGTCAGATCTCTTTATATGTCTGTTTTAGTAAACACTTGTATTTCCCAAGAAATAACAATTCCGCATCATATTTTTTATTGTACGTTTTGTTGTTCCTCCTGGAAAATAATTAAATTGACAACTGGGTGTTACCCTTTTACTTGTTAGTTGTGTATATTTCCCTGTGGAAACTAATGAGGTCTAATTAGTGTTGAAGGTCAAGTTAAATAGCAACATGGTCTATTGACAAGAGTAATGGTTAGGCCTCATTAAGATATCTGATTTTTCCACGTACGGGAAACATGGACCGATTTTTTTGTATCGGTCTTTGACTTGAGTTCAATCAACGTTTGGTGTCATCGGTTTTTCCCGTAAGTGGATAAAAATAAAAAATGTCTCCACCTTCTCCATTGTGACAGTCCAGGAAAATTCGAGTGCCATTCTGACCCATTGAACTGCATTGTTGATATTGATCTGACCCTCAGATCAAAATCGGATATGTCTCTGTGGTCCGCAAAAAATCACGGGCTTGTGAATGGCCCTGTTGACCATGACTGGTTAAGTGCTACCCGTGAAAACAATGGATAGCAAACACACAAAAATTGTCAGATATCTGAATGAGGCCTAAAACACAGATGTCAATGAATTATTACATTTTCAGGAGGAGGAGTATTTACTATTTTATTTACAGTACTAAAAATATACATATCAGAAGTGATAACTGGTCCTCTTTAAAGGGAACCTAACAGGAGATTCATGCTACCCAAACCACGGGCACTGTGAATTAAAGGCAGTCTGCAGCTGGGTATGGATTACTCTGAAATATGGAAATGTTTCAGCCAAACCTTGCTTTGAAGAGTCAGGGACTATGCTCCTAAAATCATAGTCCAAGCATCAGGTCCCCAGCAGTTGTCAATTTTAAGAACCTGATAGACATAAAGAGTGGGGCAAGGCAGTTCAGATAGTGACCGAGATAACTAAGGTCTCAGCTTTGTCATCTCAGTTGCATCCTATGCAGAATGCAGCAGCCAATGAGAAACTCATTTCACCTGTGCACTGCACTTTCATGCAGCTCTCTGCCTCTCCTTTCATTTTTGTAAGAGGAGAAACAAAGACCTGCTGGGGGACATGTCCCTAATTTTTAAAAACAGTGTCCCCTAAGACTATGGTATAGAACTAGGGTTATGGTTGAGACTAGGGTTATGGTTAAGACTAGCGTAATGGTTAGGATTAGGGTTATGATTGCGACTAGGGTTATGGTCAGGACTGGTGTTATGGCTAGGACTAGGCTTATGGTTAGGATATGGTTTATGGTTAGGATAAGGGTTATGGTTGGGACTAGAGTTATGGTTAAAACAAGGGTTATGGTTAGGATTAGGGTTATGGTTGAGACTAGGCTTATGGTTAGGACTAGGCTTATGGCTAGGACTAGGCTTATGGTTAGGATAAGGGTTATGGTTGGGACTAGGGTTATGGTTGAGACTAGGGTTATGGCTACAAGTAGAGATAGGTTTAGAGCTAGGATTGTAGTTACAGAGGTTGTCCACTACTAGGTCAACCCCTTCTCCATGTTTGACCCCATTAAAATAAAAAACCTTATACTCCCCTCCCATGTTGGAGCCATTCCAGTCTTGTCTGCACTTGTGTTCCCGGAGCTCATTTGAGGTTTTGATGTCCAGCTAGCCCTGCAACCAATCACTGCTGGCTTCACTGTCCCTGCCTTCAGACTTAGGCGGGCTTTGCACGTTGCGACATCACAGGCCGATGCTGCGATGTCGCACGCGATAGTGCCCGCCCCCGTCGCAGGTACGATATCGTGTGATAGCTGGCGTAGCGAAAACTATCGCTACTCCAGCTTCACACGCACTCACCTGCCCTGCGACCGTCGCTCTGGCCGGCGACCCGCCTCCTTCCTAAGGGGGCGGGTCGTGCGGTGTCACAGCGACGTCACACGGCAGGCGGCCAATAGGAGCGGAGGGGCGGAGATGAGCAGGATGTAAACATCCTGCCCAGCTCCTTCCTTCCGCATATCCTACGGAAGCCGCAGTGACACCGGTAGGAGATGTTCCTCGCTCCTGCGGCTTCACACACAGCGATGTGTGCTGCCGCAGGAACGAGGAACAACATCGGACCATCGCGTCAGCGTAATTATGAATTACGCGGACGCTGCAACGATGATACGATTACGACGATTTTGTGTTCGTTAATCGTATCATCAAGGCTTTACACACTACGATATTGCATGCGATGCCGGATGTGCGTCACTTTCAATTTGACCCCACCGACATCGCACCTGCGATGTCGTAGTGTGCAAAGCCGTCCTTAGTATCAACAGAAAGTGAGGGTTGCGACTGCCACATACTTCCTGTTATTTACTTATATGTCCGAAATCGAATGTCTAACACCAATGAGCAGTGATTTAGCGAGGGTCGTGAGTGATGTCACAATCTCACATTTTACTGGAGAACGCAAGTGCTGTTACTGGTGGAACGGCGCCGGCATGGGAGATGAGTACAAGTTTTTTTATTTTAATGGGGCCAAACATGGAAAATGAGAAGGGGTTGTCCTAGTAGTGGACAAACCATTTAAACATAGGAGTAGGTTTTAGGATAGTGCTAGTGTTAAATATAAAGATTAAGTTATTAAAATAGTCACATTCTAAAAAAAATCCAGAAAAATAAAATTTCAACAAAATACTTTTCTTTTTTATTTTATGTTTGATTTCAGCAAAAGCATAAAATAACTAGGGGGTCAAAAGCAATTTACAATTACATCAGTATTTTTTTTTTAGAATAAAATACATTTGCTTGAGGGATAAGAGATTGAATGCTGGACTGCTCCAAGGATTAGGAGGCACAAAACAATTGCATTCTATGGGAGCTGGTATCCTATGCTACATCACTGCGGCAGGCAGAGAATGCTGGGGACCAGAATCTAATGCGGGCGTCACACGGTGCGATCTATCGTGCGATCGCACGAGCGAGCGTAACCGCCCCCCGTCGTTTGTGCGTCACGGGCAATTAGTTGCCCGTGGCACACAAAGTCGTTAAACCGCTGTCACATGTACTTACCTGCTGAGCGACCTCCCTGTGGGCGGCGAACATCCACTTCCTGAAGGGGGTGGGACGTTCGTCGTCACAGCGATGTCACACGGCAGCCGGCCAATAGAAGCGGAGGGGCGGAGATGAGCAGGACGTAAACATCCCGCCCACCTCCTTCCTACCGCATAGCTGAGGGACGCAGGTAAGCTGTGTTCATCATTCCCGGGGTGTCACATGGAGCGATGTGTGCTGCCCCGGGTACGATGAACAACCGGCGCAAAGAAAAATAAACGATTTTATAAAACTGAGTGACGTGTCAACGATAGACAATTTATTACCGATGTGCCAACGTTCAGCGTCGCTGGGAGGTGTCACACGAAATGATGTCTCAAGCGATGCCGGATGTGCGTCATGAAAACCATGACCCCGATGACATATCGCACGATAGATTGTCTCGTGTGATGCCCGCATAAGGCGCTGTGCACACATTGCTTTTTTCCTTGCAGATTTTAATCAACACTGCAAGGAAACAGCATCTCAGCAGAGTCTATGAGAACCCTGACTTTCTGTACACACACTGCTTCTTTTTTCCTTGCAGATTTTGTTGCAGAAAAAAGAAGCACCATGTCAATTGCGTTTTTGTCTGCATTTCTATATTCCCCTGCAATGCTTTATCACTATAGTGGATTATAGAGCAGCACTTCACCTCACACACCATACATACAGCATGGTCTGTGAGGTGATCTGTAGCTCAGTAACCTGGGGTCATCATTATGACGACCCAAGCTTACCAATGCAGTGATCAGGTCCCTGTGATCACATTACAGGGACCTGATCGCCAGGGAGAGGTAAGCGGTTCCTCTCCCTGCCCCCTAAATGCTGTGATCGCACTGATCACTGCACTCAGGGAGTTCAACCACTGGGAGAAGTGCGAACACCACTCCAGGCAATGAGAGCTGGATCCTGACTGTAATGTCAACCGAAGACAGAGTGGTGATTGTGGCGGTCCAGCGCCTGAACCCCCACGATCGCCATCACTAAAAAAAGGCTGGAGAAAACGTATGTGAAAAAATGGGCAAATGCAATAAAAAATGCTAAAACATGCTTTTTATGTGCAGAAAAGAAGCACATAAAAAGCAACGTGTGCACATAGCCTTAAACTAGTCTTCCGAGATGTCTAACCCTCATCCGACTATGATTTCTCTGAAACACCACATACCAGTCTATATTCATCCTCCCATGGATCATGTAGTATGAATCTCCTGTTTGGTTCCCTTTAAATAATAGCAAATATTAATAATCTATGTGAACTTTATATGACCAATAAACAGCAAGAAAGAAAAATCCGGCATTAATTTTGTAACTAAGGAAACAAACAAATGAAATATATAAAAAAGTCTCAAGAGCAGGATCATACAAAGTTATAAATGAAGTTGATGTTCCATTTGTTAAAGCACAAATGACTCCTCAGTATTACAAAAAGTTTCACACTTACAAACTATTGTAAGTTAATACTGTCATAATCACGGTTCAAAACCAAATGAATCAAACAGAACTGGTACTTAAGAGATTTCTACATAAGTAGAGATGAGCGAGACAATTACCGTCCAGGATGTTGAGGATTTTAACCAGTTGGGGGTGTTTTTAAGTAAAGTGTGGACATCAGAAAACAAAAAGGTTCTCCATAGTGGATTCAAAAATATTTAAATTTGTTTTATATCTTTTATTTTGTTTCAAATGTTTTGAATGATGAATTTTGTATTAGGAAAAATAAAACAAATTAACAATATAAACACATTTAGTTCCCAAATAAGCTTATTTATGAAGTGCTTGAAGAATAAAAATAAAAAGGTAAAACATACTGGCCCAAAGTGACAAAAATTCTGTGAACCGTATCCCAATAGATCCGTTCATATTCGGAATTACTTTTTAAATACTCTGCAGACTGTGATATTCTTTATGCAACGAAAGGAAAATTCCACAATTTTAAAAATCATTTTTCTTAAGAGGTGACCCTTTAAAGAGAATCTGTCACCAGGTTTTTGCCACCTAATTTAAGAGCAGCATAATGTAGGGGCAGAGACACTGATTGCAATGACGTGCCAGTTACTGGGTTGCTTGATGTAGTTTTGATAAAAATCACAGTTTTTTCAGCAGGAGAATATTCATGAGCTCTCTATAACCACACCCCCACCACTGATTGGCAGCTTTCTGCCAATGCACAGTGTAGACAAAAAGCTACCAATCAGTTTTGTGGGTGGGGTTATACAGAGCTCAGCACTAGGAGAACTGGAAAATCTGCAGATGTGATTTTATCACAACTGTAGGAAGCAACCCAGTAAGTGACACAATACTGGAATCAGTGTCTCTGCCTATATTATGTGACTTAGGTGGGGCAGAAAAAAATCTGATGACAGATTCTCCTAGGCTCCTTTCACATTGTGGTCTGACCTTAGTTCAGTGATCCCGTCAGAGCTTCCATCTGTAAGTATACGCTTACTGGAGGAGAACACCCAGACGCAGTCTACTACATCTGGGTGTCCGTCTCCAGAAAGCGTATACTCTAGAAAATGGTACAAGACAGAGCACATGGTGACTCCATTTGCACCATTATAGTCAATGGCCCAGTTGGCCCGTTTTGCAGTGGGGTTCAGACAGAAGCCCAGACGGGACCACGGAGATCTGAACGCTTTGTGAAAACAGCCTTGAAAAGATTAATTGTGCTGTCTGGAATAGCTGGGACCACCATGAATTTTAAGAACTAAAAGAAAGACTGTCGGAGTGGGGTTTCTTAAGCTTGCTATAAAAATATTTTGGCCCCACCTCTCTTCTATAAAGAACATATACAGTACTTGTAATTTTCGTTACTATCATTGAACACACAGTGATCAAAAATTAGTCCAATAGGTCATTTATGAACTAACCCATAAAAACAGACCCTAGTGGCAAATGACTGTCTCCAAATACCTTATCTTTACTGTGTCAGAGCCTGGTCTTGCTTTAGGATCTGGAGCACACTTCAGTGCGTAGCTTAATCTATGGTCTATACTGAGTATGGGACACAGAGTGATTATGCAATGCTTTTGATATGTAGAACAGTGTTTCATTAGTTTGGGGAATGTAATTTGTAAGGCCTCATTCAGATGTTCACTTTTTTTCATGTAAGGGATGCAGAGGACTTGACCTCTGGTACCACTTATTGGAAGTAGCAATCCTAAAAGTCAATATCAACCCTTTAAAGAGCCTTGCCATATGACTTAGGATAAAAGCCAAACCAGAATCTCAATTTGCAGACAATTTGTTTCAGGGTATTGTGCAAAGTATGAGATCTAATTTGGTTAGGTGAGAGGCTAAGACTGGTATCTAAGGGGTAAGGTTTCTCAATGTGAAGTGTGCCAGGAACCATGCCTGCAAATTGAGATTCTGATTCGGCTTTTATCCTTGGTCATGTGGGAAGGCTTGTTAAAGGGTCGATATTGACTTGTTACTTCCAACAGGTGGCATTGAAGTTCAAGCTGTTTTCCTCTCCGAAGAGTTAATTTGCATGTTTAATTTCCCAGAGGAGCATTGCAAGGCATTTAAGTCTTCTCATACTGGCATGTCACTCTTCACAAGAAGAAAACTTACCCCTTAAATTCATGTAAGAGACAAAATGACCAAATTTCATGAGTACTTTTGATCCAAGTACCATCTGCATTTCAGCAGAGTATCTCGGGGTTTGGACCAAGTTTCATCAGCAATTCTGGGATGAGATCCTTTTTTCCACCTTCTCCGATCTATTAGTCCATGAAACTTGGATGATGTCTGATTTTTTCACGGGCCTTGCATTGAGGATATTGATCCAACCTTCATACCTAATTTGGACATGTCTCTACGATTTTGCTTGGACCACTTGTTCCAAAAATAAGATCAGATATGTGAACAGCTCCATAAACTATCATAGGTACAAATTCTACGTGAAAAAGGTACAAATTTTCAAAGTGAAAATTGAACGTCTGAATGAGACCTCAGGAATACATTGCCTAGAACTATTGAGAAAGATAGCTCCTGTGTGCCAGCCTGATCCTGAATGCAAGGTCACCTAAAAATACAGTACTTGACTGTTCTCATCAGTTTTAAAGACTTAGGACCCACATACACATTAAATAAAAATTCAACCAAACTCATTAATTTTGGTGGGGCTACCATCAAGAGACAGAAGGATTGGGAACTAAAAGGTTTAACATTCAAGCCTTTTGGTTTTAGGCGAGGTAAGGTGCTGCTGGAGGAGTTTGGCACCAGCTTACTCCTCTTTCACCATTATAAACACATGAATCCTCGGTTGAAACAAGCACTTATTTGTTTGTGGGAGTCAGAATAGATTGATGTTTGCCAAACGAACGTTTAGCCGACAGCCACCACTGGTGAATAGCCAGTTTTAGGGGGCAGGGTGCATGCTCCTCCTTTTCCATTCAAAGACCTCTGGTGATCAGTGGGGTTCCCTATCAATATACTATTTAACACATAACCAGTGTACAAGTGTTATATTACACTTTTCTTCAATACACCTTTAGCAATGCTTGTGAATATAGGGTAATACGTTGCCAAAACTAGTCTCGAATTCATAAATTATCATAAGCTGCAGAGTATTAAATTAGAAAACTCATCATTCATCGTTGGAACTAAATGTCATAAAGAAATAGGTGTTTGTAGAGTTTTTTGTTCGGTATAATGACACTTTTTTGTATAATTTTACTGCCACAAAGAAAACAATGTAATTTATAACTCAACATCTTATGCATTATCAAATTCTCTGGTCAATCTCGACTTATTGGGAAGCTTGTTGCGTTGGATTCTCTGGTTTGGTGTCCTGGGTACTGGGCGGTTTGCTGTTCCATGGACTATTGTTTCCCAGTGCAGGGGAATTGTTGAAATCCTCTTCATCATCCATTCCATTAGCTGCATCATATTGAGTGTTTTCTAGTCTAGTGATAAGCCTTTCATCTTCATCTCCAAATTCGCCTCCCATCAAAGTTGGTTCTCCTACCACCATCACATCCTGTGAACAGCACAGACCATTATTATGTGGGCACCTTGAGGAAAGACAAAAAAACTATCGATGACTGAATGCGGGACTGGTAATGTGTTCTCTTACACAAGGTATGTAACAAGCATTAAATAAAGATTAGGGAATAATTATGAGAAGCTTTGAATGTCTGTTTTCGAGATAATAACCACCAACACGGAATTGTGTGGTTGGTTAGCAGGTCCAGGACAAGTCTTCCTACATTTCTAAGGGTATGTGCACAAGAGTTTTTCAGAGTTTTTTTATGGAGCATGTCCGCTTCAAAAATGGTTAAAAAAAAATCACTTAAAAATGCTTGACAGACTCTTAAGCGGGCTTTACACGCTACGAGATCGCTACAGCGATCTCGTTGGGGTCAAGGATTTTGTGACGCACATCCAGCCGCTGTAGCGATCTCGTTGTGTGTGACTCCTAGGAGCGATTTTGGATCGTTGCAAAAACGTCCAAAATTGCTCCTCGTTGACATGGGAGTCCTCTCCCAATTATCGCTGCTATCGCTTGGGCGAAGTTGATTCTCGTCCCTGCGGCAGCACGCATCGCTACGTGTGACGCCGCAGGAACGAGGAACCTCTCCTTACCTGCCACACGCCAGCAATGAGGAAGGAAGAAGGTGGGCAGGATGTTCGTCCCGCTCATCTCCGCCCCTCCGCTTTGATTGGGTGGCCGCTTAGTGACGTCGCTGTGACGCCGAACGAACAGCCCCCTTAGAAAGGAGGCGGTTCGCCGGTCACAGCGACGTCGCCGAGCAGGTAAGTACGTGTGACGATGTCGTAGCGATAATGTTCGCTACGGCAGCGATCTTCACATATCGTCATAACGATAGGGGCGGGTGCTATCACGCTCGCCATCGCTAGCATCGGCTAGTGATGTCGCAGCGTGTAAAGCCACACTTACTTAAAACTTCCATTACAAAACCACTTTGCAGTTCATATGTTCAGTTTGTAAAGCATTTTTGCTGCTTCAGGTTTTGAAAAAAAAATGGTAGCAAAAAAAGTGTGTGTGACTAGAGATGAGTGGACCGTGTATGTTTAGGTTCGCCGGGTTCGGCATGACTTTGGTTAAAAGTTCATTTCGTGATCTAGGCTTGACCTGAACTTGTTTCCGAAAACTCATATAAGTCAATGTGGAACCAAAGTAACGGGCTCGGCTCAAGTAACAAATATAATGTAAGTCAATGATTGGGCAGTTTGGTTGGCTCTCCACCCACATACAGCCAGCCATAAACAGAGCATTTCCGGGGCGTTAGTATTTCTTTTCTTATACATAGCATCTGAAAATGTTAATTTTACCCCCAGTGAGAGTCATTCAGAGACACCAAGCGGCTCTCACTGGGCCGAGCTCCGAGTCTACCTGAGCCTCCTGATGATCAATTGAGTGGATAGCATTAGTGTTAAACAAGCGTGCTCGCCACTGTCCGGTGCTTGATCGAGCACCAGCATGCTCGGGTACTTGGAGTGCTCTTCGGAGTATTGTGTGTGCTTGAATCTTTCTTTCGTGAAACAACGACCACAAAGCTCAGGTTGAAACAATGTTTTCAGATGTGGTGTATTAAAAAAATCAACTTGTCCTCCATTCCCCTGGAAATGCTGTTTATGGCTGGCTGCATGTGTACGGAGAGCCGAAGTGCCCAATCAGTGAGTTTCATTATACTCGTTAGTCACATTGAGCCCTTTCAGAGTGTCTGACCTGCGCGACTTGAGGGTCGAGCTCCGGTGGATTTTAGTACTTGCCCATTTCTTGTTAGCATACAAACGACACCCGAACTTGGATAAAGACTTTTTTTAGGAGTCCATGTTTAGGTTTGAACCCTGGACACCGAATGTTCAGTACAAACCCTAAACTTTACAGTTCATGCTCACTCATCCTTACATGTTACTTCTTTGGAGCAGCTACTGATGTAATCTGCTTCACTAAGCACTTTCCTGTCAAAACGCTGCAAAAAACACTTAAAAAAAACAACTATTTAAAAACTTTTCAAAGCAGCTTAAAGCAAAGGTTTAGGTAACAAAAAGCTCCTCCAAAAACTCCACAAGAAAGGAGCACTTCCTGAAGTGGTTTCACCTAGAAAATCTGTTGTTTTTAGCCATCTGAAAATAAACTCCATGTGCACATAATCTAACATGTCCTACTGCACCCAACAAGGAGCTTCAAGATAGATTACAACACACCTGCTGTCTCAGAGCCATCTCAGCCATTAGATAAGGCCAAGAATGGTCCTCTAACACTCTGCAGCCTGACTCAATGTTAAGTGGAAGTTTGTGATTGGTTGCAGTCAGACACGCTGTCACACAGGGCAGGGGCGCTGATTGACTGCAACTAATCAGAGATGCCAGGACTGCTGGTGGGCGGGGAAAGCAGTGCATATTCATGAAGCATAAGGAAGCAGAGTTACAGCGGTGTGGGAGACTCGGTAAGTATACAGCGTTTCCTCTAATCCTTATCCTTTCTACCATCATTTTTAAGCAACTGATTAGGGTCCTCATAGACTTATATAGGGACTGATGCCCGGTCAGATGTCCGGGATCAATTCCGGGTCCCAACTGGTTTTTTATTGAACCCGTTTGGACTCGCCGATCTTGGACATCTGCAGGTCTGCCCATCACTACTAGAGAAATATATGTTTTTTTTCCACATTAGCACAAGGGGCGCATGAGAATAAACTGAAAATCCACTTATAGGGAACCTGTCACCAGATTTAGTGACTATAATCTGCGGCAACCACCAGTGAGATCTTATAAACAGCATTCTAACATGTTGTATATAAGAGCCCAGGCTGCAGTGTAGAACGTAAAAAAAATCGCTTTATAATACTCACCTAAGGGACGGTGCAGACTGGTCGAATGGGTGTCTCCGTTCTCCGGTACCGGCGCCTCCTCTTTTGGCCATCTTTGTCCTCCTTCTTCTGAAGCCTGGGTGCATGACGCGTCCTACGTCATCCACACAAGCCGGCATTGATATCCTGCACAGGTGCACTTTCTGCCCTGAGTAGGGCAGATCAAAGTATTGTAGTGCGCCTATGCAGGACCTCAATGCCGGCTAGTGTGGATAACGTAGGACGCGTCATGCTCCCAGGCTTCAGAATAAGGAGGACAAAAATGGCTGACCAGTCTGTACCACACCGCACCTTAGGTGAGTATTATAAAGTGATTTTTTACGTTCTACACAGCCGCCTGGGCTCTTATATACAGCATGTTAGAATGCTGTATATAAGACCCCACTCGTGGTGGCCGCAGCTTATAGGCCCCAAATCTGGTGACAGGTTTCCTTTAATGATAAGATGTCATCAGAAAATTTTCCACTGTTTAAATAAGGTTTTTATGTTACATGTATGTTGTTGTTTTTTGTTCTGCTAATGTTTATTTTTATATCTGTGTGAAAAAAAAATAATAGAAATCTTATCTTTTTCACACTGGATACTTGGGCTGTTCTAGACTCATACTTCATGTCCTTTAATGAAATCCTCTTGCAGCAATAGATGGACTCAGACCCTACTATTATGCTGAAGCACCTAATGAGATTATGGAAGGTACAGTACAGTTTGAAGGAAGGAAGAGGTGAGCTGTGACATCTCCTATTATGAATGGTGGAGCCTGTGTGATCTACAGTACAGTACAGATCAAAGGTTTGGACACACCTTCTCATTCAAAGAGTTTTCTTTATTTTCATGACTCTGAAAATTGTAGATTCACATTGAAGGCATCAAAACTATGAATTAACACATGTGGAATGAAATACTTAACAAAAAAGTGTGAAACAACTGCAATCAAAGAAAAAGGTGGCTACTTTGAAGAACCTAGAATATAAGACATATTTTCAGTTGTTCCACACTTTCTAAGTATTTCATTCCACATGTGTTAATTCATAGTTTTGATGCCGTCAATGTGAATCTACAATTTTCCAAGTCATGAAAATAAAGAAAACTCTTTGAATGAGAAGGTGTGTCCAAACTTTTGGTCTGTACTGTATATAGAATGTATATAGTGTATATAGTGTTACCTGTCATTGTAATCCTGTCTGTAATGATAATGACACTTTTAAAAAGTTTAAAAAATAATTTAACCTAATTGAAACAGTAGGTAATTTTCTGATTATACATGCTGTTTATAGGGATTTTCTATGTTAAAAATGTTTCACCCAATCAGCTTGCCCAATGCAAAAATAGTAAAATCCGCTGTAATCCTTTTCCCCTGCTCCAGGGTTGGTTCTCTTCCCAGTCAGAGTTTCCAGGCGTTAGGAGCCATTGTCCCTAGTGATTGGCTGCAGTGGTCACATGTTATCTAATTACGACGTCATCGCCTCAGCCTGTAAATTATTGCCGGGAACAGCAGAAGCAGTGCCAGGTGAGTGCAGCTGACAGCGGGAAACAAGGTCAGCATGGAAAATCCCTATAGTGCCCGTGGTGATGTTTCTGGAAATAATAAAGTACACCCTTTTACAAGTTTGAAATTCCTTTATAAAAATTAATTGTTAATTTACTTTCAAAATCCACCATAAAACTGATTGTAAGGTGGACATCAAGATATGTACAATAGACCTACAATAATGACATCTTTGCCTTTTATAGGAGGTAATTAACACTAGAGATTAATGAGTTTGTACAGATATGACCCCTGATGTGTAATTTGAGATTACTAGCTTAAAAAAAAAAAATAAAAAAAAAAATGTGGTACTTTGCCGGGAGATGTTGGTGCTTTATGTGTCTATGTGTTGCCCCCCAGTGGCTGTAATGTGATTTGCAGCTTGTTAAGGGTTTGGCTAGCTGGTAGCATTAAAATTTGTTGAATTTCTCTTGAAAGAAATTGGGATATTTAAAGGGGTTGTCCATATAGAACAAAACTTTGGCCAGAGGACTGGATATGTAAAACATAACTCAGTTTTCGTAACTTTCCAGCAACGATCTGCATCCAGTGCAGGCCCCTCTGTGATCTGTGCAGAGACAGATGTGGTGAGTAGTGATAGGCGAGCACTAACATTTTCAAATGCTTGTTACTCCATTTGAGCTGGTCAGATGCTCAGACAAGGTTGACGGAAAGTCAATAATTGGCCTGTTCGGGTCTCCGCCACATACAGCCAGCCATAAATAGAGCATTTCCGGCGACAGAACTTTTTTTTTGGTCACACTATATTCGAGAACGTTGTTTTATCCCCTGGCGTTAGAGCGAGCTTTGGAAGAGATATAGGGTTAAAGTAGTGAAAGGCAGGAGTGACAGATGGCAGGGCGTATGGTTAGAAGAGCTCCAGAGGAAGTCAGTCGAGAAGTGGGTCCAAAATAAGAAGACACGGAGCGATAACCTCTGGAGGTCCAGAGCCTTTGGCTCACCCCGCCAGACTTAAGGCCGCTTTACACGCAGCGTACCCGCCCCCGTCAGTTGTGCGTCACGGGCAAATCGCTGCCTGTGGCGCACGACATCACTCGGACCCGTCACACTACTTACCTGCCTAGCGACGACGCTGTGACCGGCGAACCGCCTCCTTTCTAAGGGGGCTGTTCGTTCGGCGTCACAGCGACGTCACTAAGCGGCCGCCCAATTGAAGCAAAGGGGGGCGGAGATGAGCGGGACGAACATCCCACCCACCTTCTTCCTTCCTCATTGTGGGTGGCCACAGGTACGATGTGGTTCCTCGTTCCTGCGGTGTCACACATAGCGATGTGTGCTGCCGCAGGAATGACGAACAACCTGCGTCCTGCAACAGCAACGATATTTGGGAACTGGACAACGTGTCAACGATCAATGCTTAGGTGAGTATTTTTGATTGTTAGCGGTCGCTCGTACGTGTCACAAGCAACGACGTCGCTAATGAGAACGGATGTGCGTCACAAATTCCGTGACCCCAACGACATCGCGTTAGCGATGTCGTTGCGTGTAAAGCGGCCTACAGTCATCCAGCTAGACAAGCACTGCATCACCATAAAACATCAGATGACCCAATGGTTTGACTGCTGCAGCCGATCATAGGTCGCAGTGGTCTGGTGGCTGGTGGAATGGTGACATCACTTTATCTTGTCTATGGCATGGGGTGCACTGGATCCAGGTAAGTGGCGGTAGATGAGTATGGCTAATTTGTAGTGTTTTACATATCTGTATGTGGATGTGTCAAAGCGCCTGGTGAGGTGCGAAACAGTGCAGTCATCCTCTATGCCCCCCTCTAACCCCCCCTGCCTTCCATGTACTTTGATTGAATAAAATAAGCTGCATTGCTACGGTGAGTGCCCTCTGCTCTTTTCATTAACTTTTACATATCTATACCTTTGGTAAAGTGTGAGTTTGCATGGATATCCCCTTTAACTAAATGCAAAAAAATTAAAGCGGATCAACCACCAGGATTTTCATATATAAACTAAACCCAGTGCAATACTGGCGCTATCATACTGATTCTATACATAGCTTTAGTTGTGAGATCGGATGTATAGTTTCTGAAATACAGGCAAGTAACATTTGTGAAATCCACTGTTATTACAAGGGGAGGAGAGAGGGACAAAGGACAGGGGGAGGAAGGACAAGCAGCAGACAGGGAATGGAATAACAAACAAAACCTGACCCATATATTAGATATTCTGTAGCTGCTATCAATCAAATAACAGAACATTTCACAAACTTTACTTGCCTATATTCCAGAAAGTATACATCCGATCTCACAACTAAAGGTATGTATAGAATCGGCATGATAGCGCCGGTATAGCACTGGCTTTAGATTATATAGGAAAATCCTGGTGGTTGGTCCTCTTTAAGGGTGGATAAGATGGATAATCCATGTACAAATGTGCCCCTTCCCTTGAGTTACTGACCCCTTTTGTATGCGGTATTTCAGGATCTCTGACCTATCACATATACAGGGCCACGTAGCAGTGATTTTGTATCTGATATGTCTGTATGACATCAGAGAATAGAATAATATAAAATTCCCATTAGGGACAAGAACCATAACTTACATGATTAGAGCAAGGAAATGGGTATGTCATACACACAACCAAACCGGTCCATATTCCATGATAATTTCATGCATGCCTTCTATGTATGCAACCATACAAGCATATCTTCAATAGGGATAGATTTAGCAGCAGGACAAGCCTGCAATAAGGAAATTATCATGGAATAGGCACTGGTTTGGCATAACAGGCCCAAAATGGATTTTTTTGCCTGGGCCCATTACTTACCAAACCGTTCCGTATTCCACGATAATTCCTCCTGACTCTCGTCTTATCGCCTATGCATTTTTTTGTAGTGATGAGCTGTAAATAAAGGGGGAATTTTGTTAAAGAAGAGATTAGAAGAGAAGTCACACATATAACACAGTGCAGTTAGAGACATTTAGGCATTTCCCAACAAAATACTTGCAAAATATTTCAATATCAGTTTTAATTAACATACTTCTGTAACAATTAATAGAAAAATGTAATTTATAATATAGTCCATGTGCAATGATAAAATAAACTCAGGCTTCACTCATAAAATGCTCATATTAGTGTCATGATTATACAGCCATTTTTATGTTGATATTCAAAGTAAGTACATC
Organism: Anomaloglossus baeobatrachus; assembly: GCF_048569485.1. Classification (NCBI taxonomy): domain Eukaryota; kingdom Metazoa; phylum Chordata; class Amphibia; order Anura; family Aromobatidae; genus Anomaloglossus; species Anomaloglossus baeobatrachus. Next base: position 87,952,954 of record NC_134353.1, read on the forward strand.
AGTCTCTTCAGGTGTAATGGATCAATTTATGCAGTTTGTAGTGTTAAATTTGGTGATATGGCTTCTTTAATTTTGTTTTTCAATAATTATAAGGTTGTCCAAAACTTAACTAATTTTAACCCCTTTATGACTTTTGAATGACTCCATTCATTTTATCATGTGATGCATGGAAAAGAGGGCAAACAAATTCCATGCGCATTGAAATTGCAAAAAAAGTGCAATTCCATAATTGATTTTTTTAATCCTTGAGAAAGCAACAATACCCCCGCGAAACGTGCGTTGGTGGTGATCCTGTGTTCCTCCATGGGGGATCTTTATTGATGTGGGACTGAACCTCTGTTTTTCCCGCTGCACTCGCACTTTAGGTAAGAGTAATGGCCCTCTGCCTTAATGGTTGCCTCCTTTAAGTCCACTTCATGAATATCTGATATTGGAAGATTTCTCCTTTATTGATATATACAATTCCTCTACACTTTTTGTGAGGCAATTATTATTAGGCTGAGGCCCATCTCCCAGTGATTATCATGTTCTCCCCCTACCTTCGGTCGGGGATCTCATGATGATCTAGGGTTTTGGTCCAGCCCCCTTCACTTGCACTTTATATTTTCCATGGGCTATATCTGATCAATTATTTTAGATTTTTACCCTTCTCTTTGTATCCACCTTATATGTTGATGCGATATATGGATTATCTGTCCACTTTATTTTGTATAACCTCTTGTGGATTCTAGAGGGGTGATTTATATGTAGGATTGGGCGTGACCCATGGATTATTATTACATATCATGTATCCCCCTTTTCTTTTATGGTAGATTTTTATGCTGTGATATCCTGTTCTGTGTGTGTTTTTGAATAAAGATTTACATTATTTGCACAAATACTCTCTCCCGTTTTGATGTCTGTATTGAGTAGTGCTAGCACTGACTCAGTCTTATTGGGGCTGACTCTGTGTTTTTTCATATGGCTCTTATATTGAGAATTGTTGCACTAAAGTGATAATATCCTGTCTAACCTTTGATTTTATAAAAGCTACACTAAAAAGCTCAGTAAGTGACACATCGCTGGAATCAAGGTCTCTTTCTCTACATTGTGCTGGTCTCAGATAAGGTAGCAAAAACTTGGTGCCAGTTTCTGTGTATTGGGTGTATGTCCCATGTACATGCATACCAATGTGGCAGGAATAGTTTTATATCGAATGTATATTTTTTGGCAATATTTTTCCATCATTATAATCTTTATTAAAAATATAACTTAGAAATCTTGCAAATTTCCCACTGTCTTTTTTAGACACTAACTTCTTATTTTCAGAAAATTCACATGAACATTAGCAGCAATAGATTGACTCAGACCCGATCTTTTGTATTGAAGCATCTTATGAGCGTGTGCAAATAGAAGGGAGGAGAAGCAGGGTCCATTGTGACAGCTATTGTGTTATCAGCTGTGTACGGCTGTGTCATTGCAATCCTGCCTCTGCTGATCATAATCCTGCTGAAAAGCCTTCCTGTTGTGAACACGTTTTCCAGTTTGGGGCTCCCTCTTGTGGTCAGTGCTGGCGATGCAGTTGATGTGTGGAGAGAACACAACTGTGGAGAACTGGCAATTAGGGTCAGATTGGGCTATTTAACTGAGTAGTTTTCCCTGGTTACTTGCCGGTGGTCAATTGCTCCTGTGTGTTAAGGACATTCTGTAACCAGCTCTGCTCACTTCCAGAACTCCTCTCAGATATGTGGTCTTTGTACCTTTGCTGTTTGTTTTCCATTTTCTTGTTGCTCTCTCTGCTTTGATACTAATGCATGATACTTACTTTCTCTGTGTGGAGTTCGTGGTGGAATGGGATCATTCCCTGCTGGGAGTGTCTGTGTACTCAATTCCATGATTCTGCAAGGTATTGTGTTTGCTATGCTTGATATTAATTCAGTCCTTCATCTGTATTAGTGTTTTTGAATCCCAGTAACATCAGAGTGCTGATACAGTGGTGGAGAGGTTGTGTGACCTCAGGATTTTTCCATATCAGAAGTGCTGGTATATATTAGGGTTTTTACGGCTGCAGACAGTTGCTCTTTCCTATCCTTTCCTATAAAGATAGTTTGGGCCTCACCTTTTGCTGAATCTGTCTTTTCTGGCTTTGTATTGTATTTTTCTTTATCACCGTAGCCTTTACATGTGGGGGGCTATCTATCTATCTTTAGGGACTACTCCGAGGCAGTTTAGCTTTCTTATATTTCTATCTAGACAAAACAATCACTGATTTCGGGGAGACCAGCCAGAGAAAACACTGCCGTGTTGAGACTTCTAACAGAGGCTCCACTGACTTTTTTGATTTATATTTCTTTGTGAGATTATTTAGTTCTCCGGTTTGTCGAGGAGTCCAGGTCATCGTAGGCACGCTCCACAGCTATTGTTAGTTGTGTGTCAGGATTAGATCTGCAGTCAGTTACGTTTCCAGCCACTCTGTTACCTTTTTGGGTTTCCGCATTTTTTGATCCTCCTCGGTCCCTGAATCATAACATCTTCCTATAGGACAGGAAATATAGATCTAAAATGACCCCAGTGGTCAGTGTGAAAATTGCAAGGTTACTAATTTTGTTTTTTAATAAAGATCATAATATGGTAAAAATAAAAAAAATGATAAATGGTTAAAAAATACATTTAACACAAAAACTTAATTTAAGCAATGGGTCATTTTTTGACAACACATTGCCTTCAATTTATGTGATTTGTGGTCGGACCCCAATTCTCCCACAGGATATCTCTACAGTGTGTATTTTCGTGTACTTTACTAAGTGATATTCATGATTATTTGTTATATACTTTATATTATCACCTTCTGAGAACTACTGATCATTTTCCATTCATGCCCTTAACAAAAAGTGACACGCAAGATATACAAGACCAGCAATAACCAGAGGATACTTACAGGTACTTGACTGGATAGGTTGAGATTTGCGGCTGGTATTTTTTTCTTGGAGTATGTGCTGTTTGTGTTGTTTCCTGTGCTGCTGGTAGAGTTTTTCCTTTTCCGCCTCTTGGTGGTCGTCTGTCTTGTTGGTTCTGCTGTGAAGCATACATATTATAGCTAGATTAGTGATCATATGACCGCCATGTCTTCAAGTGATTACAGAACTTGTAATTACAGCTATTCATGAAAGGCTAGCTGCATCTATAGAATAGAGTCCATTAAAGGGTATGTTCCCTACTTGGATAACCCCTTCTCATTCCCCTTGTTTGCTCCCATAAAAATAATAAATAAGCCTATACTCACCTCCAATGCGGCCATGGTTCGAGTAATGTCTAAAGCCGTGTTCCCGGGGTCACGTGACACGCGAGCCTCGTGACCAATCAACGCCCAGTGTTTGTTTCACCACCATTGAACATTTCAGCAGGATGTGAGTACTGCGCTGACTTCCTACTCAAATGTCCGAAGGTGGGGAAAAGGAGCCGTCACTGATTGGTCGCTGGGCTCGCATGTGAGACCCGGGAATGCAATTTTAAACATCACTTGAACCACGGCCGCACCGAAGGTGAGTATAGAGTTATTTATTTTTCTGGAGCAAACAAGGGCCATGAGAAAGGGTTGTCCAAGATGTGGACAAGGCCTTCAAATCCAACCTGGTTTATGGCATCTTTTATGTATGCCAATCCTGTTGAACGGTAACATGCCTTCCAGTTGACATCATTGCAGTGAAGTGAGAGTCATGGGGAGATATCGGGATGTGTCTCAACCCCTCTTTTCTCTGCCATTTCATATAACCTTATTTCCATCAGTCTACCGATCACTACTCTGGGACTGGTAATGTCCTACTGTCAAAATGAGACTGTAAAATATCATGGGGGCGCCCACCTACTCTACCTTGTATTATTTTTATGATCAGTCAACATTGAATTTTAAGTCTTGAAGACTTCTATTTAAGGATGTCTCAATGAATTGCTGTAGTGATGAGTGAGCACTACTGTGCTCGGGTGCTTGGTGCTTATAACGACCAGTTAGACACTTGGATGGACTCGACTCGTGTACTGAGTATAATGGAAGTTATTTGCAGCTTGCACCCTCTTGCACCTCTCCAATCTATCCTAACCTCTGCGGTCCGATTAATCCACCTCTCCCCTTGCTATTCCCTGGCCTCGCCACTCTGCGAATCCCTTCACTGACTTCCCATTACCCAAAGACTCCAGTTCAAAACCCGAACCATGACATACAAACCATCCACCACCTGTCTCCTCCATACATCTGTGACCTAGTCTCCCGGTACTTATCTACATGCAACCTCCAATCCTCACAAGATCTCCTTCTCTTCTCCCCTCTTATCTCCTCTTCCAACAATCATATACAAGATTTCTCCTGTGCCTCCCTGTTGTGAATGTCAGTTATGCTTTGGCTGTGGGAGGCTCCCTCTGGTGGCCAGGAATGGTTTGGACTTAGACCAGGTGTGTTGAGCAATGGGCGTTTCCATTGCTAACTCTCTGCTTATTTAAATCCTGGTCTGATAGCAGGCTATGCCGGATGTCAGTTGTTCTTTGTATCACCAGCCTGCTTCATTCTGCTCCACACCACATCTACCCCAGATAAGTGCTTTGCTCTTTATTTATTGTTTGGTTCTTTTGCTCTTATCTGGGTTTGTCATTTGCTGTGGTTGTTTTCAGTTTATTTGCATGCAGGGATTTTCCCCCTCAGTTGCTTGGCTGGGGAACTCCCTGCAGTTCTGTTTGGAGTATAGCTCCTTTAAGTCCATGTGTTTGTGGCTTTCTGAATTTGTTATGATTCTTGTTTTCTGTTCATTGGTATGACAAGAGCACCTGGTATAGGACGGAGTTCAGATTGTGCGATCTGAGGGCCTTTTTGTACTATCAGGAATTTGGAATTTTGCAGGGGTTTTCTCTGGCCATCAGTCCCTTTCCTGTCCTTTCCTATGTTAGTCAGTGGGGGCCTCACCTTTTGCTAATCCTGTCATCTATCTGTGTATTGTGTTTTTCCTATATCACCGCAGTCTTTGAATGTGGGGGGCTTGCTATTCTTGTCTATTTTCTGAGGCAGAGAGTTATTCATCTTTCCTTCCTTTAGGATAGCTAGTTCTCCGGCTGGGTTCGCGGTGCACAGGATGTTAGTTCACCCCTCGGTTACTTCTAGTGTTGATGGTTAGTAAGGGGATGGCGGCCAGATTAGTTGCCAATGCTCTTGTCACTTTTTACCAATGATTTGTGGTGGTCTTACATGATTCCGGATCATAACACCTCCCCTATACTCTGGAATGCTCTACCCCACTATATCAGACTCTCACCTACTGTGGAAACCTTCAAAAGGAACCTGAAGACCCACCTCTTCCGATAAGCCTACAACCGGCAGTAACCCTCAGACCAGTACACCACTCCGCAACAAGCTCTGTCCTCACCTACTGTATCCTCACTCATCCCCTGTAGACTGTGGGCGCTCGTGGGCAGGGTCCTCTCTCCTCCTGTACCAGTCTGTTTTTGTAATGTTCCTGATTATTGTACTTGTTTTTATTTATACCCTTTTCACTTGTACAGCTCCATGGAATAAATGGTGCTATAATACTAATAAATAATAAGATCTTCAGGAAAAATGTATGAGTTCTCCCTTGACGTCCATTATACTCGGCACAGAAGTTGAGCCTGTCAAAGCATCCGACTGTCCATTACGAGTACATAGCACCCGAGCATGGTAGTGTTCACTCATCACTAAATTGCTGTTCTTTTCCTCTGTGAAGAACCTGTTTGCTTGTAATATTTCCCAGAGATGCATTGAATCAGTCTACCTTCAAAAGCTTGGTGATCTCCTTATGGAGAAACATAACCCTTACCCAACCAGATAGTCTCTCATTGTACTGATAAGGGGCAAGAACTCCAAAATGCTAGCAAGCAAATAGAGGTATCTTTGTTTGGTTTGGAAATTTATCTACTGTATTTATTATTCATGTGGCAAAGGCACTTTAACCCATTAAATTGGAGCTGTCACTGTTCAAAACTGGCCAGATGTTTCCATTTTTTTATTCCCGGTGCTCCCCTGATTATTCTGCTTTTTTCTTTTTAAACTTCCATCATATGGTTCCAGAAATATAGGCCCTTTACTGTTTAGTTTTAATTTTTCTGGGGGGATGTTACTCACAAGATCCTCTGGGGCGTGTTTAGTAGTAACCATTTGGTTAAAAAAAATAAGAAAAAAAAATACTACATGAAAAGGCCCATATCTCTGGAACAGTATGACAGATTTGAAAAATGAAAAATCTAGAACACATAGGGGAGCAGTGAGAGTAAAATAAGGACAAAAACTGGACACTTTTTACTGGTAATAGGTCCTCTTTAATAATCCAGGAATTTTCATTTTTGAGCTTTCATTTTTTTTCTCCCCTTCTTCCAAGAGCCATGACTTTTATATTTTTCTGTTGATATGAAGACTTATGTTTTGGAGGACGAGTTGTAGTTTTGAATGATAGCATTCATTTTATCACAGCTCTTTACTGAAAATCAGAAAAACAAAACCCTGTAATATCTTTTTTTGGGCTCTATGTTTATGGCATTCATTGCTTGGTAAATATGATCTAGCAACATGAATTTTTGGTTAATCCGATTACAGTAATACCAAACTTTTACGGAATTTTTATTTTAGCGATGAAAAAAAATAAATTTGGAAACATACAAGTTTTGTTTCGATCACCATTTTCTGACTTGTCACTTTTTAATTTTTTTTCGGTTGATAGAGCTGTGCATGGGCTTGTTTTTTGCACCCTGAGCTGATGGTTTTACTGATACCCATTTGTTGTACACAATTTAAGGTTTTTTTTTCTTCCGTTTCAATAATTTTATAATTTGATAGCTGGACCACAATGATACCAAATGTTTTTACTTTCTTTTATTTCTTTATTTTTAAGTGCGTGATAGTAATTTTTATATTTTTAACTTGATTTATATATTTTTTAAAACATTTGTTTTCTATTTATGTCTTCACCCCATGGTGGACTTAAGCCTGCGATTTGCCTTGCAGACCACCTCTTTCAATTCATCCTCTACGTCAATTTGAAAATGGTTAAAGAGAACCTGTCCGATGGAATATGCAGCCAGACCCACAAGCAGTTCTGTGTGTATATTGCTAATTCCTGCCTGTCAGTCCCTGTATATAGCAGCATAGACAAAGAGATCTTTAGAAAAAGTATTTGTAAACATCCTTTATGATATGCTAATGAGCGCAGAGACTAGTCGCAAGGGCGTTCCTGCGTTCATTCCACCTTCTTAGCATGATGCATACCCACAGGAGTGTGCTAACATGCTATTCAATGCCCACTGCACAGTGTCATCATCAACAGGGACGCGTGTACCTGTGTCCTTTGCATCGCCTCAGAATGCCAGGCATAGGGTCAGTGAGCATGATCAGAAGTCTCCGGCACTTTCGGTCATGTGCACTATACCAATTTGAAGGCACGACTCATACACCCGGCTTCATAGTGTGCATGACCGGAAGTCTGGGGATCATGCGCACTGAGCCTAAACCCAGTGTCAGGCGCGGTGGCAGCAGAAGTGAGCACGACCATCCTCTGACTCTGCAAATTCATAAGCATGTTAGCACCCCCACCGGGGCGTGCTATCATGCTAATGTCGCAGGCGGAGGGGACGCGCTCGCCACGCTCGGGTCCGGGGCTTCTGCTGCTGCTCGGTGGCTCGAGCGGTGGGCCGGACCCGGGGACTCGAGCAGCGCTCCTCATCCACGAGTGAAAAGGGGATGGTTTGTTTTGTTTTTTTATCACCACAGGTCGTGGTGATAAAGGGCACCACCGCTGCTGGTGACGGGGATCCCGGGAGCGATGGTAGGGAGCAGCTAGGATGTTGTCCCCTCCGTGGGTAAGGTTTGGTGATCCCGGGGCCTGGTGGTGTAACGGGGAGGCTGGATGACTGGGGTGCAGGGTTGCAGGGGCAGCGCGGCGCGGTGCCGGATGGCACTGGTGTACTCACTCAGGCAGTCAATGACAGAGTCTCTGGTAAACCAAACGGCTGGATGGATGGGTCCCGCAGCCGGCTGCAGTGTTTGTGCTCTCCCCGGACGGCTGATAGTGGCTGTCTTTCCCTGCACCTTGTTAGAATGTTCTGACTCCTGTGGTTGCCCACCGGTAGTCCGCTCCCCGGCGTATAGGTACCGAAGGAGCCCGTTTTGCCCGCAGGTGCTGGCCCTTGGATCTCTAGCCTATGGCGGTGGCTGTATATCCTCACGGTGTGGACTGTTGCTTTCTGTCGGGTCTTGGTTGTTGGGAAACCCCTGGGGTTCCGGTCACACTCGGATTTGACCGTTGTCGGCGGCTCCAAGCCTAGTCGGGTTCCGATGGCCCTGCCTGTGTGCTTAGCTTCACTCCACTCCCCGGTTCGGTACCGGCGGGCCGCCGCCCGACCCCGGTCCTACGGTTCTGCAAAGATCCACTAACTCCTGCAGACAGCCACCACCGTCTGCCAACCTTGCTGTTTGTGTCTGGGCCCCTACCCAGACACCAACAGTTTCTGACCTCTCACTTTCACTGTCTACACAAATATGTCACTTTTCCCGCCTCCAGACCTGTGAACTCCTCGGTGGGTGGGGCCAACTGCCTGGCTCCGCCCCACCTGGTGTGGCGATCAGACCCTGGAGGGAGGCAACAAGGGTTTTTGTTTGACTGTTGTGACTGTTTAGGGAAGGAGGTGTGTATGTTGTAATGTCTGTGACTACCTGGCTAGTCCAGGGCGTCACACTAAGGGGGCCGACTAGCCAAGAGAACTAGCACCCTTGTGACTAGTCATGGGCCTCATTAGCGTATAATGAAGGATCTTTAGAAATACTTTTTCTAAAGATCTCTTTATCTATGCTACTAGATGCTGGGACGGTTAGGCAGGGATTAGAAATATGCACCCGGAACTGCTCGTGGTTCTGGATGCATTTTGCACCTGACAGGTTCCCTATAAAAAACCTGTGAATGGATATAACAAGAGCAGTCACGTAAGGGCCACACTTACCTGGTGGTGCAACCATTCGCTGCCATTTTTGAAACAAACAGGTTTTCAGACAGTCCCGTGGACTTAGGTTATACGTTTTATGTCTTGACATTAATTCTTGCATTGGCTCCAGTATTACACACAACTACAAAAAAGCACAAATTCAAGATATTATGATCAACAGCTCCGAAAAGATATCATTGGTTTACTAAGACACTCTAAAAATATATCTTTATTGAAGCTGACCTATCCGCTCTTAGGAAATGTCAGTTTTAGTAAATAAAATAAGAATTTTGGATCATGTGTTTATCGTTCTGTGATAGTACGTTCCTCAGTTCTTCTGGATTGCTTATAAATAAACTGACAACTGGGCGGTACCGTAGCAGCCTTTATGTAAAGAGATGATTTCCCACATGTCAGCACTGATTAGACAGTATAAGGACTCATACAAATGACTGTATTTTCAGTTTGAATGTGATTGGAAAAAACATCTGCATGTCTTGGCAGAAAAAAACACATTGAACAGAACGTGCATTTTTTACTTGTTTTCAATGCGATATTGATGCTTTCGGAGCCTGGAGATAGATACAGATAGATAAATAGTAAGGTAGATAGCTAGATAGGTAGATAGAAATGTGCCGCCCCCGTGGAAGCAGCCGAGCTGCTCGGATCTGGGTTCTCTGTGGCTTTGAGTAGAAAGTCCCATCCCCCTCGTTGCGCTAGTGCCCCGATTTTGGAGCGGTTGGGAATGAATCTTGAAGGCTCTGTTCTCCACAGGTAAATTATCAGGTTGCATGCAGCTACTTTCCGACCTAGGGTCCACGTAACCCGTCATGACTCGAGCCCGGACCGGTGACGGTGAAAGGCCACCGGCTGTCCTGCTCGACAGATCCGAGCCCCTTGCCACAATCCCCTGTGACCGGGGTCCGACTCCTCTAGGCCCAGGCCACCGACTGCAACCTAGACAGTTTCCTTATGGGAGTCACCGCTTCCGACCTCCTCAGAGCTCCTCACTGCTCAAGGGTTACTCTCTCACCAGAACTCGTTAACCGACTCTCTAACCGACTGACTACACTCCTCACCTCCCCTCCCTGACCCCCCAGGTGGGCGATTCTATTCCACTGAAGCCGTCCACTGGTGTGTCTGGTGGGTGTGGTGCAGGGTGTATCTAGGATTTGATTTGCTGTTGTAGGCAACACCATTTGGTTAGGAACCCATAACCAAGAGGGAGGTGGATACTGCACGGGAGGGTAGATTGTGCAATACCCTGTGATGACCTGATAGTCCAGGGGCGTCACAGATACAACTGAAACCAGAAGTTTACAGGTGTGTCTCTAATTAACTCAGATGTTGCCAATAAACCTATCAAAAGCTTCCAAAGACATGACATCATCATATGAGCTGTCCCATATTGTTTAAAGGCATAGTACTCTTAAGGTCCTGTCATACGCTACGATATATCTAACGATATGTCGGCGGGGTCACGGAGTATGTGACGCACATCCGGCATCGTTAGAGATGTCGTAGCGTGTGACACCATCGAACGACTGTGAACGAGCAAAAATGCTCACCTTATCGTTGCTCGTCGACATGTCGTTCATTTTCATAATGCCGTCCTCCCTTCTGTGCGCCGTTTGTTCATCGTTCCCAGGGCAGCACACATCGCTACGTGTAACACCCCGGGAATGACAAACACAGCGTTCCTGCGTCCCGCCAGCAATGCGGAAGGAAGGAGGTGGACGGGATGTTATGTCCCGCTCATCTCCGCCCCTTCGCTGTGACGCCGAACGTCCCTCCTCTTCAGGAAGAGTATGTTCGCCGCCCACAGCGACGTCGTTAGGGAGGTAAGTACGTGTGACAGGGAGTTAATGACTTTGTGCGCCACGGGCAACTAATTGCCCGTGACACACAAACGACGGGGGTGGGTGCGATCGCTCATGCGATCGCACGACATATCGGCGAGTGTGATGCCGCCTTTAGTGTATGTAAACTTTTGAAGAAAGTAATAAAAATGCCTTAAAATATTCTCTCTCTCATTATTCTGGCATTTGGCTAATATAAATAATTTTGGTTCCTAATTAAACTAAAACGGGAAATGTTTATTCTGATTTCTATTCAGATAGTGAGAAAAACATGCAGATGTGTCTTTTTAGATAGTGAATGTAAACTTCTAGATAGATAAATACATAGACTTCTTGTAGAGCTTTCTATTAACTGAATAAAGAAATAATTTAAAGAAAAAAAGGACATGGGTTCCCCCTATATTTGATAACCAGCAAAGGTAAAGTAGACAGCTGTGAGCTGATATTATTAGGCTGGTACAGTTCATGGATATTGGTCCCTTCCCATCCTAAAAAGAGCAGCTGCCTCAGAAATGGCACATCCATTAGCTGAGCCAATTCTGGTGATTTGACTAAGCCCTTCCCAATTGCCCTGGTGCTGAACAAACAATCAGGTAGTAGTAGTTGGGGTTAATGTCAGCTGTGTAGTGACAGCTGGCATCAAGCCCTGGTATTAATAATGGAGAGGCATCTATCAGACACCCCCATTACTAACTCAGTAATAAAAAAAAGAAGAATCACACACAAAAGAAATTACTTTATTGAAAATAAAATTTTCCCCAACACACGTTTTCTGATGTCTCTTCTCTTTAGAGGTGCCGGGTCTCATGCAGCACAACGTGTACTTGCAAGCAAAGTCTATGGAATGTTAGAATGATGCTCCATAGACTTTGATCATCAGATTCATTGTGGACTACTTTGGACCTGCTGAGGATTTCTTCTTTTTTTTGGGAATAAAGTGATGAATGAGGGAAAGCGTCTTGTTTTATTTTCCTTTGTTTTTATGTTTCTGGATTTTTTGCACCAGGGCAATTGGAAATAGTTGGGTCGAAATGCCATAATTGTAGCATCTAATGTGATGCACCACTTTTGGGGTGCCTGCATGCTGGTAGTTTTAGGTTGGGAAGGGTCCAATAACCATGGACCTTCCCTGCCTGATAATACCAGCCCCCAGCTGTCTGCTTTAGGCTATGTGCGAACGTGTGCATTTTCCTTGCTTTTGGGTTGCTTTTTAAACTGCCCTGTGTCAATGACAAAATGCATGTGTTTTGCTTCCCCAGCAAAGTCTATAAGAAATCAGATTTTCCTTCCACACATTGCTTTTTTTAGGCAGCGTTTTGTTTGACAAATATTTGTCAAAATCGTGGCTTAAAAAAAAAGCAGCATGTCACTTCTTCAGTTCATTTTGGTTGCATTATCCACCCACTGACTTCTCAATCTCAAAACATGCTGTTTAAAATGCGCCCAAAACGTGCCGAAAATGCATGCGTTTTTAACGCTTTTTTTTGTCAAACGCAGTTTAACATTTGTCAAAACGCTGCAGCTTAGTTGTCAAGCCAGAACACAGATGTGTGCACATAGCCTTACTTTTACTGGTTATAAAAAATGGGGGTGAGGGGGCCCAAGACATTTTTTTTAAATATTAATTTATTTGGTTAATAGAAAGCTCTAGAAGCTAGTTATCTACTATCCATCTGTCTAGCTCTAGGATCTATATGCTTTAAATTGCATTCATTGCTGTCTAAAAACACTAGAGATTATTTTCTGCATCAAATCTGCAATTCACAAATAAGCAATGTGTACATGACACTTCCGGATTCCCATTGATATTTCTGCCATCAAGATTACCTTCAGGTTTTGTGACAAATCTGCACTCAAAAATGCATAACAAAATGCAGTAAAAACACAATATGTGCACACTGCCTAAGAGTTTCCCAACAGCCGGAGTGATGCAGGTTGCTGATGCTGGACAGATATGGACTCTATGAATAATGTGATCGGTTACATTTAAAAACAAATATTCAAACAAAATCACAATGGCATAAAGTATTGTACACCGCCGGTGCATGGTTGTGTCCTGTATGTAGATCAGTGAAGGGGTGTAAGCCGCTATGCTGTACACAGCCTGTGGAGAGATGTGGAAGAACACAGCTATTGTTGTCTAATTCTTTTCATTCCCTCTAATATGTTCACACTGTTTTTTTCAGCATTTTTTTTATTATGTCCACTGGAAAAAAAAAAGTCCAAAAAGGCTCCAAGGAAGCACTGAAGAGTATGTTCCATTTCATTTTTATGGAAAAACACCTCGTTCATGTGCTCCAGCAAGTTTTTTTTTTTACATGTTTTTTACTTTTTAGTAAAAGGAGTGACATCCATTCTTCTGGTTTTTTTCTAAGAAGACGCTCCATACTTTACAATAGAAGTCAATGGAAAGGCTAAAAAAAAAAACAAAAAAATTCTCGTGTTTCTTTGGGCATTTTATAAGGTTTTTTTTTTCCACCTCAACAGATGCTCGTGTTTTATTCATTTCTTAATGGATGTAAAAAAACATGAGAAAATTGCTGCCCAAAAATATTAAAAAAAAAGCTACAAAAAAAAAAATAAAAGAAAAAAAATGGAAATGGAAAAATGTTAACAAAAATGTTTTAGAATCCAGTGTGTCCTGCAGTGGGTTCTGCTGATTGACCTTCACCTCGGTGAAAATAAACATAGTATGACCATGCCCATAAGCTGGGTTCACACATAGCGACAACGACGTCGCAGTTACGTCACCTTTTCCTGTGACGCAACAGCGACCTTGTAAGTCGCTGTTATGATCGCTGCTTAGCTGTCAAACACAGCAACGCAGCAGCGATCATAACGACACGCGTCTCTGTACTACATGTGCAGAGAGCAGGGAGCCGCGCACACTGCTTAGCGCTGGCTCCCTGCTCTCCTAGCTACAGTACACATCGGGTTAATTACACGATGTGTACTGCAGCTACATGTGCACAGAGCAGGAGCCGGCACTGGCAGCATCGTTGTTGTCGTCGTCGCTGTGTGTGACACCACCTTAACTCTAGATTTCTAGTAGCCCTTTAAAGGATGAATGGATGAGTTAAATGGATGGATGGATGGAGAGATGGATGGAGAGATGGATGGATAGATGGATGGATAGATGGATGGATGGATGGATGGATGGATGGAGAGATGGATGGAGAGATGGATGGATAGATGGATGGATGGATGGATGGATGGATGGATGGATGGATGGAGAGATGGATGGAGAGATGGATGGAGAGATGGATGGATAGATGGATGGATGGATGGATGGAGAGATGGATGGATAGATGGATGGATGGATGGATGGATGGATGGAGAGATGGATGGAGAGATGGATGGATAGATGGATGGATGGATGGATGGATGGAGAGATGGATGGAGAGATGGATGGATAGATGGATGGATAGATGGATGGATGGATGGAGAGATGGATGGAGAGATGGATGGATAGATGGATGGATGGATGGATGGATGGATGGATGGAGAGATGGATGGAGAGATGGATGGATAGATGGCTAGATACATGGATGGATGGATAGATACATGGATAAATGGATAGATAGATAGATAGATAGATAGATAGATAGATAGATAGATAGATAGACAGATAGATAGATGATAGATGGATAGATAGATAGACAGACAGACAGATAGATAGATATAGGGATAGATAGATAGATAGATGATAGATGGATAGATGGATAGATAGATAGATAGATAGAGGGATAGATAGATAGAGGGATAGATAGAGGGATAGATAGATAGAGGGATAGAGGGATAGATAGAGGGATAGATAGATAGAGGGATAGAGGGATAGATAGATAGATAGATAGAGGGATAGATAGATAGATAGAGGGATAGATAGATAGATAGATAGAGGGATAAATAGATAGATAGAGGGATAGATAGATAGATAGAGGGATAGATAGATAGATAGATAGATGATAGATAGATAGATAGAGGGATAGATAGATAGATAGATAGATGATAGATAGATAGATAGAGGGATAGATAGATAGATAGATAGAGGGATAGATAGATAGATAGATAGATAGATAGAGGGATAGATAGATAGATAGAGGGATAGATAGATAGATAGATAGATAGATAGATAGATGATAGATAGATAGATAGAGGGATAGATAGATAGATAGATAGATGATAGATAGATAGATAGATAGATAGATATAATAGATAGATAGATAGATAGATGATAGATAGATAGATAGAGGGATAGATAGATAGATAGATGATAGATAGATAGATAGATAGATAGATAGAGAGATAGATAGAGGGATAGATAGATAGAGAGATAGATAGAGGGATAGATAGATAGATAGATAGATAGAGGGATAGATAGAGGGATAGATAGATGGATAGATAATGGATAGACGGATAGATAGATAGATACATACATAGCCCCCAATGCTAATATGACACGGGTCAGTGATTGTGTGATGGTATGCAGCTTTGTTCTTCGCCTTTCCATCGTCATTTCACTATCATGTTGTTATTTCAGCCTTTATTTCTGTGTCACAGTGGTAAATAAAAATGGTAAATGCCGGTATGCAGAAGCCTGTGGTGTATCAGGAAGGGTTAACAACAATACATTGCATTCTCTGCTGGCGATGACACTGCAGCTACAAGCAGTGGCCACTAGGGGGAGCTCATGAAACTAAAATCCTTCTATATCGTTTTTTTCGAAAACACAAGAATTAGAAGAAATTTACAAATAATTTTGAACCCAAAAACAGAATATTGGACAATAGCTTTAAAACTGATCTGACATTCATATACTAATAATTACCATATAGGATAGGTTATAGAGCAGGATTTGCTCATCAGATTGATGTATAGTTTTGGAGGAAACAGTTTAGTGTAACTTGTGATCTATCATTTAATTTCCTCCATATTTTGAGCTGAAGAGTCCAGTGGACACATTAGTAATCAATGCATAGCTCCGCCCACTGGACTCCTAACTACAAAATGGCCAGATTTGAAATTAGTTCTACTAAAAATTTATACATATAAATTTTTTTTTAAATTTTTGTTTTTTTTACTTGATTCCATGTTATCTGTCATCACGATCAGTGAGAAAGGCGCCTTCTAGAATTAAATAAGGAATATACAAATCCAAAACGATATCCGACTGAAACAGAGCGCCAGCCACGACATTTCTATCATCGCTGTTATTTCTGCAACATTTTTGCTCCCTGTTCTCATAAATTTTACGTTGTCAAAATACTTGCAAGTTATTAAATAAAAATTAGTAAAAATAAATGGAGACCTAAGCGGTGATACCACATATGACCACTAGATGGCAGTAACGATACAGCCAGACTGTTCTATGGCAGCGCACTAATCCCCAATATACCGCTCTCACACTCAGAAGTAATGCTGCTATTTGAAATAGAAAAACATTGTCTTCCAGCACTGGAATTAATTATACCAGATACAAAAAAAAGGACAAAAACCCCTGCTATGCAAAATACAGCAAGACTAAAAACAATTTTAATGGATAGAAATGCACAGTATTAATTTTCACACATTTTTAAGAAAAATCTTCTACAAAATACTTTAGGGGATGCTTTACTCCTGTATGTGCAAATACAGAGTGACTTTATTGCGACTTTTAACTACAAAATTGACAAAAACATCCATTTCATTAGATGAGACCTGTCTCACTGAACATAACATCTTATCTGCAGGCCCCGTGTTATAGAGCAGGAGGAGAGGAGCAGAATGATATATAGCATTGTGAGAAAAGCTTCAGTATAACCCCCAGTGATTGACAGAACAGACAAAATAAGAAGGACCGCCCACTGGACTCCTAGGGCATAGAGGAAGCAGGCATACACTATAAAGAAATGACACAGATTATACTGAATCTTCTCAAAACTATAAAATATTCTGTTATTCTGTTCTTTCTGATCTATAACATGGGGCCTGCAAAGAGAAGTATAGAACCGGGGGTGTAATGTGACATGTCCCTTTAAAAATGACCAAAGAGAATGTGACTATCTATTCTATATCTATACTCTGTCTGTCTATCTATTATCTATCTATTTATCTATCTTATTTCTTTCTCTTTCTCACTCCCTTTCTTGTTCTCTCTCGCTCTCACTCTCTTGCTCACTCTCTCTCTTGCTCGCTCTTTCTCTCTCTCTCTTGCTCTCTCACTCTCTTGCTCGCTCTCTCTCTCTTGCTCGCTCTCTTGCTCTCTCTCTTGTTCACTCTCTTGCTCTCTCACTCTCTTGCTTACTCTCTCTCTTGCTCGCTCTCTTGCTCTCTCTCTTGCTCTCTCTCTTGCTCTCTCACTCTCTTGCTTACTCTCTCTCTTGCTCGCTCTCTTGCTCTCTCTCTTGTTCACTCTCTTGCTCTCTCACTCTTTTGCTTACTCTCTCTTGCTCGCTCTCTTGCTCTCTCTCTCTTGCTCTCTCACTCTCTTGCTCACTCTCTCTCTCTTGCTCACTCTTGCTCTCTCACTCTCTTGCTTACTCTCTCTCTTGCTCTCTCTCTCGCTCTCTTGCTCTCTCACTCTCTTGCTCGCTCTCTTGCTTACTCTCTCTCTTGCTCGCTCTCTTGCTCGCTCTCTTGCTCTCTCACTCTCTTGCTTGCTCTCTCTCACTCGCTCTCTTGCTCTCTCACTCTCTTGCTTGCTCTCTCTCACTCGCTCTCTTGCTCTCTCACTCTCTTGCTTGCTCTCTCTCGCTTGCTCTCTTGCACTCTCTCGCTCTCTCGCTTGTTTTCACTCTCCCTTTCTCTCGTTCTAGCTTGCTCTGTTATGGACATGGTTATGGACTGTTATAATTCTGAATACTGACCATATGAAGATATGTAAAAACAGGACTCAAAATGACGTTTGAACTGTACTCAGATACAGGACTTTCTGGTCATAAGTGATTCATCCTGACTTAGTGTAATATAAAAAGATGAAACACATATACATATATATCTCAGAATAAGCTCTTTTTGCCATTTACCAAATAGGAGAAGTGTCAAGTATTCTTGGCTCCTGGCCAACTGATTTCTTTAAATGTATCTGATCTTCCGTAATAAAGTCAGTCATATTTCTACCTAGATCTGTGAACATCACTGCTCTGTGTGGATGAATAGCATAGCACGCATGCTGACAAATGACTCTGGATTTGGAATGCAGATGGGTTTAAGACGTGAATGCATAACTTGGATTGCATCACCCTAAATTATGCCCCCCTTAACAACTCTTCCACTCACACTTGCTCTCTTGCTCTCTATCTCGCTCTTTCTTGCTTGTTCTAATTCTTGCTCACTCTCGCTCTCTATCACTCTCGCTTTCTCTCGCTCTCAGTTGATCTCGCGGTCTCTGTCTTCTCTTGCTCTCTCTCGAGCTCTTGTTTATCGCTTGTTTTCACTCTCCCTTTCTCTTCCACTCGCACTTGCTCTCTCTCCTAATTCCTCACTCTCGCTTGCTATCTCACTCTCTCTTGTTTGTTCTAATTCTCACTCACTCTCTCTCACTATCACTCTTGCGCTCTCTTGCTCTCAGGTGTTCTCTCGCTGTCTATCTTAGTTTCTCTAGCTCTCTCGCGCTCTTGCTCGCTCTCTTGCTATTTCTTGCTCTCTCTAACTTACACTCTCTCCAGCTATCTCTTGCTCACACTCTCACTCTCTCTTGCTCTCTCTCACTCTCTCACTCACTCTCACTCACTCTTGCTCTCTCCTGCTCTTGCACACTCATTTTCTCTCACTCTCGCTCACTCTCTCACTCACTTTGTCTTGCTCTCTCTCTCACTCTTTCAATCTCATTCTATCTCTCGCTCTCCCTCTGTCTACCCTGCTCTCTCTCTTCCGCCTTCTCTCTCTCTCTCACTATCGCTCTCTCTTGCGCTCTCTCTCACTTGCTCTCTTTTTTTCTTTCTCATCCCACCACTACTTGCCTCCTGTTCTCATTAGACTATAGACTGCTTTGAGGAATAGTCCTCCTTACTTTCTCGGCTGTGGTTTTGCTCTGCTGTTTCGCGTTGTATATTTATTGCATTTGTAGCTGTTTTCTATCATCGGCTTTGGACGCTCCGCACTTACATAACATTTTCAATAGCCACATTAGTTTTCCCATATGGATATATTGCACTATAAAAACATTGAATTTTTTCACTGCTTCTTCTCATTTCAGTTCCCTCTGGAATAGATTATCTACAGTATAGTGCTTTGTACCTGCAATATCACATTATGGAATGGCTTCTAAATTCAAAGAGAATGCAAAAAGTATGCATTGTTTAAAAAGAAAGGAAGGCTGGATAATTCCTGGGCTGTATATTGTATGTGAGGGATAAGAATATATTTAGAATGTACAGCCCCGGAATTGTCCATCCTTCCTTCCTTTTTTTTTCATAATATCCATCTGCATAGAGCATTGGCTGCTCCATGCATTGTTTTTGATCTGCCAGAACAAGTGCGCAGTTCGGCTTTCTCTGTGGATTCCCAGCAAGTTATCACATATTTCATGAATAGTTGATAATTTTTTCTAAAGAAGGGAATAAACCTTAAATTGGTTGTCCAGGACTTTAACATTGATGATCTATCCTTATTTGATCGGTGGAAGTGCAACTCCAGGAAACTCGACCGATCAGATATTTTTGGTGCCGCCACCGTCCGGAACTGCTTGCTTCGGAGCTGCACAGCACAGCGCCATCAACAGCATAGTGGCCATGGCTGGGTACTGCATATTGCCCTTCTATTTAAAGGGAACCTGTCATCAGAAATTTAGCTCTAAACCTAAGTTTCCCCCTCTGTAGCTCCTGGGCTGCATTCTAGGAAGGTTCCTGTACTTTTTGTGGCCCCTTTTAAACCAAATTAAATACTTTATAAACTTGTACCTTTTGCTATGTAAATTTTGTAAATTGTCCATGGGGGCGGGCTCTCTGCTGACTGTTGCTGTTCCTCCAGCAGATTTACGCCGCCCCCAACACTGAATTTCATATCTCAGGACGCCGCCCCTGGGCGCCCGTGGTCCCGCGCATGCGCTGTGCGACTGTAGCGGTACTGTGCACTGTGTGCACGTGTGACCGCTGGTGACGTTTTGCGCAGGCACGAGGTTATGGGTGGCGCTGTGAGTGTCATCAGCAAGTGCCGCCCATAACCTCGTGACCACACTTTCCCCTCTTCCTCCAGCGTTCTGCGCAAGCGCTTGCTGGCCAGATGACCCGATGTCACCTCTTTCCCATCTTGCCCTGCTGCAGGGTAAGATGGGAAGGAGGTGACGTCAGGTCAGTTGGCCGGCGAGCGCTTGCGCAGAACGCTGGAGGCAGTGGGGGAAAGCGCGTCCACGAGATTATGGGCGGGCACTTGCGATGCAATCACAGCGCCACAATAATCTCGTGCTTGTGACACACGTCACCAGCGATCCTGGCGTGGGTGGCACCTCGGGCGCAGTGGGTGGCGTCCTGATGGATGAAATGGAGCGTGGGGGGGACGGCGTCAATGTGCTGGAGGAACAGCAACGGTCAGCAGAGAGCCCGCCCCCATGGACGATTTACAAAATTTACATAGCAAAAGGTACAAGTTTATAAAGTATTTAATTTGATTTAAAAAGGGCCACAAAAAGTACAGGAACCTTCCTAGAATGCAGCCCAGGAGCTGCAGAGGGGGAAACTTTTAGGTTTCAAGCTAAATTTCTGATGACAGGTTCCCTTTAAATCAATAGGAGGCAGGTGTTCAGTACCCAGTCACGGTCACTATTTCGTAGGTGAAGCTTTGCTGGGCATCTCTGCAACTGAGTACTTCCGGCTACGGTGGCGGCACTGGGAATAGCTGGTCTGACATTGATGACCTATCCTAAAAATAGGTCATTAAAATTAAAGTCCTGACAACCGCTTTAAAGTAAGTGACTCCCCAAATGTATAATGGAATATACTACTTTGAATTCACCTCGACTTTGATGATAAGTCAAGCTTTGTCACATTTTGCAGCAAATATTTGCATTCAGTATTGTTCCTATTTATTATGTGTTTTATACACTTTTGTGCTTTTGTGGCTCATCCTACAAAGGTGTCACTTAGGGGAAAAAGGGGCATGGCTCAAAAGCAAAACGCGCCAAATCGGAGAAAAGGGGCACAAACCGAGTTAACCAGGGGTGGTGTAGAGTTAGCTCACCAAGTTTATCATCTAGAAATGAGTAACTGTGATAAATATAGCATTCAATAATATAAGGATACAGCATTTTTACTCATTTTTCACATTGTATTACTATGTATTTGTTTTCCTTTCTCTAATATTCTTATACATATTTCGCTTAACAAGCAAAGCTTGCTGTAAATTTGTATCTCAGTTTACGAACAAGCTTAGCTGAACAAGCAAAATACTCACCGCACACACTTCCGGTTCCGTACATCCACCGCGCTCTAACCCGCTCTTGCAGTCCACACAAACACACACAAGCACGCACAAACACACACATATTATGCTCACCTTACCTTCCGTTCCATCGCCGGCCTCAAGGTTCTTGTAGTTTGCCGATACATGATGTGTATCGGTAACCATCGCGACAAGGGAGGAACTTCCGCTGCCAGCCGCTACTCAAAGGCAGCGAGCTGACCAATCAGAAGCAAGCGGCTCCTGCCTTTGGCGTCAGCGCGCTGGCAGCATAAGCTCCTCCCTCGTCACGATGGTTACCCGATACACAGCCTGTAGCGGCGAACTGAAAGATCCAGGAGACCACATCATACACACTCGCCAGCACTGAGGTTCTGCACAGGCGCACTACAATGCTTTGATCTGCCCTGAGCAGGGCAGATCAAAGTGCACCTGCGCAGGACCTCAGTGCTGGCGAGTGTGTATAACGTGGACGCGTCATGCACACAGGCTTCAGAAGACGGAGGAGCAAGATGGCCGAGAGAGGAGGCGCCGGTCCCAGAGAACAGCGCCGCCCACGGGGCCAACCAGCACCGCAGCGACCGGTTTAAGTGAGTATTATAGTGTTTTTATGTTCTCACAGCGGCCTGCGCTCTTATATACAGCATGTTAGAATGCTGTATATAAGAGCCCACTGGTGGTGGCCGCAGCTTATAGGCCATAAAACTGGTGACAGGTTCCCTTTTAAATATTGAACTAGATTAGTAAATCTATACCAATCACTTTTTAATTAGGCTCATAGATTTTATCATGGAGGAAAATAGAATTGGTAGATAAATAACCTCCATGATCACCATTACTGCTGAACAATGTACAGAATTTGATGGCTGTTGGGAACCCAGTTTTATAAACTTTAAATAGGAATTCTGCGTTTCTGAGTTAAGAAATGGAGGTCGGCTGTTCCTGATGTTCACAAATGTGGTCAGCCCAATAGACAAAACACTCATTGACTAGTGATTGTGTTTCTACTGATGTATTTCTGCTCTGCTGGTGGTTCTGGTGATGTATTTCTGTACTGATGAGGGTTGTGATGCTGTGTTTCTGTACTGATTATGGTTCTAGTGACATATTTCTGTACTGCTGATGGTTCTGGTGATGTATTCTTGTGCTGTTTTTGGTTCTGATCCTGTAGACATGTAGCAATCCATAACTTGTAATATTATATGTTACATGGCTATGTTAATAGAATGTTGTGCCATCTGAAGTTAAGGTCTAATATGTTTTTATTTGTGTTAGGAGCATTAAAGAGGTTGTCTATGTTTGTGACATAGAGTGACTCCAGAGTTCTGAATTCTCTCCGCACACGCACTGCAGGCTGTCAGGATTCTTTGGTGCCGGTGGTGAGAGTGGAAGGTCAGGAAACTGCAAATATGTAATTTGCATACATGGAATGGAAATAAATTGAGCAAAGCCGGACATGTCTAGTTGATATGTGTCCATTAGTATACAAATTGCATGCTTGTGTTCACATGACTATCCACTCTTGCTGCTGGCAAGGGAGATTCCTAAAAGTTTGCAGTGTGCACGCTGTAAAGGGTGCTTTACACGCTGCGACATCGCTAACGATATATCATCAGGGTCACGTCGTCAGTAACGCACATCCGGCGCCGTTAGTGACATCGCAGCGTGTGACACCAAGGGGCGACAATCAACAAGCGCAAAAACGTGAAAAATCGTTGCTTGTTGACACGTCGCTTCTTTTCCAAATATCATTGCTGCTGCAGGTACGATGTTGTTCGTCGTTCCTGCGGCAGCACACATCGCTATGTGTGACACCGCAGGAACGACGAACATCTCCTTACCTGCATCCTCCGGCCATGAGAAATGAAGGAGGTGGGCGGCATGTTCCAGTTGCTCATCTCCGCCCCTCATCTGCTATTGGATGGCTGCCATGTGAAGTCGCTGTGACTCCGCACGAACAGCCCCCTTAGAAAGGAGGCGGTTCGCCAGCCAGAACGACGTCGCAAAGAAGGTAAGTCCGTGTGATGGGTGTTAGCGATGTTGTGCGCCACAGGCAGCAATTTGCCCGTGACACACAACTGATGGGGGCGGGTACGTCAGTTACCGATATCGCAGCTTGTAAAGTACCCTTAAGAATTTAGAAGCCTGCAGTCATTTAGTGTGATGGCAGACTTTCATCACAAACCTGGACAAGTTCTTTAATTATAAAATTAAGCAGTGTAGCATGGCAATCCTAACAGTGTGTAATATCCTCACTGTCAAGATTCAGCTCTGCTTCCTGGTTCCAACAGTCATCACACGGCCCTCCACTATGCAATTTTCATACTTATGGTCACATCACATCCAGCTTCTCTGAGTTTTTCCCTGAACATCGAGAGAATTAAGAAGAGCAACTTGTCGGCACGAGACTGTGAGAGTTTAAATCGCATATGAATGATTGATCTCATGGTGACTACTCGAACCACTTGGGGGGAGGGGCGCCAAACTAAATTTATGCTCTGGGTGCCGGAATACCTAGATACACCTCTGTCTGAACTATTGAATGGGAACACTAGAAATCTAAAGGAGTAAAGCTGGAAAGTATAGCCCGTCGTATGGACCCGAATCTGTAGATATGAGGATGCTATTGTTGTATTCCCACTGTGAATGTCATTGCATTTTGAAAAACTAATGTCTCCAGTATGCTCCAGCAGAGAGACAATTTTTTTTTCGCACTTGTCAACTGACGTTAGATAACAAACTCATAGAGGGAATGAACGGAGGTGTACAGTATCTTTAGGAAACAGCATGGGAAATCTGTACTTCCTCCTCGGCATCTCTCAGTACGGCGCGCGCTGCTGTTGAGTCACATTTCCTTCCTTTAAGCAGGACAACATGTCAGCATGCCCAGTTTTTCATGTTATTTGTTCAATGCACGTGGTAATATACAAAGCGTTGTATACTTATATCTAATAGTATTAATATACATCTATACAAGGATCTCATTGTTATACGGTTTCTGGTCATGGGTGAAATAATACGCTACGGTAAATGTATACATAGCACAGAATACTGTAGATATTAGTTTGCTGTTTTTGTGATTTTTTTAGTATATAAAAAACATAACAGTAACTGTTATATCTTTACCTGGACCTGCCCAGGTGACATCTGTGCCTGTCACTCCAGGAGCAGCGCTCGTGATGGAGGAGGCAGCATTACTGATAGTTACTGGGCACAGTCCATCTATCGATTATAGTGTGAGTTGGGGTGACGCTCAGCTACGGAGAATGTGTGTGTTGCCCAGCAAGTGTAATCAACTGCCAACTGTGACCTAACCCTATGTAAATGGCCAAGTGGGAGGTTCCAGTTATTGTATTTATTTTAGTGCTGCTGTTGTGTATTCTGTACTTGATCCTGACCCAGCTTGTGAACTCAATTTCATCTTGCTTTGCTTCTCCAACTTGATCCTGATCTTGGCTTATTTGACCAACTTCCTATTACCTGACCATGGCTACTTTCCTGACTATAGTTCTGGCTCCTGACTCTGTCCCTGGTTCTGTCCCTTCAGTTACCGACCCGGCTAAGTTGACTAATTTTGCCTCCTGCTTTCTACTTTGGTCAGCAGCTGCTCCATGGATGCAACCCAGGTGAACTTGACTTTGTCTTTCCTCGTTATTACAACTTAATTCCGACCTTGGTTAATTTGACCCTACTTTTTTAACTGACTTCCTGATGCCTGACTACAGCTTTTTTCCTTACTACAGTTTTATCTCCTGATTCTGTCCCTGGCTTTGTCCATCTAGTTACAGACCGAGCTAGTTTGATCACTCTTGCCTCAGGCCTGCTCCTCCGACCAGCACCTATTCCATGGATGCAACCAAAAGGGTCCCATATTGAGAACACGTCACTGTATAAGGAGTAAAGAGTGATGTACAATTTTCCTCTGGGACCTACTAGGCTAGAGTCAATTCTTTCTGAGGTTGCATTTATGAGCCAAAGGTCTTAGGGAAACAATACAGCAACAAAGCAAAGTCTAGCATGAACAGAAAATTACACCCCAAAAAAAATGTTGTCTATGAAAATTTATTTTAGTGGTGCAGTAAGTATAAATACCGTAACTCTTTTAACACGTTTCTTATTTGAAGTTATGCTTGTTGAAAAGGACTTTTCAGAATGAATTGGACACAGGATGCAATTTTGTCTGAAGAGAATTGCAGAATTAGCTTTTTATTTTGTCTTGTCTCTCCATTGTGGAGATATTAGCAATCAAAATATTGGGAACCTAATGAGTTAAATTTAGTTGAGCCACGTGGGTGTTATCAGACAGTTTTCATTGGGGGTGTGTATTCTCTCTTATGTTGCTGATCTATCATTCATAAGCAGGCAGCAACACTGAAATGAAAGAAGAATACGCTTCTACCATAGGTTAGAGCAGATTACTAAGTGTGTGAGACAGACAGCCCTGATCTCCTGGTCTAACCTCCTGCATGATTAGAAAGCATAGCTGACACCTTTCAGATAAGGTCTCTGTGAGGGAAGGGGCAGTACAGCTGAGGTTAGCTGTGTCTCATTACAAACCCTTCTATCAGCTCTCCTTTCCTAGCACTTTCACCTCTGCTTTACTGCCCCTCTCCCTCACTGCCTGTCTAGAGATGAAAACTCAAAGGGGCACTTTGCACGCTGCGACATCGCAGGCCGATGCTGCGATGCTGAGCGCGATAGTCCCCGCCCCCGTCGCTACGGCAGCTTCACATGGACTCACCTGCCCTGCGACCGTCGCTCTGGCCGGCGACCCTTAATTAAGGGGGCGGGTCATAAGGCGTCACTGCGACGTCACATGGCAGGCAGCCAATAGGAGCAGAGGGGCGGAGATGAGCGGGATGTAAATATCCCGCCCACCTCCTTCCTTCCGCATATCCTACGGAAGCCGCAGTGACGCTGGTAGGAGATGTTCCTCGCTCCTGCAGCTTCACACACAGCAATGTATGCTGCCGCAGGAACGAGGAACAACATCGGACCGTCGCGTCAGCGTAATCATGGATTACGCCGACGCTGCACCGATGATACGATTACGACGCTTTTGTGCTCGTTAATCATATCATCGAGCCTTTACACACTACGATGTCGCATGCGATGCCGGAACTGCGTCATTTTCAATTTGACCCCACCGACATCGCACCTGCGATGTCGTAGTGTGCAAAGCCCGCCAAAGAGTCATGATCCCATTTATGTCAGTTGTACTCAATTTGTAATAACTTTCCAGTTAGATCAGAGTAGGATCTCATTACATCTCACATAGGAGTAGTCCATAATCAGCAGGTTACTCCTGTGTGAGATGTAATAACAGACTGCCCTGATCTCACTATAAAGTGATTACAAGTTGCTTGAGCACAGCATATATCAGTGTGATTTCTTACACACTTAGTAATTGGTAGAGCTGATAGAAATGTTTGTAATGTGACACAACTAAACTCAGTTGCACTGCTCCTCCCTGCACACTGACTCATGCAGGAGGTTAAATCAGGAGATCAAGGCTGTCTGTCATTATACATCTCACACACTGAGAACCTGCTCTAAGCTATTGTAGGGGTGTGTTCTTATCACTGTTTGCTTATGATAGGCCAGTATCTTACAAGGAAAAGACAAACATGCTCCTAGTGAAAATTATCTGATAACACCCACTTTAACCTAAGGAAAATTAGTTTATTAGGGGGGCAAATACTCTGATTAATTGCTGATACAGTATGATTTGGTAAAGTGGAGACAAAATGGCAAGCATGGAGCAGTTTTAAGATTTTTTTAAGGGCAACATTTGCCTAAAAGAGGTTTAAAAACACAATGGACTCTGCTTCAGTGACTGTTGAACTGGATGAAATAAACAACTAAGTAGTAGACAAACCAAAAATATCTCGGATAGTTAAAACTTATCCCATGCTGGATTCTAAATTTAAGGCCCACTGGGACAACACCCTGAGCAATGTTAAGCTATGAGCTAGTGATCCACTATTAGGGCCTTGTTCTGAGAAAGAATGTTCTCAGAACGAGGCTCCATAGGTCACTGCCGGTCAGTGGCAGGCACAGAATTTCTCATGTTTGTGATAAATTTCAAGGCTGCCGCTGACCGCGAGTGACCTTTGGAACCTCATACTGAAAACGTTCTCAGAACAAAGCTCCATAGGATTCAATAGGCATCATAGACCAATACACCATTGAATTACATTGGAACTTCAAGGATTTATTTTAATTAATGAACTGGTGAACGAGGGAGTGTTTGGGAAGTCATTATTCCCCAAGTGGATAATGTCAGAACTTCAAGGAATTAATACAATAATAATCATTTTGAATTAATACATTAGTGAATGAAGGAGGGTGGGGGAGTCTTTATTCAAATAAACTATTTTTTTCCTGTGTGTGTGTTTTCAACTCTAAACTTGCTAGGTTAGTAATGGGGGTGTCTGATAGATGCCTATATCCATTACAAAACCCTTGGCTTGGCAATTCACAGCTATGTATTACCCTAATTGCCACAGCACTAGGCAATCAGGAAGAACCGGGCAAAGTACCAGAATTGGCACATCTAATGGATGTGCCACTTCTGGGGCAGCTACAGGCTTCTATTTTTAGGCTGGGAGAGCCAAATAACCATGGGCCTTCCGAGCCTGGTAATACTAGCCCCCAGCTGTCTGGTTATCAAAAATAGGGGGGACCCCATGCATTGTTTTAAAATTATTTAAATAATCATTTAAAACAACAGGTGAGATCCCCTCTATTTTTTATAACCAGCCAAGCAAGCTAAAGCAGACAGTTGAGGGCTGCAGCCCCAAGCTGTCTGCTTTACCTGTGTAGGCTATTAAAATTTGGGCTGCCTCCACATCATTTTCTAATTTATTTATTGATTTTGTTCACAACAGTGTACAGGCATCTTCTTCCGCATGCAGTAAAGTTTGTTGATTGACTGCACTGCAGCCTTTCAATAAACTTTATTAGCATACAAACAGTACCTGAACTTCAAACTCAGATACTAACTTTTTTTAAGGTCTGTGTTCCAGTTTGAGTTCTGAACACTCAGTATCCAGTACAAAACACAAATTTTACAGTTCAGGTTCACTAATCACTGTTCATGTCCCTTTCTATTAAACCATGCCTCTTTTCGGTGAAACCACATAATAGTTGGAAAAATGGCAGAAAGTCTCCTAACTGCTTAAAGACAAGACAATTTTTAATTTTTGTTTATTCCTCTCATTCTACCAAGAGTCATATGATATTTTAGTTTTTCCCGGACACAGCCATATCAAGTCTTGTTTTTCATTGGATGAGCTGGGCTTTTAAATGACATCATTCTTTTTGTAATGTACTGAAAAATGGGTAAAAAATTTTAAGTGCAGTGAAATTGCAAAAAAACCCTCCAAAACGAATTTCTGCCATTGTTTTTGTGGGTTGAAAGTGCTACAAAAATGTCTTGGAATTATTACTCTCTAGGTCAGTACTGTTACTGTGATACCAAACTTACATTTCTTTGTTTAATTTTAAAAATTTAGAAAATGATAAAAGAAAAAACAAAATGGCTTGTTTTGCCACATTTCAAGACTTGTAACATCTTATTTTTTTGACTAATGGAGCTGTGTGAAGCTTTTTTTTCTACGTGGTGAGCTAACGGTTTTCGTGATAACATTTTGTTGTAGATATGAAATTCAGATTGTTACTTTTTGCATTTTTTTGTGGAGCTGCATTGAACATAAATTGTATTTCCAGTATTCTGAAATACTAAGTCTATAGGTCCGTGAAAAAAACCCAAACATATATAGACTATAGACCGATATAAATATTGATATTTGAAGCAGAACCACATAAAAAATGAGGGTGCCAAGACTCCCAGGCAGTTGCCAAACCTACTTAATAAATTAAAGTGAACCTGTAATATAAAAAAACTCTGTTACCATTCAGATAAGGTGTTATTCTGCAGAATGAAAGCATCCTAAATCTGCGCCCACTGCAGTGAAAGTCCGGCTACTGAGAGGAAATTAACTTTATTCCTCCAGGCAGCCTCTGGCTAAAAGCAATAAAAGTGCAATTGGTACGGTTTCAGTCAACGCTCAGTACATAGTGATCAGCCGCTGTAACTACACCCTGTCGCTGACTGATTAATTGCAGAGTTGGCTATCAGTCAGTGCTGCCGTGAAGGTATTGATTACTAAGTACTGAGCAGTGACTGAATCCGCATCTCTATGACTGAAAGCAGAGAGGAGTAAAGTTATTTTTCTCCCGGTAACCGGACATTCAATGTGATGGTCGCACAGTTTCAGTGTGCTATTTAAACTGTAGATTAACCCCATACCTGGAGGTTAAAACATTTAGGGACATGACAGGTTCCCTTTAAATAATTGGAGGCAGCACAGACAAGATAAAGCGTATTGTTAGTGTACTTTATTAGTTTATGGAACAACATTTTGGTCAATAGCGTGAATCTGCTTGGGAAAGGTTCACAGTTTGGACCGAAATGTCCACTAATATTGATAAAGCTAGATAGATAGATAGATAGAAGAATAGATAGAGTGGTGTGAAAAAGTGTTTGACCCCTCCTGATTTTTTATTCTCTTCCATGTTCATTCTATAGAAATGGCTTTATAACATTTTCAGACTGATGCTCAATTGTTTCTCACTTGTTCATGAGTTTCTTTGGATGATATCTAGCTTTTGAGAATCTTTTGGTCTACTTCACTTTGTCAGGCAGGTCCTATTTAAGTGATTTCTTGATTGAGAACAGGTGTAGCAGTAATCAGGCCTGCGTGTGGCTAGGGAAATTGAGCTTGGCTTCCCAAAGATGTGATAAACCACAGTTAATTTATGTTTAAGGGGGCGGGCAATCACTTTTTCACACAGGGCCCTGTTGGTTTCTTTTTCCCTTAATAATAAAGACTTTCATATTTATAAACTGCATTTTCTGTTTACTTCCGTTACCTTTGTCGAATATTTGCATTTGTTTGGTGATCTGAAATATGTAAAGGGAATCTGTCTGCTACTTAATCTGATAGCAGCATGATGTAGGCAAAGAGATTCTGAAACTAACCTTGTTTAACTTAAATTACTGGATGCAGCTGTTCTTGCATTATCTAAGAATTTAGTTTACTGAGCAGGGAGAACTATCCCCTCACACACCAGGTTCTCTATAGAGACTGTGAGGTGTCAATCAACTCTACACCAGATATCCACATGGCCAACCTCAGAAGAAGACTTTGAGTCGAAACGTTGGTTTTGAGGCAGATGGGAATTCTGTTTTTGCGGAACAATAATAAATAAATTTATTGTCATTACGATATTTGTCTGCATATCACTTTTGAGTGCTAGAGCTACTCCACACAAGAAAAAGAAAAATCCAGCTCACCGATCAGACCCACTGCAGTATCTCAATGTCCTACGCTCGGAAAGGTGTGGCCACCAGCAAGAAAACTGAAGAAAAATCCAGCGCTGGACAGATAAATTAAAAGTCCATCTTTTATTTAGAAAATTATTAAAATCCAGCAGGTCAGATTACATCATGAGGAACTGTACCCAATAACGCGTTTCGACGCTCAGGTCTTAACTATCTAGGTTAAAAACATCCGTATCTGGGCAAAATGCCACTATTTGGACTACAAACCTCCATGTATGGGCAGCTAGGCTCCTGCTACAATGGTTATGAACACAGCCAGGTCTTAGGGCGGAGTGCTCAGTCAGAAAAAGACTACGGATGTTTTTAACCTAGATAGTGGCATTTAAGTTAGGTTCCCGGAATACAGAGATATACCTTGCCGTTTGGTTCCGGCTTACATGCATTGGCCAATACATAAACTAAATATCTCTCATTTGCAGTAATGCAGTGCCATAGTTTCCCTTGTACATTTTTGGCTTTTTTAAGTGTGCGACTGTATGCATTTATAGTTACTATGTTTTTTCAGTTAGCACCTGTTCACATTTGTTGAATGTGCGGTTCAGTTTTTTTGATATTTTTAATCATGATTAAGACCTTAGTGTTGAAACGCGTTGTTCTGTACGGTTCCTCATGATGTAATCTGACCTGCTGGATTTTAATAATTTTTCTAAATAAAAGATGGACTTTTAATTCATCTGTCCAGCGCTGGATTTTTCTTAAATTTTCTAGAGCTACTCCGTAATAATATTTCTGTTTGCTCTTAAGCACCTATATACAGTGAGCAGAGCCTTAACCTTGCTATTAATCACAGCAGGTGGCATGCAGGACAACATGGCAGGAGCCAGCTCAATAAGGGTCCAACTGCTATAACAAACATAGTACATAAACAAAAGATCGGACAGTGACAATACAGGCATGCCTGAGCTTTCTGTTTTAACCCTTACAGCATACTGGCTTCAACTTATATAGCAAAAACTTGCTAACAGATTCCCTTTAAGTGTGACAAACATGCAAGAGAACAAGAAATCAGGAAGGGGATGGGGGGGGCACACACTTTTTCACACCACTGTAGATAGAAAGATAGATAGATAGATATTAAATAAAGAGATGAAATGTATAAATATTAATTTCTTCCTGCAGGTGATATATAATATTTTTTTAATTCTATAGTAAAAGTTGGTTATTTGTTAGATTTGGAGTTTTTAAACAAGACATTTTTGTTCTTGTTAGAATGTGTACTCGGAGATCATGAAACCAGTTGTGCAGCCAACTGTTCGCGGTGTTTTTCACATAACCAGTTCTATTTATAGCCTGAATTGTAGGAAGTGTGCAGCCTTCATAGATGGGAGAGAAGCAGAGAGCCTTGCTGCATGTTAACGTGCCAGCCGGAGAGATAGCTTGGCCTACAGCCAGCAAATTACAGGGGGGAAATGGAAATAAGAAGGCAGAATCTGCAATAATACACTGACTATATTCTGTGGGATTCTATAAGAATTATTAATGGGCAAGAAATGATAACATTGATTAGAATATAATGATTTAAAGGAAAAATATATTAGATTGATATAATATATATAGATATCTAATTTTAATATCTAATGAGTTATTATATTAACATGTTACCATGTTAGTATACAAAAATCAAATTAAAAATTATTCAAGAATTTGACCAAGCAAATTATATATATCAGAGAAAAAAAATCTTATTTAAATGGTTAGATAACTCAATCATTCTCATTGGTTACATAATGTAATAAATAGACAATCTGCAAATCAGTTTATTTTAAAATGAAGTTTTCTTACCACCCTGAAAACAAAATCACTACAAAATGCCGACCACTAGGTGTCTCCCTTCTGTATCACTTGCTGTCACTGCCTGTTAAAGCGAATCATAAGGATTTTGCAATGTAAGCTGAGAACAGCATGCTGCAAGGGTTAAAAAAGTAAAAACATCTGTGTTTCTCTTATCTGTGTGTGAGCTATTGTTTACTAATACTAAAGGATTTTTAAAATGAAAATTTGGAAGAGTGGACAACCCCTTTGAATGATAAAGTATATGAGTTTAAATAGACATCTTGTAGACTTAAAAGAGCAGCTTTTGTCTGTGATTAACATTGGTGTGACTCAGTGACTCCCGCAGACCAGTCCGCCATGGTATGCTGTGATTGACATCTCACAGTCAATGTACAATTTCTATTGAGAACTTGGTGTGGGCAGGGACAGCTCCCAGCTCTGCTATACTCAATTCTGTTATAAAGTCAGAATGGCTGCACACAGTGATCTAACATAAACATGGTTACTTTCAGAATCTCTTTGCCTACAGCATGCTGCTCTCAGATGAAGTAGCAAAAACCTGCTGACAGATTCTCTCTAAGGCGAGCTTTGCACACTGCGACATTGCAGGTGCGATGTCGGTGGGGTCAAATTGAAAATGACGCACTTCCGGCATCGCATGCGACATCGCAGTGTGTAAAGTCTCGATGATACGATTAACGAGCGCAAAACCGTCGTAATCGTATCATCGGTGCAGCGTCGGCGTAATTCATAATTACGCTGACGCGACAGTCCGATGTTGTTCCTCGCTCCTGCGGCAGCACACATCGCTGTGTGTGAAGCCGCAGGAGCGAGGAACATCTCCTACCGGCGTCACCGCGGCTTCCGTAGGTTATGCGGAAGGAAGGAGGTGGGCAGGATGTTTACATCCTGCTCATCTCCGCCCCTCCGCTCCTATTGGCCGCCTGCCGTGTGACGTCACAGTGACGCCGCACGACCCGCCCCCTTAACAAGGAGGCGGGTCGCCGGCCACAGGGACGTCGCACGGCAGGTGAGTGTGTGTGTGAAGCTGGCGTAGCGATAATTTTCGCTACGCCAGCTATCACCACATATCGCTGCTGCGACGGGGCGGGGACTATCGCACTCGGCATCGCAGCATCGGCCTGCGATGTCGCAGTGTGCAAAGCCCGCCTAAGTGTAAATGCCATCTCTAGCAGCAGAGATATCGAGACAGATTTCAAAAAGTGGGACAAGTCTTTGTCTTTCTGTATGCAGGCATAAAAAGGAGGCAAACTTTCATTTTGGGTCTGTCAAGACATTGGACAAAAGCAGTCACAATGCATGCTTGGTACTAAGAAGTTTGGAAGTTCCAGTACCTTTAGTACTGGAAGAATGCTAATAAGTAAAGCACCCTTAAGAGAGAGTAAAATATAAGTTACAGACCATGAAAATTAGGAAAATAAAATTAGATGATAGAGGCCTCTTGTGACAGATTAAATATCATGTAAATGAAACGTTAACAATACGGAAGAATGGTAACCAAATATTTGCAAAATCATCACTTTGGCGATGCACCAGTTGTCTTCTTGAACAAGCAAAGAATATTCAACAATTTAGAGAAAAGCTGTTCTCATAAGTTGGCAAGATGGGTCTATTTCAACTCATATAACTTTATCATCTAAAGGGGTCGTCCACTCCTACAAATCTTAATTTTAAAAATGCTTAGAATTAGTTAAAAAAAAATGTAAATGAAAATAAAAGAAAATGTCGCGGGCGGGGAGGAGGGTGACAGCACCGCGCTCACCCCTCTGCTCGGGTCCGGCTGCTGCTGCTCAGTGGTGGCTCGAGCGGTGGGCCGGATCCCGGGGGTTCTCGAGCGGCACTCCTCGCCCGTGAGTGAAAGGGGGGTTGTTGGGGGGTTGTTTGGGTGATTTGGGGATTTATTGTCCGTGACGCCACCCACGGTTGTGGTGACTTGTTAACACCACCGCTGCTCTGTTTAGGAAGCCCGGGAGTGATGGTGCGGAGCAGCCAGTTGTTGATGAGCCCCTCCGTGGGTAGGGGTAGTGGTGCTCCCGGGGCCCAGGGATGGACTTGTGATGGTGGGCAGGTGGGTAGGGGACCCTTGGAGGTGCGGGGGCGCAGGGGGCAGCGCTGTGCCTTGCAGCACTGTGGTACTCACTCAGCCAGTAAACACGACACAGTTCTCGGTAAACAAACGGCTGGCTGGACGGGTCCCTCGGACAGTTCACGGTGCTGCGGTTCCCTGCAGTTAGCGGTGACGGTCTCTTCCCTGCACCTTTGAAATGTCTGTTTGGTAGCGATGGGTTCCCACCGGTTACCCGCTCCCCGGCTACAATCTGGACCGGAGGAGCCACTCTCTTGCCCGCAGGCGCCAGCCCTGGGAAACTGGTGCCTTGGCGGTGGCGGTGTTTCCCCGTTGTGGTTGGACCTTTGCCGTCAATCAGGACTTGCTTGTTGGGAGACAGATGTCCCCTTCACTAACGGATTTGGCAATTTACGGCGACTCCAAGCCTTGCCGGGATCCGAAAGTGGTGCTGACTACCCTTTGTATACTGCTCCAGACCCCCGGGCACACAGCCTCCGTGGTCCTTCCAGCAACCTCCAGACAGTCCCACTGCAGACCTTCACCGCCGTCTGCTGACCTTGCTGACTCCGTCCGGGCACACAGCCACAGACTAACTTCAGGCTTTCTGTCACTTCCACTGATGTTTCACTTCACTCTAGCTCCCTCCTGAGCTACGCTCTGTCCACCTCCTACTCCTTCACTCCACTCCTCTTAACCGCTCCTCACTCAAGCTCTGCCTGAGCTAAACTCTACGGTTCTTCCTGCCTCCAGGGCTGTGAACTCCTTGGTGGGCGGACACCAACCACCTGGCTCCACCCCCTGGTGTGAACACCAGCCCCTGGAGGAAGGCAACAAGGATTTGTAGGTTAGCTGGTGTACCTGCAGGGAATGTGGGGTGCATGTGGTGTTGTAACCTGTGACCCCTGGCTTGCCCAGGGCGTCACATTCCCCCTTAGCAAAACGCAGACCGTCCTCGGGCTGCCCGTCCAACACCGGTTTTATTTTCCTTTTTGTTTTCTGTAAATGTAAAAAGAATAAACACATATATATTATAACATCATCCCACATCGGGAGGCACATTCTTAAACGTTGCAAAACGGTTTTACGGGTACGGTTTCCGCTCTCTCCCACCCAACCCGGCCCCGACGCTGCCCCCAAAGCCCAGGCAGCACCCCTTGACCCACAGTCCAGCACACGTTACCCGAGCGGGATCTGTCCTTCCCCTCCAGAGGGTAGCCACCGGTTCCTGTGGTGGCTGGGCCCCAGCCTGCTCCGCTGAGGGCCCTCCCTCCAACCTGCCTCTCCGGAGGCGGCATTGCGGAAACGGTACGGTAAAACAACATATTTACAAGCCACTAACGTTTGTGGTTGCCCTGCAAGTTCACGGGGTTGTCCATGGATAGTTCCCATGCAAAAACTTTTCAAACGGTCCCCACGGGGACAACGATGCCGGCTCCGGCCGGTTCAATCACAGCAGACAATCAGGTGAAGTACTCGGTATCATCATTTTTCATCATCTTTCATTTTCAACTTTTAAACAAACTGTGGTGGTCCCAACGGGGACTGGACAACGGTGCTCCGCTGCCCTTACTCATACTTTTCTGCTGAGGCGGACCCATCCTCTGCCACCAGCACATCAAACATGCACTGACATGCCTGCGGTGACAGGGGCACCCGGTACCCATTTCCACCGGTACGCGGGGTATGGATAACCACGGGGTCTCCTACATAGCGGGAACGCTCACTTGCCTCTTCAAACTCAGCAGCAGACCCGGGACTAGGGCCGGAGTCGTCATCTCGTGTTCCTGCGTCAGGCGGGTTGCCGCCAGCTGTCGCAGCTTCCTGGCCTCCAGCATCCAGCATTTCAGGCCCTTCTGCGGTAGCACGGAGCAGCAGATTAGGCGAGCTTACACTGAGGCGCCCCATAAGTAACGGCAAGGGTGATGCATAGGCCGAGACTAGGCCGGGCCCCTCAGCCGCAGCGGCCGGTCCAGGTAGGACATAGGGACGTGGGTCACCAGTCGACTCTGCTACATCCATTCCCCCTCCGTACCTCGGGGTAGTCGTAGTCAGCATCTCCACCTCGCGGGTCCACTGCTCCATCATCTGGAGAATTTGTTCCTGTTGACGCTGGTGGAACTGAATCACCCGGGCCCTCATCCAGGCCACGGTCCCAGGCTCAGGGTCTGGCACAGTCTCTACTGGGACTTCTGGCACCATGCTGTTAAGGGGCCGCGGTTCTAGCGGTTCCCCTTGGAGTACTTCAAGGACGTCCCGGACGTCTGCAGCCGGCTGGTCCGCCGGAGCGGCTGGGCAGGGTATCGCTACCGGTTGGGCAGGTAGCGGGCCTAATGGCGGAGCGGCAGCAGCTATCACGGGTAGCAGGGAGAAAGGCAGGGTGAGCGGAAGCCGGCCGGGCCCCTCAGTTTCAATGGCCGATCCCTCAGGAATACAGGGGCGTGGGTCGCTTACCCGCTCCTCCAAATCCTCCTCCATCTCGCGTCTCCACATAGCAGCCACCACGTCCGCCATGTCGGTCTCCCACTCCTCCAGGAGGAGTTGCATATGGGCCTGCAGACGGTTACTCAGCGGGACGGTCCGGTCCCTCAACCACATCGCCGTGCCGGGCGCGGGGGCCTCCTCGTTGGGAGTTGGGTTGTACATCTTGGCAATCGTGCCTTCCAGGAACCCAGTATTGCTGCAGAGTCCTGGCGTCTCTGCTTTTATAGCTGTTTTCACATGCAGCCAGCCGCCATCGCGTCCCCCTTAGCTTCTTTCCGGCCACTCCTCTATTGGGGCGGAGTTTTGGCCTTCGCGCCTCTGCTACTCGAGAAGACGCTCGAGCGGGAACTTTTCGCGCCAAAGATGGCGACTTCTGGAAATTTTCAGCCGGATATCTCCGGCGGTCACAAGGCGCACCTCTACCCAACGGCAGAGCGGTAAGATCCTGTTCGTGACGCCAAGTTGTCGCGGGCGGGGAGGAGGGTGACAGCACCGCGCTCACCCCTCTGCTCGGGTCCGGCTGCTGCTGCTCAGTGGTGGCTCGAGCAGTGGGCCGGATCCCGGGGGTTCTCGAGCGGCACTCCTCGCCCGTGAGTGAAAGGGGGGTTGTTGGGTGGTTGTTTGGGTGATTTGGGGATTTATTGTCCGTGACGCCACCCACGGTTGTGGTGACTTGTTAACACCACCGCTGCTCTGTTTAGGAAGCCCGGGAGTGATGGTGCGGAGCAGCCAGTTGTTGATGAGCCCCTCCGTGGGTAGGGGTAGTGGTGCTCCCGGGGCCCAGGGATGGACTTGTGATGGTGGGCAGGTGGGTAGGGGACCCTTGGAGGTGCGGGGGCGCAGGGGGCAGCGCTGTGCCATGCGGCACTGTGGTACTCACTCAGCCAGTAAACACGACACAGTTCTCGGTAAACAAACGGCTGGCTGGACGGGTCCCTCGGACGGTTCACGGTGCTGCGGTTCCCTGCAGTTAGCGGTGACGGTCTCTTCCCTGCACCTTTGAAATGTCTGTTTGGTAGCGATGGGTTCCCACCGGTTACCCGCTCCCCGGCTACAATCTGGACCGGAGGAGCCACTGTCTTGCCCGCAGGCGCCGGCCCTGGGAAACTGGTGCCTTGGCGGTGGCGGTGTTTCCCCGTTGTGGTTGGACCTTTGCCGTCAATCAGGACTTGCTTGTTGGGAGACAGACGTCCCCTTCACTAACGGATTTGGCAATTTACGGCGACTCCAAGCCTTGCCGGGATCCGAAAGGCCCCTGCCCTGGTGCTGACTACCCTTTGTATACTGCTCCAGACCCCCGGGCACACAGCCTCCGTGGTCCTTCCAGCAACCTCCAGACAGTCCCACTGCAGACCTTCACCGCCGTCTGCTGACCTTGCTGACTCCGTCCGGGCACACAGCCACAGACTAACTTCAGGCTTTCTGTCACTTCCACTGATGTTTCACTTCACTCTAGCTCCCTCCTGAGCTACGCTGTGTCCACCTCCTACTCCTTCACTCCACTCCTCTTAACCGCTCCTCACTCAAGCTCTGCCTGAGCTAAACTCTACGGTTCTTCCTGCCTCCAGGGCTGTGAACTCCTTGGTGGGCGGACACCAACCGCCTGGCTCCACCCCCTGGTGTGAACACCAGCCCCTGGAGGAAGGCAACAAGGATTTTTAGGTTAGCTGGTGTACCTGCAGGGAATGTGGGGTGCATGTGGTGTTGTGACCTGTGACCCCTGGCTTGCCCAGGGCGTCACAAAACATGCTCACGTCACTGATCCCCCATTGATCCTGCTCTGGTGCTGGATGATTTCCTCCTTTTTTCTTTTTTTGTGCAATGATGACTTCCTGGCATAGGGACATGTGATCACTGCAGCCAATCACCAACTGAGGTTTGTCCCCGCAGTGCTCAGTGATTGGCTGAGCAGTCATTTCCTATATATAAAGAGAGATCATTGGACTGACCTAGGAGCACTGACACAGGACCAACAAGGAATAGATGAGCAGAACTTTTTTCTTTTTTGAATTATTTGAATTGGACTGGATCTTTAATATAGTTATTATTACTACATTACTACTAACATAATTAATGTATCATTAAAAACATATTTCCATTATAACAAGTAATATCATATCACTTCATGATTAGTGCGGGGAGGTCCTGACTATTGAAATCCCTGCAGGAGGGTGGCAAGGATGATCGGTTATAAGCTAAGTACTTGTGCAGCATAGTACTTAACTTACTATATTATTCATTAGGGATCTTAAGAGGAACGATCCTCGTTGTGGAGAATGACAATCTAGTGTAAGGAGACTTATAGGCCAGACAATGCTTCTCTGAGAAATTAAATATACAAATAGCCTCATCAGAAGGCATGTCATTTATCACAAGGAGAAACATGCCCCCTTTGACCACCAGTCAGAGGCTTGTCACCTGGCCAAATCAGGTTTCCTGCTTTGAACTGAGAACAATACCCCGAAAAATGTGTCTGCAAATGGAGTTTGCCTTCTTATCCTAAGCCATGTGGCCAGGCTTGTTAAAGGGTCCATATTGACTTTTAGGATTGTTCCATGCAATAGATGGCGCCAGAGATCAAATATTCATTAGCATAGATTCAGTATGTATGAAATGAAGCAAAGAAGCATAAATAGGATTTTTCTTTGGGTCTTCAAGTTGAGAATCATAGGATCCTTCTAAAGCAATGTTTACATTGAGAAATATACAAGTCCAATATTACAATATTCTGTGACCTGAGAGTAAAGCCATTACTTATTGCTGGTGGTATAAGAGCTGATGATACACGTTCTTCAATTCAGCAATAATGGCCTTTGTTGTGGGATTTTCGTATATTCTGGATTTTGGGTTAGTCAAATAACTCTATGAAACAAGATTGCACCTCGGAGTCAATCCCCGTAGTTTTCTGCTCAGTAGTTTTGTGCGGCAGTGGCACAAAGATATAGAAATTAAAGGGTAACTAACCTCCCTATATTGTAGCCCCTGTTTAGCAGTGAGGGTGCGGTTGCTGAGACTTAGGCTATGTGCGCACGTTGCGTACTTCACTGCAGAAATTTCTGCAGCGATCTGAACAGCACACGTGCGCTTCAAATCGCTGCTGAAAATGTCCGTAGTGAAAAAAAAAAAGCTGATTCCATGCGCTCTGCCTGCAGCTCCTGCCATAGACAGTGCAGATGCTGCCGGCAAAGCGCACGGAAGAAGTGACATGTCACTTCTTAGAATGCGCGCTTTGGGCAGCAGCCGAAGCGCTGCGCTCTAATACGCCACGTGCGCACGGCCCCTGCACAATCTCCATAGACTGTGCAGGGGACGCAGGACGCATGCAGTTACGCTGCGCTACAAAGCGCAGAGTAACTGCATGTAATTACGCAACGTGCGCACATAGCCTTACACCAATGGCAGAGATGCTCCGCTGATTCTCAAAGCATGAGCAGAGCAGTTCATGAATTTGTAGACTGAGCCTGTATACTCCACTTACGTAAGAGGAACAGTTCAGCTTTTCTGCCTTTAAAAGGCAATTCAGAAGCCTGGAAGTTATTCCCTATCAATGAGAAAGGGGTTAACTTCCCGACCGCTGGAACTGATCCTATGAACAGTGTCTTTACTGTCATGGATGTGTCACGGGTGATAAACAGTCCTGTGGTGTCCAGCAATAGAACGTCACAGTGTTTGGCTGTGAAATTGCTTTCTGACCTTCTATCATTCCTGCTTGATGTATTTGGTATCCTATGTATCTCCTCTGCTTTGTTTTCATTGTTTTCCCTTTACGACCCTGCAGAGTTCCTCACTCTTTCAGCTGCTTTTCATCAGCATTTCCTTGGTGTGTATATGTACCGCCCTGAGAGGGGCCCGGCCGCTTCTTCCGCTTGCTCGGGCCGAGCCACTCGAGGTCCGGGCTCGGGTTGTTGGTG
This sequence comes from Anomaloglossus baeobatrachus, assembly GCF_048569485.1. NCBI lineage: Eukaryota > Metazoa > Chordata > Amphibia > Anura > Aromobatidae > Anomaloglossus > Anomaloglossus baeobatrachus. The sequence continues at coordinate 87,993,817 of NC_134353.1, forward strand.
GCACGAGCACCTCTGGACCGGGGACCACGTTGCTCTGTTAAGGGGAGAGGCAGTGGGGTGGTGGTGGTGGGACGAGGTGCGCAGCCGGGGAGGGCCGCGCTGTCATCCTACGGGTCGTGACGCCACCCACGGGTCGTGGTGACGGGATGCACCACCGCTGAAGCTGGAGTGAGGGTGGGCTTGCCCGGGATCGGTGTTGCGGCCGCAGCCTAGATGTTAGCCCCTCCGTGGGTAAGGGCGGTGTGTCTCGGGGCCCGGTGGGAGAGGGGGGCTGAGCGCCGTGCTGCGGTGCAGTCAGTGTCGTGCCCGGATGGCACTGGTGTACTCACAATTAATTCACACTCAGAGTCACTGGTAAACCAAAGTTCGGGTATGGTCGGGTCCCACAGCCGGCTACTCGTGTCCACTGTGAGGTTGATGGTGGCCCCTTTCCCGTGCACCTCTGGTTGTGGTTTGTTCGGCTCCCCTGCCTGAGCAGTGGTAGCCCGCTCCCCAGCATGGAGCTGCAGGAGGAGCCCTCAGTTGCCCGCAGGCGCTGGCCTGTCGGGTGTTTGGCCCTTGGCGGTTGAGCTCATCCGGTCTCGGTGGGCTCTTGCCTTCTTTTGGGACTTTGGGTGTGGATGAATCCGTGAGGTACAGCCAGCAATCAGTCAATTTGCCTAAACTCAGTGGCTTCTAAGCGAGGACGGGGTCTGAGTACCCGGTTTCTGGTGCTCCGGTACACGGTTGACTCCCCGGTTCAGGGCTGGCGGGCTCCAACCCTGGCCCGGTCCCTACGGTTCCGACGGTTGCTGAACCGGTACTCCTGCAGGCGGCCACCACCGTCTGCCTGCCTGATGTTTTCCAAGGGGCCCAGGCTCCAACCCGGGTCCCTGACAGTTTCTCTCCTTCTCGCCTCCTGTCACTGTCACACTCTAAACTCTTTCTGTTTGTATTTCCTGCCTCAGGCCAGTAGTCTCCTCGGTGGGCGTGCCTTTCCGCCTGACTCCGCCCACCTACTGGCCCTGAGGGAGGCATCAGGTCTCCCTTTCGGGTGACTGGTGTGTGTCCTCACAGGCGGTGGGGGTGTGTGTGTAAGTGGTAGGTGTTATTACCTGTGACCCCTGGGGTCCAGGGCGTCACATATATATACCCTCATTTCCCCATACTCAGTGCTGGTGATAAGTCCTATGTCCTTAGCAAGTCTTAAGTGCAAGCAGTCGGCTAGCATTCTTTTGGTATAACCTGGTTGTTTTTTGCAGTTCCACATTCTGATGCATCTGGAGATAAGTTGTTTCCTTCCCTTGTTTGTTGTCCCTGTGTGTCTTTAGTGGGGTTGACAAAAAGCTCATCCCCACCGCTATCTACCTAGGGCCCAGATACAGGGTTAGCCTAGGGTCAGGTATCCTGCTCGGCGCATAGGTGCGGAACCTATCTAGGGCGGTGAGGGAGGCCAGCAGTAGGTTTGGTCAGAGGTCACCATCTCCCCCTTCCCTAGACAAAGGGTTTCCCTTCCCTTTCGCCATATGCTCAGTACTTCACTGCACCTAGCATGACATTTACGTCCCATTCATTCTTAATGGGAGAGGTAGCTGAGTGCTCTTGGCTATCTCCAACCATCCCATTCAGAATGGATGGAGCTCAGGTGTGGATACTCAACCACCACTCCATTCAGGTTAGGCTCCCATTCTTGGGATTATCAGGAGCCTCAGTTGTTGGGACGATATCCCCCTATGGGTAGGATGGACACTTCTAATCTTGGTACATATCCTTCGATATTTACATTACAATCATGAATTCCATTTATGCATGAACAATGAATGCTTCTTCCCTATGGTCTATGGCTGGTCTTTGACATCTACATAAATATGATTGGAGCTGCAGTGCAAGTGCTTCATTTGCATAAGGTATTTTCAGAGCACCTGTTCTTAAAGCAATGGAAGTCCCAACAGTCACCCCTCCCCATTGGGCAATAATTAGGATATGGGATAACTTCCAAATTTGTGAATACCTCTTTAAAGCAGTTGTCCACTACTTGGTCAAACCCTTCTCAGTTCCCTTGTTCTCCCCCGTAAAAATAAACAAGCCTATACTCACCTCCGATGCGGCCGCGGTTGTAGTAATGCCTAAAGCCGAGTAGCCGGGGCCCATGTGACATTGTTATGACACGTGAGCCCTGCAACCAATCAGTGCAGGCTTCCATCTCCCCGCCTTCAGACATTTGGGCAGGAAGTCAGAGCAGCGCTCACATCCTGCTCAAATGTCCGAAGATGGGGAGACAGACGCCGTCATGTGGACCCTGGAAACGCAGCTGTACACATCGCTGGAACCGTGGCCGCACTAGAGGTGAGTATAGGCTTATTTATTTTTATGGGGCCAAACATGGAGAATGAGAAGGGGTTGTCCTAGTAGTGAACAACCGCTTTAAGGTTGAATAAATGTTATTATTGAATATTAGGTTTTCTTATACAAGTTGCGATTGCGGAAATACCATATATGCTTCACACAGTCATATGAAAAAGTTTGGGCACCCCTATTAATGTTAACCTTTTTTCTTTATAACAATTTGGGTTTTTGCAACAGCTATTTCCGTTTCATATATCTAATAACTGATGGACTCAGTAATATTTGTGGCTTGAAATGAGGTTTATTGTACTAACAGAAAATGTGCAATCCGCATTTAAACAAAATTTGACCGGTGCAAAAGTATAGGCACCTCAACATAAAAGTGACATTAATATTTTGTAGATCCTCCTTTTGCAAAAATAACAGCCTCTAGTCGCTTCCTGTAGGTTTTAATGAGTTCCTGGATCCTGGATGAAGGTATATTTGACCATTCCTATAAGTATATACAGTTAGGTCCAGAAATATTTGGACAGTGACACAATTTTCGCGAGTTGGGCTCTGCATGCCACCACATTGGATTTGAAATGAAACCTCTACAACAGAATTCAAGTGCAGATTGTAACGTTTAATTTGAAGGTTTGAACAAAAATATCTGATAGAAATTGTAGGAATTGTCACATTTCTTTACAAACACTCCACATTTTAGGAGGTCAAAAGTAATTGGACAAATAAACCAAACCCAAAGAAAATATTTTTATTTTCAATATTTTGTTGCGAATCCTTTGGAGGCAATCACTGCCTTAAGTCTGGAACCCATGGACATCACCAAACGCTGGGTTTCCTCCTTCTTAATGCTTTGCCAGGCCTTTACAGCTGCAGCCTTCAGGTCTTGCTTGTTTGTGGGTCTTTCCGTCTTAAGTCTGGATTTGAGCAAGTGAAATGCATGCTCAATTGGGTTAAGATCTGGTGATTGACTTGGCCATTGCAGAATGTTCCACTTTTTTGCACTCATGAACTCCTGGGTAGCTTTGGCTGTATGCTTGGGGTCATTGTCCATCTGTACTATGAAGCGCCGTCTGATCAACTTTGCGGCATTTGGCTGAATCTGGGCTGAAAGTATATCCCGGTACACTTCAGAATTCATCCGGCTACTCTTGTCTGCTGTTATGTCATCAATAAACACAAGTGACCCAGTGCCTTTGAAAGCCATGCATGCCCATGCCATCACGTTGCCTCCACCATGTTTTACAGAGGATGTGGTGTGCCTTGGATCATGTGCCGTTCCCTTTCTTCTCCAAACTTTTTTCTTCCCATCATTCTGGTACAGGTTGATCTTTGTCTCATCTGTCCATAGAATACTTTTCCAGAACTGAGCTGGCTTCATGAGGTGTTTTTCAGCAAATTTAACTCTGGCATGTCTATTTTTGGAATTGATGAATGGTTTGCATCTAGATGTGAACCCTTTGTATTTACTTTCATGGAGTCTTCTCTTTACTGTTGACTTAGAGACAGATACACCTACTTCACTGAGAGTGTTCTGGACTTCAGTTGATGTTGTGAACGGGTTCTTCTTCACCAAAGAAAGTATGCAGCGATCATCCACCACTGTTGTCATCCGTGGACGCCCAGGCCTTTTTGAGTTCCCAAGCTCACCAGTCAATTCCTTTTTTCTCAGAATGTACCCGACTGTTGATTTTGCTACTCCAAGCATGTCTGCTATCTCTCTGATGGATTTTTTCTTTTTTTTCAGCCTCAGGATGTTCTGCTTCACCTCAATTGAGAGTTCCTTAGACCGCATGTTGTCTGGTCACAGCAACAGCTTCCAAATGCAAAACCACACACCTGTAATCAACCCCAGACCTTTTAACTACTTCATTGATTACAGGTTAACGAGGGAGACGCCTTCAGAGTTAATTGCAGCCCTTAGAGTCCCTTGTCCAATTACTTTTGGTCCCTTGAAAAAGAGGAGGCTATGCATTACAGAGCTATGATTCCTAAACCCTTTCTCCGATTTGGATGTGAAAACTCTCATATTGCAGCTGGGAGTGTGCACTTTCAGCCCATATTATATATATAATTGTATTTCTGAACATGTTTTTGTAAACAGCTAAAATAACAAAACTTGTGTCACTGTCCAAATATTTCTGGACCTAACTGTATATTATATTTATATTAAGACACCTCTTTTGAATTCCTTTCTTTTTTTTAGCATTATATTTTTTTAATAAATTCTAATAATTGTTAGTTTATGTTGCGGACATCACAATTTGTTTGCGCTATCTCCTGTATTACTATGACATGCATTAAGCAAGTAGCCATAGTGGGTTCTGGGGGTCTTTTCTAGACTCCTGGCTGTGATGGTGACTTATTGGTAGCCAGACTTGTGTGATTGGGTGCTGAAAGGGTGACAGAGAGAGAGTGTCCTTCTGTCCGGCTGCCTAAATGCTTTCAGGTGTGAGCAGACAGGTAGGCGGCCGCTGCAGCTTATAGATAACAGTCTGCTATTGCAATGCTATCACCGTTCGGCGGTAAGCTAGCGGTTAATGTGATCGCAGCATAAATATGAATACCCATGAATTGGTAGTCTATTCACATCTGAAGTGTAGATATTTATAAGTACGAGGAGCAGCAGGACGCCACTTACTGTACCTGCACTGATTAAACAATTCTTAGAAATTGTGACTACTAGAAAAATCAGTATTCTGCGAATGAGATCTTTGTAAGAGAAGTGTACGACATGTCAAAACATCGCACAACCTAAACCCACCAGCAGTTATCATTTGTTTGACGCTGCAAAAACTATTGTCAAGAATGAGTTGACGAGTCCTGCAGCCATGTTGACCTGTCTGCTTAATGGAGATGCAAACGTTAATGACAAGTCACCCCAGTCCTCCAGCCACATAGTAAATAGTGTGGCCCTAAGCACCTTACAGATCACTGGACTCCAACCTGGAAGTAGTGGTTTTACAGTAGCTGGAGAGCCACTGGTTGGAGACCACCACTATATTTCTTAATCATGGTGGCAATAAATTGTCCATGGGTGCTACCCAACTCTCTATTAGTGTCTACTGGGTAAGTGTTGATCGGGCAGGATGGAGTATAGTGTTTTTCCTAATATAAAATTTCTGTTAATCACTTTCTTCCATTTTCAAGAAATGAACATGTCCATTTATCTATACAATTCTCCTCTGGGAAATAAAATATGCAAATAGCCTCTTTAGAAAAAAAGAGGATTTAATCTATGACGCCATCTATTGGATGTAACAATCCAAAAAAGTCACTATCAACTCTTAAATGAGCTCTGTCACATGACTTTGGATAAGAAGCCAAATAGATGCTCCTTTTGCAGACACATGTTTCAGGATGTTGCCCCTCTTCAGTGCAAAGCAAGAGATCTGATTTGGCTAGGTGAGAGGTCTCTGATTTGGGTTCTAAGAAGGAATGTTTCTCTTTGTGGAAAGTGACATGAAACTTATAGGCCATGCGAAGCTCCTCTGGGAAATTATTTATGCAAATACCCTTTTCAAAAGGAAGAGGAGTTGATCTCTGGCAACATCTATTACATGCAACAATCCTAAAAGTTAATGTCGACCATTTAATGAGCCTTGCCACATGACTTAGGTTAAGAAGCCAAACCAGAAACACCATTTGCAGGCACAAATTTCAGGGTGTTGGCCCTCCTCATTGCAAAGCAGGATATCTCATATTGCTAGATGGGAGGCCTTTGACTGGACGTCACGTTATGTCTGGCATCTTTTTTTCCACAAAGACAAGTATTCTTCCTTAGACCTTCAATCAGAGGCCTCTAGCAAAATCAGATCTGCTTTGCACTGATGAGGGGCAGCACCTCGAAATAAATGTCTGCAAATGGAGTTTCTTGTTTGGTTTCTTATAAAAAGTTATGTGGCAAGGCTCATTAAAGGGTCGATATTGACTTTGAGGTTTGACAGTCAATAGATATTGCCAGGGATCAAATCCTCTTTCTTTTGAAGAGGTTTTATCATTTTATTGACTGTTTTATTCATAAACATCTTAAAATGGTTTATCTGTACGGCAGGAAAAAATTAACAGATTGTTTTCTAATATAACAAGGAAAAATTAAGTATAAATTTAAAGTGAGCTTAGGAGCCTGGGGGGGCATTCTTAATAACTAATTAACAACTATCTATGGATGCTTGTATGATGCCCTGGACCCCAGGGGTCACAGGTCACAACATCACCACATACACCCCCACACTAGAAAGGTAACATCAGCCAACCACAAAGACCTGATTGCCTCCCTCAGTGTTAGACAGGCACACCAGGTGGGCGGAGTCAGATGGAAAGACACGCCCTTCCTCGAGGAGTCTGCTGGCCTGAGGCAGGAAAACAGTGAGCAGTGCAGAAAACAGTTCAGTGCAGGACAGTGGAGTGGAGACTTGGTCCTGAACAGTCAGGCAGGCAGACGGCAGTGGCCGCCTGCAGGAGACCGGGAACACGACCAGCGGAACCGTAAGAGACCGGGACAGGGTAGTGGCCCACCGGAACTGAACCGGGGAGCTAACAGGATACCAGAGCACCAGGCAGGGTACTCAGACCCCGAACTAGGCTATATGCCACCACCATAGTCGAATTAACTGATTGCGGTCTGGACCTCAGGGGTTCATTCCCACCAAAGTCCCGTTTGACGGCAAAAGCCCAACCCGTCCAGATAGTAGCCACCGCCAAAGGCCAGAGATCCAAGGGCCAGCGCCTGCGGGCAAAGGAGATCCTCCGACATCTACATGCCGGGGAGCGGACTACCAGTTCTCAGGCACAGTGGTCAAACTACAACATAGGTGCAGGAGAAAGGTGGACATTGCCAACTCGACTAGGAAGCTGCAGACGGCTGCGGGCCCCGTTCATACCTTTGTTTGGTTTACCAGTGACTCTGTGTGGTTTAATCGTTAGTACACCAGTGCCATCAGGCACCGCACCGCGCTGCACCGCAACCCTGCGCCTTGCACCCCGGCCCTCGCACCACCGGACTCCGGGACCAACATCCCGTACCCACGGAGGGGTCAACACCTAGCTGCGCCACTACACCGCTCCCGGGAGTCCCCGTACCTTCACTGCAGCGGTGGTGTCCACCATCACCACAACCCGTGGGTGGCGTCACGAACAATCATCCCAAAATCAAATGCCCGCATCCCGCGTGTGTCATGCCAACCCCCTTGCAGAGCGACATGACCCCCGGGTCCGTGAGAGGCTCGAGCCACCACCCGTAGAATGCGAGCACGGATCCGAGCCGAGGCCGCGGGGCAATACACATGCTAATGTGGGAATGGATGTCAGTCACTGAGACTACCCATTGGACGCCAAAGCACAGAGTTACTTTGGTGTCCAGTGGCACATATTGTGCCAGCCAATCACTAGGCTCCCTAGCTGATTTGTTTGTTCTATTTTGGCATAACTGCTAAGGCCAGTGATTGACTGCAGTGGTTACTTCCTGAAGTGGAATGTCTCTGCTGCCAGCCAGTTCTGCAAGGACTCAGGGGAAGACAGAGAGGAGGTGCTGGAGGGACAATAGCTTCAACAGCCAAGTAATTGTTATGTTTGTATAGCAGCTCACAAGGGATAAAGAAAACACTAAAAACTGTAAATGACAGTGCCGGTTCCTGTACAGATTAGAGATCCAAACTATGCAGTCCCTAGTGGTTCATGTGTGAGCTGAATTAGCCCTTACCACAGACTAAACAATGGCAATTCAAACCTACTGCAGACTACTGCAGACTACTGCAAGATCGGCCAATGAGCACTTCACGTTCCTCCTAAGGAACTGAAGGGCAGAGCAGAGAGCAAATTACCTACACAAGGGAAGGTATGCTGAAGCAGAAAGTGATCTCAGAGTGAGTAAGACAAACAATAAAATTACAAAATACCAGAGAAGATGAATATTACTAAAAAGAATATGCCACCTACTTACTGACAAGTGGAGAAGAGTGGGGAACAAAAAAAGCAGAGAGAGGTATTCTAGCTGATCTTCCACTGACTGGCAGAAACTAATAACAATATGTCTGGACTTCAAAACGAGAATATCATAAGCAGGAAATACCAGCAGGAGGAACATAAAGCGGCACCCAAAAGGTGATTGGGCAGGCAACCGAGTAAATGCATACACTTGTTACCCTAAGACAACTAAAGCAAGAATAACAAAAACTAAACACCTGAAGAAAAGGCAAATCTACACTGGTCCGGCAGACAGAGAAGCCGACCAAAGAGCACAGACTCAAGAGTTCGAATCCAGATGTATGACAGTAATGTTCATTTTGTTGTCCTGTACAGACTAGAGATTTGAACTGCAGTCCCTAATGGTTTCTGTGTGAGTTGAAATAGTCATGACCATGGACTAAACCAAGGCAATTTGGACCTAATCTGCCTGATTGGCCATTGAGGACTTCACATTCCTCCTAAGGAACCAGAGGGCAGAGCAGAGAGCAAATTACCTTCAGAAGGGAAGGTGTGCTGAAGTAGAAAGTGATCCCAGAGTGAGTAAAAGAAACTACAAAATGCCAGAGATAGCGAATATTACTAAAGAATATGCCGCCTACTTACTGACAACAAGCATAAGATAGGTGCAGAGTGCAGAACATCAACAGCAAACAGAGGTATTCTAGCTGGTCTTCCACTGACTGGCAGAAACTAAGAGCAATATGGCTGGACTTCAAAATGAGAATATCACCAGCAAGAAATACCAGCAGGAAGAAAGTAAAGCGGCACCCAAAAGGTGATTGGACAGACAATCGAGTAAATGAATACATCTGTTCCCCTAAAAGAACTAAAGCAAGAATAACAGAAAATAAACACCTGAAGAAAAGGCGAATCTGCTATGATACAATGGACAGAAAAGCCGAGCACAGACTAAAGGGTTTGAATCCAGAAGCATTTAAATATTTTGATGTTTTTAAGCAATAACTGTCTTTGTCCCATTTTTTTTAAATTTCTATTAATTGTTTTATTGTTTCTTTGCTGTTATTATAACCAATATTTAACTGTTTGGAAAGTGTGGAAGTGGAGGGACAGGAGCTAATCATTTTGTCCCAGCTGAATTGGGAAATGTTGGGTGTTTGGAAGACCTCTTGTGAAAACAACATGTTTATCAGCAAAATGTTAGGTTCCCGCAGTATAAAATGATGGGTTGTATGAATCCAACATTTAGGCTGCAATCCACAAAGGTGTCTACGTGTTCCTGGGTCATTCAGAAAGGCAGAAAATATAACTCCAGGGAATAAAATCTATTTCTTGGTATATGGTTTGATTTTCCTCTTCATGTGTTTTCTGGTTTTGCTGAGAATCAGATTCTACCTTTAGAAATATCTCTAATTAAATACATTACAGGTGGGAGCTTTGGCTCATTAAACAGAAGTGTTTCCCATCATCTACAAACATGAGATGTGGGGTGCATTTCGTTTATTGGTGGAGTATAGTGTTGACTTAAACTTAATTGCAAACACTATAACAGCAGCCGACGTTATTAATGTCACCCCCTCGTCTTATCGCTCTGGAGATTATATTAAAAATCATTCTCAAACATGAACTGTATAATACGGGCTCTTAGGGTGAATGAGTTGTTAGATGAAAATTTGGTGATCCATATAGATGTACAAAGGAGACTTTTGGGTTCATTTTTCGGGTACAGTGCTTACATTTTGTAGGGGCTGAGCCAGATAATGCAGTAGATTTACAGCACCAATTGTAATACCAGGTACAGCCACTATTGGAGGGCTTGTTGCAGAAGTACTGAGCAGTGTAGCTGTGTGTAGGTTTGAAAAAGAGAAGGCTGAGAGGAGACTTAATAGCGGTCTACAAATATCTGAGAGGTAGTCACAGTGCAGAGGGAACTACCCTATTCTCATTAGTACAAGGAAGTACAAGAAGCAATCGGATAAAACTTAAAGGAAAGAAATTCAGCTTAGACATTAGAAAAAACGTTTTGACAGTGAGGGCAGTCAGGGAGTAGAACAGGCGACCACGGGAAGTGGTGAGATCTTCTTCAATTGAAATCTTCAATCAGAAACTGGATAAAGATAAAGCTGGGATGATTTAGGAAAACCTGCACTCGTAGGGGGTTGGACCTGATGGCCCTTGAGGTCCCTTCCATCTCTACTATTCTATGATTCTCTGAATCCAGTACTTTGTAGGAGATTAAACACTTACTAAGGAGCAGCACGCCCCAAGAGTTTTGAAGCTTTACTTTCACTGTGTTCCTCCCCCTTCTTCCCTCTGCATAGTTTTTTATTGACAGCTGCAATTAGAGATGAGCGAACCTGAAAAGTAAAGTTCAGGGTTCGTACCAGATACCGAGTGTCCGGATCTCGGACTCGAACATATACTTGTGTCCGAGTTCAGAGTTCCGGTACTCTTCGTATGCTAAGAAAGATTGTTGAAAGACTGCAGTGCAGCCAATCACGAGACTTTATTGCATGCCTAGATTGCCCCTACACTGCAGTGAACAATAAAGAAAAAAAAAAATAAAGAAAAAATGACGTGGGCTCCCACTTACTTACGATAACCAGTGGAGGTAAAGCAGATAGATATGGGCTGCAACCCTCAGCTCTCAGTTTTACTTTGGCTTATTATCAGAAATAGAGGGAGTCCCACGCTGTTCTTTAAAATTATTATTAAAATGGTATGCGATAAACCCGATAACTAGCCAAGGTACTGAAGATAGCTGGCGGCTGGTATTATCAGGGTGGGAAGGCCTTTGTTTATTTGACCCTTTCCAGCCTAAAAATATCAGCCTGCAGCTGCCCCAGGAGTAACGCATCCATTAGATGCATCAATTCTGGCATTTTAACTGGCTCTTAACGATTACCCTTGTGCAGTGGCAATTGGGGTAATATTTTTGGGGTTGATGTCAGCTGTGAATTGACAGCTGGCATTAAGCTCAGGCGTTAGTAATGGAGAGGCATCTATCAGATGCACCGGGGCAATTGGGAAGAGATGGGCAAAGAGCCATAATTGGCGCATTTATTTGCTTCTCCCTTTCTGGATGCAGGCTGCTATTTTTAGACTGGAAAGGGCCCTCCCAGCCTGATAATACCAGCTCTCAGCTGTCTGATTTAACTTGGCTGGTTATCAAAAATAAGGCGAAGCCCACAGATTTTTTACAAAATATTTACTCAAATAATTAATAAAAACAGTGTGGGATCCCCTCTATTTTTGATAACCAACCATGGTAAAGCTGACAGCTGAGGGTTGCAGTCCGCATCTGTCTGCTTTACTTGGGCTGGTTATAAAAAACTGGGTGAGAGCCCACATAATTTTTCTTTTATTTATTCCCTATCTACATATGTTTGCAGGGCAATTTTCCCCATTTTGCTTCCTTTTGAAGCCCCCTAGCCGTTACTATGACCATTTTACAGACATTTTACAGCAAAGAAGTCCGGGTTTCTATTGACTTATATGGGGTCCAGGGTCAAGTTTGGGTCCCAGATCGAACTTTTAACTAAAGTCTGGCCAAAACTGGCAAGACGGCTCATCCCTAGCTGTAATTTAATTCCTCATTGAGCTGGTGGTTTGTATTGTCTTGAGCAAGACAAATGTTAACAGTTTTTCAGAGTGAATGAATTCAGCAGACAAGATGGAGGAGGACAGGTGGCTCATAAGAATAAGCATATTTTCTGACGAGATATTTCTTATCTTCTATTGTAATAATGATACATGCTAACTTTGTAGGAATGGCAGGGGCCATTAACTTTTCTGAAAACCCTTTATAAATCCATCCACTTACATCTTCTACCACTGTTTGGAATATATATACCTTTAATTACTTCCCCTGTAAATCTACACATTCAGTGATGATGGAGCACCCCACGGTTTCGTGACCCCAGAGGTGTCCACAGAGGGGGGATGCGTGATAAGGATGATGATGGAGGTTGATTTTGTGACATCACCTGTGGTATGCGGCCAGGGAATTAGACGCCGCTGCTGTCGCTGTCGTCTGGGTTGGATGGTAGTAGCAGGTAAGGTGTTTCTGTTCCCCACAGGTGGAGTGGGCCTCCTGGAGGAGGATGAGGGGAGTAGTAATGGTGAGTACCAAAGCGCGGGGTGGCAGCACCAACAAGGACAAGCGGACACAGTCTCTGCGGCTTCCAGGTGTTTTACTCACAGTTCTTTAAGTAACCCCGTTGCCGCTTCCGAAGCACTGGCCACCGCTGTGACGGGCCCCAGCGGATCCCGAACAATTCGAGGTCACTGCTGGTGTTCCCACTGTGACTCCATTCTGGTTGGGGTCCTTCCATTCCCGGTGAATATAGAATGTGGAACATGTAACGGGTGTTTCCTGCACTCACTGCAGACCCTGGAATCCCGTGTAGCTGTAGAGAACCTGGGCTGAGCTGGATGTCCCAAGCCATGGGTCCTATGGCTCTCCCATAAGTGTGAGGTAGCAGAGAGTGGACCAAAGTCCCAGTGTGCCTCTCACCCCAAGCTGTGTCCGGGGCTAACTAACTATGTGTGAAGATGCTCCTTCCCTTTTCCCCAAATTGGGCCCACCCCCAGGTGGCTGGCTCAGTGACCAGGAAAGTCCCATGCTTCGTGATGGCCACCCCCCCTATCTATCCCAAGCCATCCCCCCAGTGGGAAGGCACCTGACTGTGTGTGGTATGTGAATGTGAGAATCTCCAGCGATTAACCTCTCCTTACCCGGGATGAATACTACATCTTAAAGGAGATGCAGTTCCCTGTGGTGACTGAAGCCTCAGGGGCGCCACAATGACATCTAACAACACTGTTAGTAATAACCATAAAAGGCATCCAGACAAACAGCATTTAATATAGTAGTTATCGTCTTTATCTGGCACCTCACTGCCATCACCGTGTTACTTCAGTCCTTACCTGGGTGAATTGCAAATTGAGAACATTTAGCATTTTCTGGTTATATGGAAAGTTATAAATATTTTAAAATGACTGACAATAGTTATAACATTAGTAATGAATTATGAAGCCTTTTATAGTAAGTCAGCGATCCATGACTTATCAGCATAATAGTTCTTAATGGAATGAATCATCTTCTCTTTGTAGACACTGCTACAATTATGTTATTATTATTTAATAGAATGCATGGGACATATACCCCAGATAATATACTGTGTACGTACTATATTCTCACCTTAATGCTGTCTGTTTATCTATCTATCTATCTATCTATCTATTTATCTACAGTTAGGTCCAGAAATATTTGGACAGTGACACAATTTTCGCGAGTTGGGCTCTGCATGCCACCACATTGGATTTGAAATGAAACCTCTACAACAGAATTCAAGTGCAGATTGTAACGTTTAATTTGAAGGTTTGAACAAAAATATCTGATAGAAATTGTAGGAATTGTACACATTTCTTTACAAACACTCCACATTTTAGGAGGTCAAAAGTAATTGGACAAATAAACCAAACCCAAACAAAATATTTTTATTTTCAATATTTTGTTGCAAATCCTTTGGAGGCAATCACTGCCTTAAGTCTGGAACCCATGGACATCACCAAACGCTGGGTTTCCTCCTTCTTAATGCTTTGCCAGGCCTTTACAGCCGCAGCCTTCAGGTCTTGCTTGTTTGTGGGTCTTTCCGTCTTAAGTCTGGATTTGAGCAAGTGAAATGCATGCTCAATTGGGTTAAGATCTGGTGATTGACTTGGCCATTGCAGAATGTTCCACTTTTTTGCACTCATGAACTCCTGGGTAGCTTTGGCTGTATGCTTGGGGTCATTGTCCATCTGTACTATGAAGCGCCGTCCGATCAACTTTGCGGCATTTGGCTGAATCTGGGCTGAAAGTATATCCCGGTACACTTCAGAATTCATCCGGCTACTCTTGTCTGCTGTTATGTCATCAATAAACACAAGTGACCCAGTGCCATTGAAAGCCATGCATGCCCATGCCATCACGTTGCCTCCACCATGTTTTACAGAGGATGTGGTGTGCCTTGGATCATGTGCCGTTCCCTTTCTTCTCCAAACTTTTTTCTTCCCATCATTCTGGTACAGGTTGATCTTTGTCTCATCTGTCCATAGAATACTTTTCCAGAACTGAGCTGGCTTCATGAGGTGTTTTTCAGCAAATTTAACTCTGGCCTGTCTATTTTTGGAATTGATGAATGGTTTGCATCTAGATGTGAACCCTTTGTATTTACTTTCATGGAGTCTTCTCTTTACTGTTGACTTAGAGACAGATACACCTACTTCACTGAGAGTGTTCTGGACTTCAGTTGATGTTGTGAACGGGTTCTTCTTCACCAAAGAAAGTATGCGGCGATCATCCACCACTGTTGTCATCCGTGGACGCCCAGGCCTTTTTGAGTTCCCAAGCTCACCAGTCAATTCCTTTTTTCTCAGAATGTACCCGACTGTTGATTTTGCTACTCCAAGCATGTCTGCTATCTCTCTGATGGATTTTTTCTTTTTTTTCAGCCTCAGGATGTTCTGCTTCACCTCAATTGAGAGTTCCTTAGACCGCATGTTGTCTGGTCACAGCAACAGCTTCCAAATGCAAAACCACACACCTGTAATCAACCCCAGACCTTTTAAGTACTTCATTGATTACAGGTTAACGAGGGAGACGCCTTCAGAGTTAATTGCAGCCCTTAGAGTCCCTTGCCCAATTACTTTTGGTCCCTTTAAAAAGAGGAGGCTATGCATTACAGAGCTATGATTCCTAAACCCTTTCTCTGATTTGGATGTGAAAACTCTCATATTGCAGCTGGGAGTGTGCACTTTCAGCCCATATTATATATATAATTGTATTTCTGAACATGTTTTTGTAAACAGCTAAAATAACAAAACTTGTGTCACTGTCCAAATATTTCTGGACCTAACTGTATTTACAGTTGTGCTTATAAGTTAACATACTCCAGCAGATTTTTTGCTTTCTTGGCCTTTTTTCAGAGAATATAAATGATAACACAAACTCTTTTTTTCCACTCATGGTTTGTGATTGGATGAAGCCAAACTACTGTGTTTTCTCTTTTTAAATCATAATGACAACCAAAAACATCCAAATGACCCTGATAAAAGTTCACATACCCTGGTGATTTTGGCCTGATAACATGCACAGAAGTTGACACAAATGGGTTTAAATGGCTAATAAAGGTAACATCCTCACCTGTGACCTGTTTGCTTGTAATCAGTGTGTGTGCATAAAAGCTGAGTGAGTTTCTGGGATCCAGAAAGACTCTTGCATCTTTCATCCAGCCACTGACATTTCTGGATTGAGAATCATGGGGAAAGCAAAAGAATTGTCAATGGATCTACAGGAAAAGATAGTTGACCTGTATAAAACAGGAAAGGGATACAAAAAGATATCTAAGGAATTGGTAATGCTAGTCAGCAGTGTTCAAACTGTGATTAACAAATTGAAATTCAGGGGCTCTGTAAAAACCAAACCACGATCAGGTAGACCAACAAAAATTCTGTCGACAACTGCCAGGAAAATTATTTGGGATGCAAAGAAAAACCCACAAATAACATCAGCTGAAATACAGGACTCATTGAAAACTAGCGGTGTGGCTGTTTCAAGATGCACAATAAGGAGGCACTTGAAGAAAAATGGGCTGCATTGTCGAGTCGCCAGAAGAAAGCCATTACTGCGCAAAAATCCAAACAGCACAGAGACAAGCCTCCAAACTTCTAGAACAAGGTAATTTGGAGTGATGAGACCAAAATCAAACTTTTTGGAAACAACAATAAATGTTACATTTGAGAGGTGTCAACAAGGCCTATGATGAAAGGAACACCATTCCTAATGTAAAGCATGGAGGTGGATCATTGATGATGCAGGGATTTGTGAGCTACAAAGGCACAGGAAACTTGGTCAAAGTTGAAGGAAAGATGAATGCAGCACGTTATCAGCAAATTTGCATTCATCAACCCGGAAGCTGAGCATGGGATGTACTTGGATTTTCCAACATGACAACAATTCAAAACACAAGGACATGTCGACCTGTCATTGGCTACAGCACAACAAAGTGAAGGTTCTGGAGTGGCCATCTCAGTCTCCTGACCTCAATATCATTGAGCCACTCTGGGGAGAACTCAAGCACGCAAGTCATGCCAGAAAGGTCAGGAATTTATAGGAACTGGAAGCTTTTTGCCAAGAAGAAGGGGCAGCTTTACCATCTGAGAAAATAAAGAACCTCATCCACAACTACCACAAAAGACTTCAAGCTGCCATTGATGTTAGAGAAGGCAATACACGGTATTAAGAACTGGGGTATGGGAACTTGATCAGGGTCATTTGGATGTTTTTGGTTGTCATTATGATATAAAAAGATAAAAACACAGTGGTTTGACAATAAATGGCTTCACCCAACCACTAACCATGAGTGGAAACATTTTTTTTGTGATATCATTCTTATTATCTGAAAAAAGGCCAAGAAAACAAAAAATCTGCCGGGGTATGTAAACTTTTGATCTATCAAAATAAATAAAAAAGAAAATTTAAAAGAAAAATACCAGAATTAAGTTTTTTGCCTCAGGAACATTTCCATAAGAGGTGATCAAAACATCACATCTACCCCAAAATGGTATCAGTAAAAACGTCAGATCAGGCTGAAAAAATAAGCCCCAACATAACCCCATATACCAAAAATTTAAAATATTAAAGGTCTTGGAAATGGCGACAGTAGACAATTTTTTTTGTTTTTAAATTTCCAATTTTTTTTTCATCATTTAAATAACAAAACCTATACATGTTTGGTATTTGCGCCTTCGCACTGACCTGGAAAAGGATAATAATAGGTCAGTTTTACTGTATAGTAAACATGGTAAAAAAAATAAAACAGTATACAATTGTGAAATTGTACTTTTTTGTAATTTGAATGCACTTGGATTTTTTCCCCCGCTTTACTGTGCTTTACATGATAAAATGAATGATGTCATTCAATAGTACAACCTCTCCTGCGAGAAAACAAGCGCTCTTATGGCTTTGTGGACGGGAAAATAAAACGATATGGCTATGGGAAGAAGGGGAAGAAGAAAAAAAAAATTAAAAAACGGAAATTGTCCTTAATGGGAAGGGGTTAATGAGTCAATACTAACTTTTAGTATTGTTGATTCCTACTGCTGGCACCGTCAATAGGAGAAACTTTTCCTCCTTAACAAGGTTCAAGCCATTGCCCAATATCCAGTTAGGTGTTAAATTCCCCTTTTCTGTAAATAGTCGCATACTCATTCTACTTCATCAGCATTCTGCCATCACTATAGGTGCTGAGACTTCCTTCCCCCTCTTCCCAGCATGCATTATGTCTGTCGATGTCCATTGACTTGCCTATTCAGAACTGAAAGCCCGCCTGTGTGTTATGGCTATATGGAGTCTGAGAGCAGGAACAGAGACACAGAGACTCGCTGCCACCTCCTGTAATCCACCTCCATGTCACTTCTGCTAGAGACTGATTACACTTGACAACAGGCAGTGACAGCAATTTACATAGAATCGAGGCACCTAGTGGATGGCACTTTACAGTAATTTTACAGGGGTAAGACCACATATTTAAAAAAAGTGAGTAAACAATCTCATCTGATTGAAAATCTGATACAATCTGCCATAGACCATTATCTTTACTGTCCAGTATGCACACTAATTAGACAATCCCTGAGCAAGTGAAATAAATGAAGGCCCAGACTTTTACCATAAACTAGTGGAAGACAGACAATGCCCTAACTAAGGTAACAAATGAAGTTGGAAAGTTGGTTGGATTAATGGTGTCCTCAATGCTGAGCAATATAGGAAAATACTTAACCATGATGTAATATTACTGTTGAGACATATGAGTGGCTCCAACTATGTCCTGCAGCCGGAAAATAACCCTAAACATACAGGCAATGGCCTATCTTCACTGTAAGTAAGGGTACCATCACACTAAGTGACACAACCAGCGATCCCACCAGTGATCTGACCTGGCAGGGATTGTTGGTGCATCACTATCTGGTCGCTGGTGAGCTGTCAATCAGGGAGATCTCCACAGCGATCAGAGATCAGCCACCAGCCACCAGTGACCTGTGTAACAACGCTGTGCTTCGTAACCATGGTACACATTGGGTTACTAAGCAAAGCGCTTTGCTTGGATACCCGATATGTACCTTGGTTACCAGCGTCCGCAGCTGCCAGAAGCCGGCTCCCTGCACACGTAACCATGGTACACATCGGGTTACTAAGCAAAGTGCCTTGCTTGGATACCCTATATTTACCTTGGTTACCAGCTTACCGCAGGCTGCCAGAAGCCGGCTCTCTGCTCCCTGCACATTCAGATCATTGGCTCCCGCTGTCAAACACAGCGATTAGTGCTTCAAAGCGGGAGAGCAATGACCAAAAAATGGACCAGGACATTCAGCAACAACCGGCGACCTCACAGCAGGGGCCAGGTCGTTGCTGGATGTCACACACAGCGACATCGCTAGCAAGATCGCTGTTGTGTCACAAAACCGTGACTCAGCAGCGATGTCGCTAGCGATGTCGCTTAGTGAGACATGGCCTTTAGAACAAGTAGTCCTTGAAGTGATGATCCATCCCTCAAAGAGCAGTGATCTCATTATTATTGCGTCACAAGTGTGTCATGAGGGAATCTGGGATCAGGAGGTCACAAGGTATTGTTGATCGCAGATCCGCTTTAGTGCCCACTCGTCGCTTATCTTGAGTTGGAACGTATTTAATTCCATCTGGTACTGAAGGGGTTAAGATTCATTTTTATCCTGCAGTGATAGTTGTAATCTCAGCTGCAGCAACTTCTTTCTGCTATAAGTATCAATTCCTCACTCCTCCTTTTGCTGCCTATAGCTCATACCTATGCTGTCCATGTGGGAGGAGCTCATCTCTGCATAGCTGTGGTGTTGTTTCTGTTGTGACTGTGAAGTCTCCTGCTGTAGAAACCAAGGAGTACGTTTTGTTGTGTTTTTCCCCACTCACTTATCTTACTTTCTTCATGTTGTCTTTTTGCAGTGGCGAGACTAGTGTCTCACTGGCCATCGCTAGTCAGGGTGAGTCCAGAGCCAGTGAGGGCCTAGGCACGTTATGGCGTACGGGGGAAGGACCTGTCTAGGGACGTTAGAGAATGCGGGGTTCAGCCTCAGATGAGTGTTAGGAGGTGACCCCACTCCACTCTGTGTTGATCCTCTCGTACCTGACGTGACACCTGCTGTCACATCGTGAAATATCGTGCCTGGGACTACATGAAGAGACAGAAGGATTTGCATACGATAGAAGATCTGTGGTTAGTTCTCCAAGATATTTGGAACAACCTTCCTGCCAAGTTCCAAGTGTGTGCAAGTGTATCTAGAAGAACTGATGCTGTTTTAAAGGCAAAGGTCGGTCAGAGCAAATATTGATGTGAATTAGATTTATCTTTTGTTTCTTCACTTTGCATTTTGTCCATTGATAAAAATAACCATTAACACTTCTTTTTTTTAAAGAAGTTGTCCAGTTACCAAAACTGATTTTTTTTTCTTCTGATAAATCTTGCTAATATGTGCCCCTCAACACATCTATTATGTTTTTTCAGCAAAATTACCTTTTATTGTGCACTAGCAGCACACGGTCATTGCTGGCTCCAGCTCTGATGGGGTTAATCTCTCCTCTGACTTCCTGTGTTCAGTTCCTACAAGTCCCAGAATTCTTTGTGGCTCTAGGGCGGTGTCTAGCTTATCTAACACACCCACTGTGTGTAACACCCCCCTCAGCTCTCCACCCAAAGCCTCCTCCCTGCCTCTTCCCTGTGTGGATGCACTGAGAGAAATCACAGAGACAGCAGCAGCTCCCAGCTCTGCACAACCAGGGGAAGAAAGTGTGTGAGTGTGTGTGTGTGTGTGAGTGTGTGAGTGTGTGTGAGTGTGTGTGTGAGTGTGTGTGTGAGTGTGTGTGTGAGTGTGAGTGTGTGTGTACAGAAATAATGATTATTAGCCGGCGCAACATGTGAAAAAAATAATTGGGGAAAAAAAAGTGACGGGGTGATGAGATTGCTTTTGTCCCTCTTGCCTAGTCTGTGTGTCGTCCGTATCATCCGCAAACCACATATGACCGGATCCTGTGGATTAAATGTGCAGCGCATGCAACCGTTATTTTACCGGATCCTTCTGCAGCGGGACACAGAATTTATCGGCCGGCGCTGGAGTCAGCTGACTCCTGATCTCACAGCCCGCACACGCTGCAATGGCTGCAGGTGGGCTCATTCACATGACCGTTCCGTTTGTCCTGGTCAGTTCCTGTTTTTTTGCGGACCCACAGACAGGACCATCTTTTCAATGTCTTTTGTGTAGGATCGGATGGCACATGGTAGCACTTCCATGTGCATCCGATCCTACAAAAAAAAAACACATTGGATGCCGTATGTCCGCATTATGGAACATGTCCTATTCTGTTTCGTAATAACGGACCGTGACTCAATACAAGTCAATGGGTCCGCAAAATTCCCGGAAGCAACACGGAAGCACTTCCATGTGACTTCCGTTGGGTGCCCGTGCAGTCAGTGTCCCGCTCCAGCACCAGTCCCGCGGCTGCCCGCTCAGCAGTGGCCCGCACTGCAGTGTCAGCAGCCGCGGGGATGACAAGCGCTACCGTCAGGAGGTTAGTAAGTTCATTACCTATGGTGATGAAGTCCTGCCCTCCTGATGTCAGCGGTCGTCACTGCCTTCTATGCCCGCCGCTTGTCACATCACCTCTCGCTATCGACCCGAGACTGTGACTAGCGGTGACGTCACGGGCCTCTCGCAATACTTTGTTAGTGAAGGCGGCGGTCATTGAACTCGGTGACAGCGCTCATCGCAGGTAATATACCTCGCTAACCTCCTGATAGCAGCACTCGTCATGCCCTGCAGTGACCTGGGCTGACCTATTGATGTTAGCTCAGGTCACTGCACGGCTCTCCCAGCAAATAGGGGAACATTCTGTTCTTCATTGACTGGGACATTGACTATGGTATGGATCATCGTGGGACCCCCTTGTATTACACCAGACCTGGATTTGTTTTTCTTTCTAATAAATTGGTGAAAGAGGGAATGTGTTGGGGAGTGTTTTTTCAAATAAAAATGTGTTTGTTGTCTATTTTTTTTTTTTATTACTGCCTGGGTTGGTGATGTCGGGTATCTGATACACGCCTGACATCACTAACTCCAGGGCTTGATGTCAGGTGACATTACACATCTGGTATTAACCCCATATATTACCCCGTTTGCCACCGCACCAGGGCAACGGGATGAGCTGGTGCGAAGCACCAGGACTGGCACATCTAATGGATGCGCTACTTCTGGGGCGGCTGCAGCCTGCTATTTTTAGGATGGGGAGTGTCCAATAACGGTGAACCTCCCTAGTCTGAGAATACCAGACCACAGCTGTCCGCTTTACCTTGGCTGGTGATCCAATTTCGGGGGACCCCGTGTTTTTTGTTTTAAATTATTTAGTTAATTTAAAATAACAGCGTGGGGTGCCCTTTGTTTTGGATTACCAGCCAAGGTGAAGCTGCCAGCTGTGGTTTGCAGGCTGCAGCCGTTTGCTTTACCCTAGCTGGCTACAAAAGATAGGGGGACCGCATGTCATTTTTTTTTATTTATTTATTTTTTGGCTAAATACAAGACTAAGCACCTTAGTGCCACATGACAGTCACAAAAGGGTGCCAGCTTAGAATATGCAGGGGGTAGGACATTATATATGTCTTTCTTATCTATCTATCTATCTATCTATCTATCTATCTATCTATCTATCTATCTATCTATCTATCTATCTATCTATCTATCTATCCATCCAGCCCTCTATTCATTCATTCATTCATTCATTCATTCATCCCTCTATCCCTCTGTCTCTATATTTATCTATCCATCTCTATATCTACTCAGCTATTTATCTTTCTTGCTGCTTCTGTTTTTGCGGTCCGCAAAAAAACCCAGAAAGCACGCAGATGTCACACGGATGCCACTAGGATGCATCTGTGAAAAAAAGGACCGTTTTTTGTGGCCCGCAAAAACGGAACGGTCATGTGAATGTAGCCTTAACAGCAGTCACTGCCTGCTGCCGATCACATGTGACCGTGTGCGGGCTGTGTGTTCGGGCTGTGTGTACAGGAGTTCAGCTGAGTTCAGATCAGCTGACTCAACTGTCGGACGATCAGGCTGGGGCCACACGGGGATTACTGCAATCCCCTCGCATTACACTCGGCTCACTCTCAGTACAGCAGAGCTGAGTGTCATGCGTGTGTCCCTGCGACTGAGGTCCGACTGTGCGAGCAGACCTCAGCTGCGGGGGGCGGTCCGCCACTCGAGGGGTGGGCCAGCACTGAGGAGGGGTGGGAGGGATTTCTCTCCCTCTCTCCTCCGCAAGTGCAGTGCGATTTTTCTCTCACCACATACACTTGAATGGGTAAAAGAGAGAGTCTTGCATTACAGTTGTAGCATGCTGCGATTGTTTTCTCGGTCCAATTAGGGCTGTGAAAATAATCGCTCATGTGTGCTGACACACAGGCTAATATTGGTCCGAGTGGAATGCGATGTTTTATCGCACTCCACTCGCACTGTTTTTCTCGCCGTGTGGCTTAGACCTTACTTGTTCTATGTCCCCCTGCATCCATCGCAGCGTGTGCAGGCTGGAGTTCAGCTGAGTTCAGATCAGCTGACTCCAGTGCTGGATTGAACTCCGCTGACCTCACAGCCCGTACACGCTGCAATGGATGCAGGGGGACACAGAACAAGTAATCGGCCGACACTGGAATCATCTGATTACTTGGGATGAATTGAGCAGTAAAATGCTCTGGTGCTCGATGGGCGAAGCCCATGTCGATTTTTTTTTTTTAAAAAATTCATTAAAAAAAAAACCAAAAAAATCACATTGTTTGTGGGCTCCCGCTGCATTTTCTATTGCTAAGGGTAACGCAAGCAGCTACTGGCTGCTAACCCCCGCTGCTTGGTGTTACTTTCACTGGCAATAGAAATCCAGGGAAGCATTTTTTTTTTAATAAAGGTTTTTGCCTGAAAACTTTTTTAAAAAAATGACGTGGGCTTCGCCAAATTTTTGTATGCTAGCCAGGTACAGCAGGCAGCTACGGGCTGCCCCCAACCCCCAGCTGCCTAATTGTACCCGTCTGGGAACCAAAAATATAGAGAAGCCCTTTTTTTTTTTATTTCATGAATTTCATGAAATAATTAAAAAAAAAAAATGATGTGGGCTTCACCGAATTTTTGAGTCCAGCCAGGTACAACTAGGCAGCTGGGGATTGGAATCCGCAGTGCAGGGTGCCCAAACTTTCTGGGCCCCCCGCTGCGAATTGCAGTCCACAGCCGCCCCAGAAAATGGCGCTTTCATAGAAGTGCCATCTTCTGGCGCTGTATCCAACTCTTCCAGTGGCCCTGGTGGCAGGTGGCACGCTGGGTAATAAGGGGTTAATACCAGCTATGCTTTACCAGCTGGTATAAAGCTCGAGATTCTTAATGTCAGGCCAAGTTTGACCTGGCCATTAAGAATCTCCAATAAAGGGTTTAAAAAAAAAAAAAAAAGACATCACACAGAGAAAAATACTTTATTAGAAATAAATACACAGACACAGTAGGGACTCCATGTTTATTACTCCCTCTCACCCCTCCACGATGGAGAGATTTCTGTACTGACCATGCCAGGAGATAGCGAGGGAAAATAGAGAGAGAGCGAGGGGGAGGGAGGAAAAGAGAGCGGGGGGGAGGGAGGAAAAGAGAGCGGGGGGGAGGAAAGAGGTGGGGGGAAAGAGAGCGGGGGGAGGGGAAGAGAGCGAGGGGGGGGGGAAAGAGAGCGAGGGGGGGAAGAGAACGGGGGGGAAAGAGAGCGAGGGGGGGAAAGAGAGCGAGGGGGGAAAGAGAGCGAGGGGGGGAGGAAAAGAGAGCGAGGGGGAGGAAAAGAGAGCGAGAGGGGGAGGAAAAGAGAGCGAGGGGGGAGGAAAAGAGAGCGAGGGGGGAGGAAAAGAGAGCGAGGGGGGGAAAGAGCGAGGGGGGGAAGAGAGCGAGGGGGGAAAGAGGGGGAGGAGGAAAAGAGAGCGAGGGGGGGAAAGAGAGCAAGGGAAAAAAGGGGGGAGAGGAGAGCGAGGGAAAAGAGGGGGGGAGAGGAGAGGGGGATAAGAGGGGGGCAGAGAAGAGGGGGAAGAGGGGAGGGGGAAGAGGGGAGGGGGAGAAGAGTGGGGGGAGAGAAGAGAGTGGGGAAAGAAGAGGGGGGGCAGAGGTGCTCTGTAATTAACTGTCTCCACTCTGTGACTTGTGGTGCAGGTGACAGAGTGCAGACAGTTGGTCCCATGCAGCACGACAGATGGCAGAACACAGCGGTGACATGCCTGTCAGTGTCTTGCTGCGTCCTGCAGTGCTGCTGGGAGGAGCACGTGATCACACTGCCCGACACCGGCCGCTCTCCTGACATCGCAGCAGAGCGGGCGGGTGGAGAGTGTGATCAGATACTTACGTGCAGGGGGGATTTCAGCTGACGAACCCCCCCTGTACTGCACACTAGCGCCCCGTGCCTCACCATCTGCAGGACGCTTAGCCGGCTCCACACTGACGTCCTCCGGCTCCTCCCCTCGATGCTGGGCTGTGCCGTGTGGTAGTCACCGCCCACAGCCCTGTCACTCAATCTGAGTGGTGCCAGCCTCCTCTGACGTACCCGACAAGTTTGAGAGCCCGGAATTGCCGGGACGTTAGAGGATATTGGCGGCCACAGCTTCAGGGGGTCATGTGACAGGCACTGAGCGTGCAGGATAGCGCCGCTCAGTGCCAGAAATGGAAACAGAAGCCAATGGAGAAAATGCCTAGAATGGTAAGTAGAACTCACACAGAAAATAAAAAAATGGGTGAACCACCCCTTTAAGCTTTCTTGTTTTGCAGTTTATTCCACACCTGCCTAAATCTTTTGCACCGCCCAGTATGGGAATTATTTGCTAATGCTGCAGTGTTTGTCCGGTGCAGGTCAGCAGTGATCGTTGTACTCACCAATTAAAGTTATAGGATAAGTAACGGCAGTCAATTTTTTTTGGATGAAATGTGGCAGATGTCCTAAATTACTGTAAATTAATTAAATGTATTAATGAAGATATCCAGCTGACAAGATGAGGTGAAGCATCAATGAGCAAATCATTCTGCACTCGGTGAGAGGTAAATGGCAGCGCAATTAGCGAATTACCAAAAAATGAATGGCGTCTCTCACACGCACAGTAAATAAAGATGATGTTCACAGTCGCAGAATGAGCGTTCTGCTGATAGAAATCCTCAGCCCCTGCAGTGTCTCATGTATATAATACAGCTTCCTTCCAGCTAGTTTCTTATAAATCTTTTTTAACCCCTTCATGACCCGGTCATTTTCCAATTTTTGCAGTTTTGCTTTTCCTCCCACCCTTCAAATACACATAAATAGGTAATTTAGATGTGACGACCCCAGTAATATTGTCACAGTCGTCTCCCTGTTTTTTAGAGACTAGTGACAGCTTTAGTACTGGAGCCTCTCATCTCTATCTGGGACTCTACATTTAAATGTTGTTTTGTTTCTCTTGGTGGTCTAACAGTTAATGTCAGTTTTGCTGTTACCAGCTTTCCAGTAGTGCAGGTCAGCTGTGTTTAAGTAGTAAGGTTTCCCAGCAATCTTTGCTAATTACTCAAAACCATTTACATTCTGGCTGCCTTGGTGGAAAGAGCTGCTGTGGATTTGTCCTAAAGTCGGATCTTCTCCATTTTGGTGATTATTCCCCTGTTTGTCTTACTTACCGTCGTGTTGTATTAGTGCAGCGGTGGGTCTAGTGAGCCTTACCTTCCCACTCACTAGCCAGGAATATTGTAGGGTCTTTTTAGGGCTTCAGGTTCCTGCTCAGTGACAGGTAAGGAACCTATATAGGGTCTGGCTAGAAGTGCAGGTTACAGCGGCAGGTAAGAGCAGGAGGTGTCCCATCTACCCTCTCACCAGGGCCTACCGTTGGTATTGTATTCCTGGTATCCCCCTTGTTTGTGGTGTTGCTGTGGTGTGTTTTTGTTGTGCGTCGGTCATCTGTTGGTCTGAACATGCACGCCACATCTAAAAGCGTGACAAATATCCCTCTGGATTTTTCTCATACTTCCCACATCCAGTTGTCCCATGCAAGTGCGTATTTACTGAAATAGTAATTATATTATAACCCCGTTGAGGTCTGCAGCGGATGTGAGTGAATACAGTCTGGGTACATTGGTACAGAATATACCAGCACTATATAAGCAATGGAATATAAATAAAATGTCTACGAAACATAAATCTCTCACATCTGTCTGAATTCACCTTACAAAAATATCAATTTCTTGTTACTTACCCTGAGGTAGTTGAGGGTGAAGTTGGTTAGACCCATCCTAGTTATATTTTTGGAGAGTTGCTCTAACACCTGGGGGTCTGGTGCCTGTATATACACAAGACAAGAATTATAAAACAGGTACTGGAAAATAAGGAAAAAAAAATCATAGTCGCATTCTCTATTACATTATTCACCTGAATGGAGGTAAAACAAAGGAAAATCCAACTGTGTAAACCATAGAAGCAGTGGAAATTCAATTTATCTCATCCTATTATAAAAACAATAATAGCTAGATATACATTATGTACTAATTTCTATTACGATCTCCATTGTCTTGGACTATTCCTGAACTTTCTAAGCTAATCATTAAGGACATCTTCTACTTTTACTGTATCACAAGTTTCTGCATACGATGTTTAAAGCGGGCTTCACACGCTGCGATCTCGCTAGCAAGATCGCAAGCGATCGTACCCGCCCCCGTCGGTTGTGCGACACGGGCAAATCGCTGCCCGTGCCGCACAACCTCGCTTAACCCAGTCCCACACACTTACCTGCCCTACGATGTCGCTCTGGCCGGCAAACCGCCTCCTTTCTAAGGGGGCGGTTCGTGCGGCGTCACAGCGACGTCACACGGCAGGCGTCCAATAGAAGCGGAGGGGCGGAGATGAGCGGGATGTAACATCCCGCTCACCTTCTTCCTTCCACATTGCCAGTGGAGGCAGGTAAGGAGATGTTCGTCGCTCCTGCGGTGTCACACACAGTGATGTGTGCTGCCGCAGGAACGAGGAACAACATCGCTAATAAGCTGAAAACGATTTTTTGTTTCAGGACGATCTCTCCGCGGCAAACGATTTTGACCGCTTTTGCGATCGTTTAAGGTCGCTCATAAGTGTCACACACTGCGATATCGTTAATGACGCTGGATGTGCGTCACAAACAACGTGACCCCGACGATAATTCATTAACGATATCGTAGCGTGTAAAGCCCCCTTAACTTGATAAGATTTAGAATGAAAATTACTTTGGACCACCTCTTTAAGAATTAGTGTGATGCTACATCAGATGAGGGAGAAAAGATGGCAAGATCTGCCTCATCTATTGTGAGGAAGTCATTCAAAAATACAAAATTACAGGGTGTCAGGATCAGGAGAAATAAAAGTGGGAGTCATTAATATAAAGATGATTAAAAGCCAAAAATTTGATACGTTTTTCAAGTCTGTGGGTGTGGATGTAGAAGAAGGAGGAGGTAACCTAAAAAAGTCCTTAAAGGGAATTTGTCAGTAGGAAAAAACCTCCTAAGCTGTCTATAGGGGCATGTAGGTCATAGAAGCTGAATAAGATGATACCTTGATATCTGTGGTCTGATGTCTTATTCCAGAGAAATCAATCTTTGTATTATATGTAAATGAGGTGTTATAGACTATGATGGACAATGAGCTCTGTGATAATCTGCCTCCAGAGATTATTATAGATAGAGCGGGCTACCACTGTGAGAGGGGTGGACTCTTGCGATTGCGTTCTTACCCCGGAAGTCACAAGTCACTTCATTATACTATTATGTAGTGCAATGTGAACAATGCTTTGTGCCTTTGGTATATAATATGTAATGTGAACTGTGATGATAATGTATGGATTGTATTGTGTTATGCAGACTGTAATTTAAGGTGAGTTAAGGTGATGTTTTGGAAAGGAATACAGATTTACCCAGCAACAGGCCGCAAGGTCAGAAGTAGTTAATTGTTGGCACTAGCCCACAATGGGAGGGGTTAAGGGGTTAGTTGATAGGGTAAGAGATAGTTCATGCCAGAAGAATCAAGTGGAGCTCTAGTTAGCGATAGTATGGACGGATAGTCTGTAGGTCGTGAAGGTTGCATAAAATTGGTGGTTCATGGCAGTCATGGTCAGAAAGGAGACTGAGACAAGATAGAAAGATCCTCAAGTGTTGACTGAGACATGGAGTGTGAACAGCGTTAAAAATTAGTTCCACTTGGCTATAGGGAGGAGCGGCCTGACTCTCCAGTATTTACCCTACAGTGTCCAGCAGGGTTTAGGTTACCCAGCCAATCCTCTTGCAGCAGGAGCTTGATAAGGCAGCTCCACCCATCATTCCTCACCTGATCTAGGTTCTAGTTCATCTCCCATCTAGATTACTGCAAGGTGTTCTCTGTATTGTCTCACCCAGCTTGTTTACCCACTTTGTCTGATATCTCCGCTTCAGATCCCGGTTTGCATTCAGAAGCTGTGCTGCCGACCTCAACCTTGGTCAGTCTGAGTATGTCTTTGTCTAGTCCTCATGTACCTTGCACATCTGCCTTGACCCATTGGTCAGCTGCTGCAGTCAGTCCTGGGGTCTTCCCTGGAATGGTACCTTATGTCTTAAGGCAGCCCAGCCTATCCTTACCACCACAGACTCTAGAGAAGACCAAGTAGACACTTAGTTATGCTCCTCCAGAGTAATCCCATCCCATGATGCAGTGGGTCCACTCCCACCAGCATTACAATCAAGATATCTTGCTATCATTTTATTCCGTTTCCTTTTATCCACATGCCCATATAGACAGTTTAGCAGGGTTGATCCAACTGAAGCAAACAAGGAATCTTTATTGGTCCAACATACATTGAAAACATGCAAAACATGCAACCTTTTGGCCAACGAAGGGCCTTTGTCAAGCCACTAAAAGATATACAGGGTTGATTCTACTGACACAAATTCCGTGAAGAAACACTAACTGTCCAAGATCCAAAAATGTGCAAGACCCTGGACAGTGAAAAACTAATTCTGAGGTAACAAAGAGAATTTAGTGTTAAAAAGGCAAAAAAAAATATTAATATCAGGTACTGACCTTCCAATTTTGCAGTCAGTTTAGTGGAACAGTTTGGATGGAGTCTAGATTGTCGGTCTTAATAAAACAATATGTGTTGCTTATTTTAAACTCCGGACCAAGACCTTAAATATAAGTAGTACTTTCATCCCCCCTAATTTGTAGTAAATGAGGTACTTACATGCATGGCTAGTATGCTGCGAGGTACTAATTCTCTGTATTGTCTAATGGTAAAGTGCCATGTCTTAATTCTCATGAGATCATCAAATGTGAACTCCAGGATGAGGCGGCCTTCAGTGCATACCTAAAAGAGGAGGAACAAAGGGAACATTTACATCCATGAGTGCCAAGTACTGCCAAGAAAACATGACAATAGTATTAGACTGTTACGGTGTTTTTTTGGAAAGTCATTGGTTCTATATATGGTGACAACCAAAGAGAGAGGGGATGGAACTCCCGAGTTCAGCTAGCCAACAGTATGGTCAAATCAGGTTTATATTTTCCATAATAAAATCCATATTTAAACTAAAATTCTAAAATCTTGCAATTTTATCCAGTAAGAATAATATTAGACTGATGCTTCCTCTTCTGTACAGAGCACTTTTCAGCAGCCATTTGTCACGGGTGTGTCACATGTGACAGACAGTCATGTGGTTTTTGGCCATAGAAGGTCAGTGTTTGGCTGCACAGAATGCTCTCTGACTTTCCATTGTTCCTGCTGTCAGTATTTATTGGTATAGGTAACTTTCCTGCTGGATTCATCTCTCTTCCTTTTGGACCCAGCAAGAGCTCACCTTCCACTCAGCTGTTGATTATCAGTATCCCTTTGTGTTTAAATACCCCTTCTTCCTTTAGACTGGTGCTGGTGATATTTTCAGTTCATTTTAGCTCTGGTTGCAAACAGGTGGCTTGTTCTCCTCCGTGGTATCGTTGCTGAAAACTCTGCTGAACTCTTCCTGAGTCATCTAATGCTAAGCAGTTTATGCTTTTCCCCCTGTTTGCCCCCCTTGTGTCTTCTATAGTTGTTTAGTGGGGTTGATGAAGAGCTCATCCCACCCGTTCCCTATTTAGGGTCCAGCACTAGGGATACCTAGGGTCAGGTATGCGGCTTGGCACATAGGTGTGGAACCTATCTAGGGTAATGAGGGACCCCAGGGACCAGAGGTAGGTTCGGTTAGGGGTCACCATCTCCCCTTTCCCTAGACATAGGGTTTTCTTTCCCTTAAAATTTTTATAATAAGTACAGTTGTAGGACTGCCTCAAATGAGATTTGCCGTGACGTGGCGAGGCAGCTCAAGAAATTGCAATTTTTTGCCAAAAATCTCAAAATTTTTATAATAAGTACAGTTTGGAATGTTTAGTGCTGAAGTGCACATTTAGTGCTGGCTTTTTGTTTTTTCTTCAATATTTGTAGATAACACATTATCCATCATGTCACAAAGGTGATGTCACAGCTCACCTCCTTCCCGTCCCTGAAGAATGACCTCTGTGCAGGTCACAGAGCACCCCAAACAGCGCTGTCTATGTTAGGCTAGGTTCACATTTCCGTCAATTTGTATCAGTCACAATCCGCGGCTCTGGTAAACAACGGAATCCGTTTGGCGGATTCCGTTGTTCCCATATACTTGTATCAGCGGCGGATTGTGACTGATGACACTACGTTGCATCCCCCACCAGACTGATCAGTCGTGGAACGACTGACCATCAGGCGTCAGGAGCGCAGCATGTAGCGTTTTTTGAGCAGCAGAATCCTTTTGATTTCGCTACGCATGCTCTCTCTCGGCGGCCATATGATCAGCTTATCGCCCGGCTTCTGTGAGCAATCAGCTGATCCCCCAGTGGCCGGCTTCTGTGAGCGATCAGCTGATTGCCCGGCGGCCGGCTTCTGTGAGCGATCAGCTGATAACCCGGCTTCTATGAGCGATCAGCTGATCACCCGGCGGCCGGCTTCTGTGAGCGATCAGCTGATCGCCCGGCTTCTCTGAGCGATCAGCTGATCACCCGGCGGCCGGCTTCTTTGAGCGATCAGCTGATCACCCGGCGGCCGGCTTCTTTGAGCGATCAGCTGATCACCCGGTGGCCGGCTAATGTGAGCGATCAGCTGATCACCCGGCGGCCGTCTAATGTGAGTGATTAGCTGATCACCCGGCGGCCGTCTAATGTGAGTGATTAGCTGATCACCCGGCGGCCGTCTAATGTGAGCGATCAGCTGATCACCCGGCGGCCGTCTAATGTGAGTGATTAGCTGATCACCCGGCGGCCGTCTAATGAGAGCGATCAGCTGATCGCTCTCATTAGCCGGCCGCCGGGAGATCATCTTTTCGCTCTCAAAAGCCGGCGGCCGGCTATAGTGAACGATCAGCTGATCGCTAACGTTTTACAACGGAATCCGACAATGAATTCTAATTCTTGTCATCCATTGTACAACGCATCAGTCAAAGGCGTCAAGCAACGCATGTGACTGATGCAAAACAACGCAAATGTGAACCTAGCCTTAATCTGTGGTCCCTACAGTTGCTGTAAGCAGGGATTTAGAAAAAGTGGCTACTCCATAAAAATTTACAGAAAAAAAAAATAATCTACAAGCAGATAAAAATGACATGGTGTTAAGCATTTAAAATAATAGAGGTGACACATTCCCTATATATCCAAGTAATTCCAGGGAATCTTTTCCGAGCCATACCCTTCTGTGTGGATCATTTTGATCGCTGAGCTTAGGAGGAACACTTACACTTTTTAGCTTGAGTTGTTTCTAATATAACTGAGGCACAACAAATTATAAAATGAAGATGTAAGAAGCCGTAAAGATCCCGAGTAATGGCTTATGCATTCAACCAGCAACATTCAATTTCTGACCCGTTTCCTTTGTTTTTGTAATGCATTGTAATTTATTGAGCAAGGAAATAATGAATATTTATGAGTCTGGAGTGTACATACAGTGCCGTAGAGGCAGACAATACGGCTCCTTCAAAAGAAGAGGTCCAGCCCTTACCAATCCAGTCCCATGACTGGAACGTACCTGGGGAGGACTCCTGGATCCAGGGAAAATTAATTTTCAGCAAGAGAAGACATGCAGAACTGACCCAAGGGCACAAAAAGGATGTGAGGGGTGAAACAAGCAACATTCGGGTAGAAGAATTGGACACCATAATGGGTGACCCAATTTGATCTCTGTTATAGGGCCCCTTTTAAGACACACTATTGCTCAAATTAATGATTCTTTGGAATGTAAAGGGACGGACCTGTTAAATGTGGCGCCTGTTCATTGCCACAAGGTCCAGTAGGTAAGAGAAACCACAGCCACCTTAAAAGCTACTAGCATCTGTAACTTCATGGGTCTTAATTATTGCTGCACTGTCAGTGATAAAGAGATGACTTATGGTGAGCTATTAGAGGGTTAGGAGCCCATACACTCTCCCAGCAAAGGGGCGCCTTGTAATTTACCTTTGGTATATAACAATGAACTTTACAGATATTTTGAAAATGATTTGGAATTATTTTTCCCCCAATATATGCATATCCAGCTAAACAAGGGCAGACATACTATTGCTCCAACCAGGAGCATAACGATCGTGGTCGCAGGATGGAAATGGAGAGGGCCTGTCGGCAACAGCTCATTTTTCAGCTTTACGTGCATCCTCGGATGCCGAGCGCCTGCACAGCAATACAAGCTGCCAGACAATCAAAGGCCAGTAGCTGATGTTGGCGCATCTATGATTGGTGGTGCGTGGCAGTGATGTCATGTACTGCCTGTGTGGCGCCCTGGACAAGCCAGGACGTCACAGGTACTACAACAACACACCCCACACCCCGGCTAGGCACATCTAGGTCAAACAAAAATCCTTGTTGCCTCCCTCCAGGAGCTGATGTCCACACCAGGGGGTGGAGCCAGGCGGTTGGCCCCACCCATCGAGGAGTTCACAGTCCTGGAGGCGGGAAAAGGAAGGAGAGTACAGCAGTTCAGTTTGGGGAGTTGAAGAGGGAAGTGGTAGTGGAGCAGACTGACCGTGTCCGGGTGCGTGGCCCGGGCACATACAGCAAGGTTGCCAGACAGTGGTGACCGTCTGCAGGAGGGGCTGATTGACGTGAACCGTAAGGACCGGGGATGGGCGGTGGCCCGCCGTTACCGGATCGGGGAGCGAAGAGAAGCCAGCACCATTCGGCAGGGCCTATGGACCCCGACCAGGCTAGGAGTCACCGTAAAACCGGTCAAATCCGTTAGTGAAGGGAACCTCCGGGGTTTCCCAGCAGTCAAGACCCGATTGAAGGCAACAGCTCAAACCGTGAAGGAAGGGAAATACAGTCACCGCTAAGGCTACAGTTCCCAGGGCCAGAGCCTGCGGGCAAAAGGGGGCTCCCTCAGCCTCCATCCAAGCTGGGGAGCGGGTTACCGGTGGGAAGCCACCAGAACCGAGAACATAACACAGGTGCAGGGAAAGGCAGTCACCGCCAACCTACCGGGAGAAGAACCACCGCAGCCATCTGTGGGACCCGTCCATCCAGCCGTTTGTTTTACCAGAGACTTTGTATTCATCATTGGCTGAGTGAGTACCACTGTGCCGTGCGGCACCATGCTGCCCCCGCGACCCTGCACCTCACCAGGCCCCGTAACCCGCCTGCCATTCCTCTCTCACCGGGCCCCGGGACAACCAATCCCCCTACCCACGGAGGGGAAAAACAACATCTAAGCTGCTCCCTGTCATCGCTCCCGGGATCCCCGTCCAGAGCAGCGGGGGTGTCACAACCTCACCACAACCGTGGGTGGCGTCACGGACAATAAATCCCCAAAACCATTCCCCTTTTCACTCACGGGCGAGGAGCGCCGCTTGAGTCCCCGGGATCTGGCCCACCGCTCGAGCCACCACCGAGCAGCAAGCGAAGCAGCAGCAGCCGGACCCGAGCAGTGGGTGAGCGCAGCGTCCCCTCCCCGCCCGTGACAACTTGGTGTCACGAACAGGATCTTACCGCTCTGCCATCTGGTAGAGGTGCGCCTTGTGACCGCCGAAGGTGTCCGGCCAAAAAATTTGAAAAGCCGCCATTTTGGGCGCGAAAAGTCCCCGCTCGAGCGTCTCCTCGAGCAGTGGAGGCGCGAAAGCCGAAGCCCCGCACCTGTAGAGGAGGAGCCGGAAAAAGACTAAGGGAGACGGATGGCGTCTGGCCGCATGTACCTCGCGGCTATAAAAGCAGGGACGCCAGGACCCTGCGGCCATCTTTTGGTTCCTGGAAGAGGCCGCCGCAGCGATGTACCAACCGTCCCGCAGCACCGTAGCCCCCGCGCCCGGGACCGCGGCGTGGGTGGAGGTCCGGACCGCCCAGCTACAACAACGGCTGCAGATCTGGGTGCAGCTCCTCTTGGAGGAGTGGGAGGCCGACATGGCGGAGGTGGTGGCGGCCATATGGAGACGCGAGGTGGAGAGAGTTCTGGAAGAGCGGGTAAGTGACCAACGCCCCTGTACCCCTAGCGGGTCAGTCATCGCGGTCGAGGGGCCCGGTCTACACCCGCTCGCCCTGCTACCTCCCCCGCTACCCATATTGGCTGCTGCTGCCCCGTCACTAGGCTCGCTACCACCACAATCGGTAGCGGTACCCTGCCAATCCGCCCCGGCGGACCGGTCTGCAGCAGAAGTCCGTGACATATATATCAGCATAGGGGGATATATACCAGGATGGAAAACATATATACCAAGATGGGGCACATATACACCAGGATGGGAAACATATATACCAGGATAGTCCTAGGATGAGGGACATATATATCAGGATGGGGAGATATTGTCAGGACCGGGAGGACGGATGGGCTCAGGAGGTGGATCCACTGGACCGAGTATCCCACCGGGGGGCAGGGTACACGGCAGCCGGAGCACTGGCGTGGCCGGGACAGGTATAACCAGGTCAGCAGAGTCACAAAGTTCTTCAGGACGGTAAGGAAAACAGGCACAGGTACCAGGGAGCAAAGACAAGAAGTCTACAGGACACGGCACCAGGGGGCCTGAGCACCTAGCACAAAAGACAAAGCTTCTAGACACGTTGATCAGGCAACGCCCCTATGGAAGGGCCAGTCTTATATATCCAGCACAGCCGTATGTCACTTCCTGCTTCAGGTGTGCTGGGTCCATAAAACCAGGAGAGTGGGCGCGGCCTGGTCCTATACAGAGGCATGAGGCTAATACTCAGAGTCAGACTCATGAGACCAGGAGCAGGACACAGGAGAGCACGAGCGGGAGCGGCAGCCATGACCGGTGGACACGTGGAGTGGATCAGTGGGTAAGGAGCAGTGCAATGACGGTGAGGCCGGATCAGTGGGTACGGAGCGGTGGTGCGATGCAGGTGCGACTGGATCAGTGGGTACAGAGCGGTGGTGCAATGCAGGTACGACTGGATCAGTGGGTATGGAGCGGTGGTGCAATGCAGGAACCGGCTCAGTGGGTAAGGAGGGCTGCTGGGACACCGGGAGCGTGACAGATATATACCAGGATGGAAAACATATATACCAGGATGGGCCACATATACACCAGGATGGGGAAAATATATACCAGGATAAGGGACATATATACTAGGATGGGAAAAGGATAGGGAACATATAAACCAGGATGGGCCCAGGATGAGAAACACATATACAGTGGCATGTAAAAATTTGGGCACCCCTGGTCAAAATTACTGATATTGTGAACAGTTAAGCAAGTTGAAGATGAAATGATCTGTAAAAGGCAGAAAGTTAAAGATTACACATTTCCTTTGTGATTTAGGAAGAAAAAAAGCATTTTAAAAACTACAAAAAGGTATATGGAAATTTGTGTACTCAGATAACGTTGGCCAAGGTTTCAGACCTTAATGGGTTTGTTCACTATCCTTCTTAGGAGAAGCCAAGTTATGCAAATTTCACAGCTTTATAAAAACCCAGCCTCCTCTAACCTTGTACCAAAAAACAGCAGCCATGGGTTCTTCTAAGCAGCTGCCTATCACTCTGAAATATTGAAAATGGTGCAGGCACACAAAACAGGGGAAGGCTATAAGAAGATAACAATGCGTTTTCAAGGTCCCCTTTCCTTAGTTTGAAATGTTATAAAGAAATGACAGTTAACAGGAAAAGTGGAAGTCAAGATAAGGTCTGGAATAAAAGGTTAAATTCCTACGAATGCTGCTCGTAGGATTGCTAAAGAGGCAAATCAGAATCCCCGCTTAACTGCAAAAGACCTTCAGAAGATTGTTCTATTGTTCAAATCTGTCCTATGTCATCACCAAAAAATTCTGTATCAGAAGTATGCAAAAGAACTTCTAAATAAGCCTGATGCATTTTGAAAACAAATCCTGTGGACCGATGAGGTTAAATTAGAACTCATTGGCCCAACGATTAAAGGTATGTGTGGAGAAAGAAGGGCACAGACTTTCAGGAAAAGAATATATCGGCAACATTTAAGCATGGGGGTGGATCAATCATGCTTTGGTGTTTTGTTATAGTTAATGGCACGGGGAACATTTTACAGGTAGAGGAAACAATGCATTCAATGAAATTTCAACAAATTCTTCAAGCAACATAACACCATCTGTAAAGAAGCTGAAATTGAAAAGAGGATGGCTTCTACAAATGGACCATGATCCTGAATACACTTCAAAATCTACAATACACAACCTCAAAAGGCGCAAGATGAAGGTTTTACAATGGCCCTCACAGTCCTGGACATCATTGAAAATCTGTGGTTAGACCTGAAAAGAGCAGTGCATGCAAGACGAGCCAGGAATCTCACAGAACTGGAAGATGAGCCAGGAATCTCACAGAACTGAAAGATGAGCCAGGAATCTCACAGAACTGGAAGATGAGCCAGGAATCTCACAGAACTGGTAGACTTTTCCAAAGAAGAATGGATGAAAATCTCTCAAACAAGAACTGAAAGACTCTATGTGCCTGCAAGCTCTGTTGGCTGCTGAATGAAAACAGCAAATGGTGCCAACCAGCACAGATCCTTTACCATGTAATGGGCGTTCTCAGGTACTCAGCTCCTATTGAAGTGAATAGGAGCTGCACTGATGTACCCAGGAATGACTACTGCACAGTGAATGAAGTTGAGGTGTTTGCCTCCATCCACTGTTTGTATCCAACTGCCACTGGAGCTGATTAATGGGGCTGTCGGATGTTGGATTCCCCCAATGTCATTCTGTATTTCATGTTTTTGGATAGCAGAAATTCTTGTGATTTGGATAGCAAGAAATGATTGAGATGTTCCCTTAAAAGCCAAATAGCTAAATTTCACACACTTACTACCGTGTTTCCCCGAAAGTAGGACCCCCCCGAAAGTAAGACAGGGTGGGGGTTACGGGGGGGTCCTTCAATGTAAGGCCTCCCCCGAATGTAAGGCAGGGTTGGGGGGCCAGTGTGACATGTAAAGCCCTTACCTTTGGGCCGCCGCTGTCCCCCATTGGGTCCCCAGGCTCCAGAGGTGTCCTCAGGTGCAGCTGGGCGGGTCCAGCGCTCATGGGGTTAACTCGCCGTGTTAACCCCGCAATCCGCCTAGCTCATTGGCCGCCCCTGCTCCCCACGTCACCGCCGGCCCAGGGCTCGAGCGCTGATTGGCCCAGCAGCTCGGGCTGTAATTGGCCGCCCCAGCCCCACGTCACCGCCGGCCTCCGGCTCGAGCGCTGATTGGCCCAGCAGCTCGGGCTGTAATTGGCCGCCCCAGCCCCACATCACCGCCGGCCTCCGGCTCGAGCGCTGATTGGCCCAGCAGCTCGGGCTGTAATTGGCCGCCCCAGCCCCACGTCACCGCTGTTTCCCTGCTGATTGGCACAGCGTTCCCTGCAGCACAGGCCTTCCGCACCGCAGAGGAAAACGTCCACCATTTAAAAACCAAGTAGGGAAACATGTACTGTATAGGGTATGGGGCTGTGTGCAGTGGGATACGGCACAGCCCCATACCCCATAACAGTGCCGTATCCCACTGCACACAGCCCCATACCCCATAACAGTACCATATCCCACTGCACTGTTATGGGGTATGGGGCTGTGTGCAGTGGGATACGGCACAGCCCCATAACAGTGCCGTGTCCCACTGCACACAGCCCCATACCCCATAACAGTGCCGTATCCCACTGCACACAGCCCCATACCCCATAACAGTGCCGTATCCCACTGCACACAGCCCCATACCCCATAACAGTGCCGTATCCCACTGCACTGTTATGGGGTATGGGGCTGTGTGCAGTGGGATACGGCACAGCCCCATAACAGTGCCGTGTCCCACTGCACACAGCCTCATACCCCATAACAGTGCCGTATCCCACTGCACACAGCCCCATACCCCATAACAGTGCCGTATCCCACTGCACACAGCCCCATACCCCATAACAGTGCCGTATCCCACTGCACTGTTATGGGGTATGGGGCTGTGTGCAGTGGGATATGGCACAGCCCTATACCCCATAACATTAAAATTGTCATTTTTTTTCGGCTAATGTAAGACCTCCCCTGAAAGTAAGACAGGGTGGGACTTTTTGGGGTAAAATTAATGTAAGACAGGGTCTTACTTTCGGGGAAACACGGTACTTTTTAGAAGCTTTTGTAAATATACGTTCTCATAGCATGTCAATCTATCCTTTAAGCTTATTAATCACCTGGTTGTGATCAGATTTCCCCCTGACCCACAGACTGCTGCTCCAAGTAATCTTTTTGTTTACCTGCTATTCGGGGTATCTTAGCAATATTCTTTTATTTTCGATATATCACACATCACACCTGGTCTGTCTCCTGATATCTTGACCCTCTACTCCATCTTTTGCTATGTTGAACTCCTATTTCCTTTTATTAATTTCCTTGAAATACTTAGAAATACTTTCAAGAAAAAGAACAGTAAAAAAGAAAAAAGTAGCGGAAGTGTCACGATTCTCTGGGCAGAGCATCTCTTAGATTTGGAGATGCTCTTCGGTGCTTACAGATCTGGCAGTATCTATATCCCTTTGTGCAGAGCATCTTGCCTTTGGAGATGCTCTGTGGCGCTGCCCTTCATACTGAACTGGCTGCTTGATTACTACACAGGAATTCAGGTTGGTTCTGGGAGGTGCTGACTACTCAGCTGGTCTACCTTTCAGGTAATTGCTCACACTTCTTTACTGAGGATGCTCCCCCAGAAGTCTGCCAGTTGTATTTTCTGGTTCTGGTGTGTCTGTTTGTGTTCTGATCTTGGTATTCTGATCCTGGACTGTTATTGCACTTTTCTCTGCCCGCTCCCTATTCGTGTCGTGTTCTCCTGCCTTTGACCTGGGCCGTTACTTGACCACGTCTCTGCTTGCTCCCTTTATCTATATATTTATACGTGCTCTCATGGTATTTTGACTCTCGGATTCTGACCTGACTACGCCCCTGATTACCCCTTATAATTATACGTGACCTCCTGTTACCAGACCTCGACTTTCCTGACTACCCTTCCGCCCATGCAGCCCCGTAAGTAGTGACTAGCAGTACAGGAAGCTATTGGAAAAGTAACTAACATGGGAAACTTTTCCACTACATTGGAAAGCTACTAAATAATAGAAGTATTATCACACACTTGACATTAATCTACCTGTTCTCTAATGATGTGTCAATGTCAAGTCGGATACTTGCAAAAGTTGTTCACGTAGACATGTCGTTTCATTGAGAAGATCCTTGATTTTTCTACATATGCAAAGTACAAATATTAATGTGAAATTATAAACACTTTTGCATTTATAGGAATATTTATATTCAACAAGTGCATGCTGTTCTTGGTTGGAACAATGATGATTAAATTGTTTACTTCAATACTCAACTATTTCTTCTAGCCTTCATAAGTGAATGGATCTGCTGAAGGATTGAGTGGATGTACGAGTCCGGTCTTTGTTTAGAAGTTTAAATTGTAGCTTTTGAAACTTGTTAAACTCTTAACTTGGCAAAGAAAAACATAGCTATAAATCAATTACATCTATAGATATATAAAGAGTTGTTCTCTTAGATAATGGAGATGCAGTCTTAAGGCCACGTCTCACTAAGCGACATCGCTAGTGACGTCGCTGCTGAGTCATGGTTTTTGTGATGCAACAGCGATGTTGCTAGCGATGTCGCTGTGTGAGACATCCAGCAATGACCTGGCCCCTGCTGTGATGTCGCCGGTCGTTGCTGAATGTCCTGGACCATTTTTTGGTTGTTGCTCCCCCGCTGTGAAGCACACATCGTTGTGTTTGACAGCGAGAGAGCAACGATCTGAATGTGCAGGGAGCAGGGAGCCGGCTTCTGCGGACGCTGGTAACCAAGGTACACATCGGGTAACTGTGGCGCCCTGGACTAGCCAGGTCGTCACAGGTACTGCAACAACATACCCCACACCCCGAGATAGACACACCAGTCACACACAAATCCTAGTTGCATCCCTCCAGGGGCTGATGTCCACACTAGGTGGGGTGGAGCCAGGCGGTTGGCCCCACCCGCTGAGAAGTTCACAGTCCTGGAGGCGGGAAAGGAAGGCAGTTGAGCTCGGGCAGAGCTCGAGTGAAGTGAAGAGTTCAGTTAGAGAGAGTGAAGTGGTAGTAGAGGAGCAGACTGACCGTGTCCGGGTAC
The DNA here is from genome assembly GCF_048569485.1 of Anomaloglossus baeobatrachus. Lineage (NCBI taxonomy): Eukaryota > Metazoa > Chordata > Amphibia > Anura > Aromobatidae > Anomaloglossus > Anomaloglossus baeobatrachus. The sequence continues at coordinate 88,034,778 of NC_134353.1, forward strand.
GTGGCCTGGGCACCGAGAGCAAGGTTGGCAGACGGTGGTGGCCGTCTGCAGGAGAGGCTGATTGACGCGGAACCGTAGGACCGGGGACGGGCGGTGGCCCCCCGGTACCGAACCGGGGAGCGAAGAGAAGCCAGCACAAACCGGCAGGGCCTATGGACCCCGACCAGGCTTGGAGTCGCCGTTAAACTGGTCAAATCCGTTAGCGACCGGAACCTCCGGGGTTTCCTAGCAGCAAAGACCCGACTGAAGGCAACCGTCCAAACCGAGAAAGGGAAATACAACTACCGCCACAGTTAGAATTCCCAGGGCCAGAGCCTGCGGGCAAAAGGGGCTCCTCCGACCCATATCCAAGCTGGGGAGCGGGTTACCGGTGGGAAGCCATCGGGACTGAAGATACACAACAGGTGCAGGGAAAAGCAGCCACCACCAACCTACCGGGAGTAACTACCGCAGCCGGCTGCGGGACCATCCAGCCGTTTGTTTTACCGGAGACTCTGTATCCATTCTTGGCTGAGTGAGTACCACCGTGCCATCTGGCACCACGCTGCCCCCGTGACCCTGCACCTCGCCAACCCTGCCTCCCCGTCTCACCTCACCGGGCCCCGGGACCGCCAACCCCCTACCCACGGAGGGGAGAGAAACATCTCGGCTGCTACCTGTCATCGCTCCCGGGATCCCCGTCCAGAGCAGCGGTGGTGTCCCAACCTCACCACAAACCGTGGGTGGCGTCACGGACCAACTCCCCAAACCCAAATCACCCCTTTCACTGCACGGGCGAGGAGCGCCGCTCGAGTCCCCGGATCCGGCCCACCGCTCGAGCCACCGAGCAGAAGCAGCGCCGGACCCGAGCGCTAGCAAGGGCGCAGCGGCGGCGGCATCCTCCCCGCCCGCGACACAACTTGGCGTCACGAACAGGATCTTACCGTTCTACCGGCTGGTAGAAGTACGCCTTGTGTCCAGCCGGTGGTGTCCGGCCAAAAAATTTCAGAATACGCCATCTTGGGCGCGAAAACTTTCCCACTCAAGCGTCTTCTCGAGCAGTGGAGGCGCGAAAGCCGAAGCTCCGCCTCTGAAGAGGAGGTGCAGAGAAAAGACCAAGGGGGGCGGATGGTGTCCGGCCGCATGTAAGCCACGGCTATAAAAGCAGGGACGCCAGGACTCTTCGGACATATTTGGTTCCTGGAAGACACCGCTGCCAGTATGCATCGTCTGTCCGGTAACACCGCAGTCCCCGCGCCCGCGCCTGGTACTGCGGCGTGGGTGGAAGCCCAGACCGTCCAGCTGAGCAGCTGCCTGCAGGTCCGAATGCAGCTCCTTCTGGAGGAGTGGGAGGCCGACATGGCGGACGTGGTGGCGGCTGTACGGAGACATGAGGAGGAGGAAGATGTGGAGGAGCGGGTAAGCGACCAACGCCCCTGTATTCCTAAGGGATCGGCCGCTACGGCTGAGGGGCCCGGCCTGCGCTCGCTCACCCTGCTGCCTCCCCCGCTACCCGTGCTAGTCACTACCACCCGCCACTAGGCCCGCTACCTGCACAACCAGTAGCGGCACCCTGCCCATCCGCCCAAGCGGACTGACCAGCAGCCGAAGCCCGTAGCCATTCTGAACCGCTTTCCTGGAAGCTGCCGAAGCCGTGGTCCGCCGATGAGGATGTACCGGTAGCACTTGCAGTGACCGTTCCTTGTTCCGTTCCGGCACCGGCGGCCCGTTCCGTGCAGGAGGAGGCGGAGGTCAAGCGGGAGAGGACCCCTGTACCCATCCCCCACACCTCGGCTGAGGCTGCGCCGGGTCGTTGCTGTGAGGCAGCACCCCAGGCCATGACACCGCGGGATATTCCACAGAGGGCGCCAGTAGTGGGCAGTGTGGTGGAAGTTCCGTGGGGCCCGACCCGCGCGCAGGGGCAAGCAGTAGCCCCTTACTGGGACAGGGAACTGACCCTCTGGGCCGAGAAATCGCGGAGAGGGAAAGGCGGAAGGCTGAACTGATAGCCAGCACCATCCAAGAAAAGGAGAGCCTCCACAGAGCCACCTTCCGGGTACGGGGCCCGATACACGAGGGGCAGGTGAGTAAGTTTGATGTCTGGCGGGGCTACGGGTTTATCTTCGAGCCGGGCCTGGAGGCCGAAGTTTTTGTGGCCCGTCGGGACGTTAATGCCCACCTGCCGGAGGACCACCCGGGTCGTAAACTGCTCCCAGGAGATCTGGTACAATACACGCGGCACTGCGGAGAGAGGGGCTGGTTTGCCCTGGACGCCAAGCTGAGAGGAGGCCAGGAGGCCCAAGCACCAGCCCAGCCCCCTCCTCCGGCCTGCGTTGTGGATTTGAAGTGAGTCAGCGGTCCCTCCGTTGCCCCCGTTGGGACCACCAGTACTGTTGTTAAGTAAATGAATGAAAATAATCAACCAATTAATCTGATTGTCAACAGTGATTGAACCGGCCGTTGCCGGCAAGTTGTCCCCGTAGGGACCCTTTGCACCGTGCGTAAGGAACTGCTTACGGACACGCCCGAAAACTTGCAGGGCAACCACAAACTTGTGACATAACCAAGCAAAGAGCTGGTTACCCGATATTTACCTTGGTTACCAGCGTCCGCAGCTTCTAGAAGCCAGCTCCCTGCTCCTTGCACACGTAGCCAAGGTACATATCGGGTAACTATAAGCAAAATGCTTTGCTTAGTAACCCGATGTGTACTATGGTTACCATGCACAGCGTCATTATACGGGTCGCTGGTGCCTGGTGGCTGATCTCTTGTAGACATTTAGCTGAAGTGTGGGGGAATGTTTCTGTATCCTTCAAAGTTGTTATTGATCTTAGGTCAATATTAAACTGGGCATTTAAGAGATTGGATAATAAGGGCAAAAATTAAACCGTTATTGACCATAGTATCTAAGGAGTTTATCAGCTGGAATCAGAGATTTCTCCATTTCCTACAATTACTCTGCTGTCAATCTCCTCTACTAATGGAAGAACTTGGCACACCAAAGAAATATTGATAATATTAATTTTAGTAATACATCCATTAAACACTGACGTTTTGGCCAATAGATCTTCATCAGAAAGGATAGCATTTACTGTGGAAATATGGCGTCAGCGCAGAAGTATAGAGCAAAGAATTGCTGGAGACAAAGATATTGACTACTGCCGGGTACGACCAAGACAGATTTGAGATGGACGGTGATGAACTAGAAGTTATAAAGGACTTCAACCTACTCGGATCAATGATCACTCAAGATGTAGCAACAATACTGGAAGTCAATTCGAGCATAGCTATGGGCAAATAAACAATGAAGTCACTGGACAATCTCCTCAACTGTGAGGAACATTTCACTCGTAATGAAGACACAGCTTGTACATATTCTGGTCTTCTCCCTAATAACATATGAATGCAAAACCTGGATGATAAAGAAACATAGTAGAAGAATCAACACCTTTGAAATGTGGTGCTGAAGAAAGGTGGTATTAATACTACGGATGGCAAAAAGAACAAACCAATCAATTTTGAAACAAATCAAGCCAGACATGTCATTCGAAGCAAGAATCACCAAGCTACAAATTGCCCAACTTGCCTACTTTGGACACATCATATGAAGAAAGCAATCACTGGAGAAGGACATCATCTTTGGAAAAATAGAAGGAACAAGGTGAAGAGGAAGATCAGCAACCTGATGGTTTGATACTATCAAGATAACGGTGGAGAAGACCCTGGTAGACCTATCTATATACTTACTATACTTACTTAAAAAATTGGTGACATGTTCAATACTTATTTCACCCGCTGTACTGTAACAATGCTAATGTACCATCTACTTTACCCATCACAGTTGTGCACAATCCACACTTTTACTGCAGACAACCCCAAGCGTTAATGTTATATTCAATGGAATAAAATAGGCATAAAATATTAGGAAACCATAAGACCAACCTCTACTAGATGGAGTTTAATATAGTTATTATACAATCCCAGCCATTCCTCACATTCAGTCAAACACTGTAAAAATCAGGCCGATATATGTAAATATGTAAACAACAAGATAACATTTAGGCTAGATTGTCTTTCATTTTTATCAATTATGTAAGGAGTGTGACAAATCCTTGTAAGAGGCAGCGATTCATTTCCATAACATTTCACATAAAACATGCTGCATCTTTGGAATATGCAAAATCTGTGAATGGAAAATTGTTTTATTTTTTTTCTACCATTCTGGAATAAATAACAAATGGAAAAAAGTCATGGAAATGTATTTTATCACCAGCATCATAAGATAAATGTAGAGAGTGGATCTATTTTTCCTGGGTATATTAAATGGATTGCCCCATCTCATACATGAATGGCAGATGAGGGTCTTATTAATGGGACCAATATCTGTCTTGGAAATGTGGTCCTAACACAAGCTGGTGTCGGTGAAGAGGTGGTCAGATCTCCCATACATATTAATGGTGAGGGCTGCGAGTGTACAGTCACCTCTCAACTGAAATTGTAACATAACGGGGCGACATCATAGAATGGTAGAATTGGAAGGGACCTCAAGGGCTATCCTGCGAGTGCAGGTTTTCCTAAATCATTCCAGATAAAATAAATTTACCTTTCAGCTAACCTATACTCATTTATCCTGCTAGATCCCTTGGGATTTATAGAGGGGTGGCTCCTAATTGGAGCCCTCCTATTAGCAGAAGTGGAGAATAACTCTTGCTTTCTTGAAGTATGGACAATATTTTGGAATAGGAAAACTTTCAAGGTCTTGGCCACTACTTTTTTTATTAATGGCTTATCTTTAGAAAAGTCCATCAAAATCTCATCGGTTGGGAGTATGACACCTGGCTCTCCTTCTGATCAGCTGTCAGCAGCTATGGCAGAAGCCAGAACTCATGGATGACAGACAGTTATGTGGTTTCTCGCTATATAAAGTCACAGAATCTGGCTGCGCTGAATGCTCCCTGACTTTCCATTGTCCCTGCTGTCAGTATTCATTGGTATAGGTAGCTTTCCTGCTGGATTCATCTCTCCCACCTTTTGGACTCAGCAGGAGCTCACCTCCACCCAGTTGCTGATCATCAGCATTATCTTGGTGCTTAAATACCCCTTCCTTCCTTGGACTGGTGCTGGTGATAATTTTAGTTCATTCAAGCCTTGGTTGCAAGTAGGTGATTTGTACTTCTCTGTGGTATTGTTGCTGAAGACTAGAGATGAGCGAACCGTCCGTGGTTCGGCTCGAGTTCGGCTCGCCGAACGGAGGTCTCGTTCGAGTTCGGTTCGGCAAACCGGTTCGACGAACCACTCGAACCGCATAGGAAACAATGGGAGGCAATCACAAACACATAAAAACACCTAGAAAACACCTTCAAAGGTGTCCAAAAGGTGACAAACAACTCACAACACAACACAAACACATGGGAAAGTGAGAAGAACAAATTCTCATGCGAAAACAAAACAGAGTTACAAGGAAAAGAGGATGAGACACAGATATAGGCATGGCATGCCCTTCTAAAATCATGTAAAACACCGCAAGGTTACTCCAAGCGGAGTCTCCCTTTTTTCCAACAATTGGGCCACACACACACCCACCCCTTCAGTGGCAGCACTTGTGCCCCAGTTGTACACTTCACAGCTAGATTTGCATCAAGCACATTCAAAAATACGCCACACTTAACCATCCCCAGGATGAAATTGGGGTAGGCAGCTAAGTCTTTCCTGATCCCAGCTCTGTTCATCTTGGATCATTTTTAAAAACAATGTAAGCAAGGGTTACTCCAAGCGGAGTCTCCCTTTTTTCCAAAAATTGGGCCCCACACACACCCACCCCTTCAGTGGCAGCACTTGTGCCCCAGTTGTACACTTCACAGGTAGATTTGCATCAAGCACATTCAAAAATACGCCATACTTAACCGTCCCCAGGATGACACCGGGGTAGGTAGCTAAGTCTTTCCTGATCCAGCTCTGTTCATCTTGGATCATTTTTAAAAACAATGTAAGCAAGGGTAACTCCAAGCGGAGTCTCCCTTTTTTCCAAAAATTGGGCCACACACACACCCCTTCAGTGGCAGCACTTGTGCCCCAGTTGTACACTTTACAGTTAGATTTGCATCAATCACATTCAAAAGTACGCCATCCTTAACCGTCCCCAGGATGACCCCGGGGTAGGTAGCAAAGTCTTTGTTGAACCATGACTTGTTCATCTTGACTCCTTTTAAAAAACACAGCAAGCAAGGGTTACTCCAAACAGAGTCTCCCTTTTTTCCAAAAAATTGGGCCCCACACACACCCACCCCTTCAGTGGCAGCACTTGTGCCCCAGTTGTACACTTCACAGCTAGATTTGCATCAAGAACATTCCAAATCCACAAGCATTTACTCTCCCCAGGATGACACAGGGGTAGTAAATTCCTTGTGGATCCATGACTTGTTCATTTTGATGAACGTTAGTCTATCCACATTGTCACTGGACAGATGCGTGCGCTTATCTGTCAGCACACACCCAGCAGCACTGAAGACACGTTCAGAGACAACGATGGCAGCTGGACACGACAAAATCTCCAAGGCGTAAGTGGAGAGCTCTGGCCATTTTTCAAGATTTGAAGCCCAAAATGAGCAAGGCTCCATTTGCAAAGTCATGGCATCGATGTTCATTTGGAGATACTCCTGTATCATCCTCTCCAGCCGTTGACTATGTGTCAGACTTGTTGTCTCTGGTGGCCTTGCAAAGGATGGTCTAAAAAAATTATGAAAAGATTCCATAAAATTGCTGTTACCAGCACCAGATACAGTCCTACTGGTACGGGTAGACTGTTGAAGATGACGAGACCGTCCCATGTTTGTCAAGTTACAACTGGGAGATTCACTCCCTGCACAAGGGTTGTTTGGTGGAAAAGCCGAGCTAAGATCGAGTAACAGCTTTTGCTGATACTCCTGCATACGTGCGTCCCTTTCTATGGCTGGAATTATGCCACAAAATTTGGACTTGTACCGGGGATCTAATAGTGTGGCAAGCCAGTAGTCATCATCACTTCTAATTTTGACAATACGAGGGTCATGTTGGAGGTAGTGCAGCAAGAAGGCGCTCATGTGTCTTGCGCAGCCATGCGGACCAAGTCCACGCTGTGTTTGTGGCATAGAGGTGCTAACCGTTCTTTCTTCCTCTGACATCTCCCCCCAACCTCTTTCAACAGAAATTTGACCAAGGTCTCCCTCATCCGCTGAGTCTTCCATGTCCATGGACAGTTCGTCCTCCATTTCTTCATGTTCTCCTGCACCTTCCTCAACATTTCGCCTGCTACCATGCGCCCTTGTTGATCCCTGTCCCCCATGGTCCCATGCCTGCCGTGTTGGTGATGATGAACGTCTGGACCTTGGTGATGTTGTTGTCTCTTGCGCATATGAATCCTCCTGTAGTTCCTCCCCTTCCTGTTGTCCCACCCCCTGACTCCGCATAGTGTTTAGCGTGTGCTCCAGCATGTAAATGACTGGAATTGTCATGCTGATAATGGCATTGTCAGCGCTAAACATATTCGTCGCCATGTCGAAACTGTACAGAAGGGTGCATAGGTCCTTGATCTGAGACCACTCCATCAGGGTGATCTGCCCCACCTCTGCATCTCGTTGGCCCAGGCTATACGTCATGACGTATTGCACCAGGGCTCGACGGTGCTGCCACAGTCGCCGTAACATGTGGAGAGTCGAATTCCAGCGTGTCGGCACATCGCATTTCAGGCGATGAACCGGCAGGCCAAAAGACATCTGGAGCGATGCAAGTCGCTCAGCAGCGGTGGTTGAAAGGCGGAAGTGAGCAGACAGTTTTCGTGCCCTGTTCAGAAGGCCATCTAGGCCAGGATAGTGTGTTAAAAATTGCTGGACAACAAGGTTCAAGACGTGAGCCATACAAGGCACATGTGTCACCTTGCCCAGGCGAAGGGCTGCACCCAGGTTTGCAGCATTGTCGCACACGGCCTTACCAGGCTGCAGGTTGAGTGGAGACAACCATTTACCAAACTCAGTCTCCAGAGCTGCCCACAACTTAGCCGCTGTGTGACTCTTATTTCCAATACATTTCAAGCTAAAGACCACCTGATGCCATTGCGCTCTGCTGCCAGCATAGTAATGAAGGGTGCGTGATTTCTTTTGCGCAGTTAGAACGCTGGTGGCCTGACCAGGCAGGCTTGGGGCGGAGGTGGAGGACCCAGACGAGGTGGAGGAGGCAGAAGCAGTGGCGGAATTTGGACAGACAGAGGATTGACACACAAGTCGTGGGTCGGCAAGACTTGTGCAGCAGACCCTTCACCATCTATCACCATAGTTACCCAGTGCCCAGTCAGCGACATGTAACGTCCCTGTCCATGCTTACTGGTCCAAGTATCGGTGGTGAAATGCACCCGTTCACACACAGAGTTTCTCAAGGAAGCGGTGATGTTGTGTGTGACATGCTGGTGTAACGCAGGCACACCTTTCTTAGAGAAGTAGTGGCAACTGGGCATCTGGTACTGGGGGACAGCGACAGACATAAGGTCTCTAAAATACTGTGTGTCCACCAGGCGGAAAGGCAGCATTTCGGTAGCCAAGAGCTTACAGAGGGATAAAGTCAACATCTTAGCTTTGTCATGGGTCGCAGGAAATGGCCTTTTATTTGTCCACATCTGAGGGACAGAGATCTGGCTGCTGTGTGTAGACGGTGGTGAGTAGGGTGTCCCTGAAAAAATGAAGGTTTGTGAGGAAAGTGCAGGCGTAGACATGATGTTGCCTTCATCCAACATTGATGCTATCGATGTCTGAGAGAGCTGTACACACACACTTGTTTCACCTTCCAAACCAAAGGACGACCTACCAAGCAAACTGCCTGTTGCGGTTACAGTGGTGGAAGTTGTGCGTGGAAAACCAGGTGTGACAGCTGTCCCCCCAGTCCTAGAAGATGAAGAGCGCGCGGATGCACTTGAAGGGGCAGGCGGTGGATGGTTCGCTCCGCTAGACCGCATTGCAGCACGGTGAGCTTCCCACTGGGACATATGATATTTATTCATGTGACGATTCATAGAAGAAGTTGTCAAACTCCTGAGGTTTTGCCCTCTACTAACAGAATCACGACAAATTTTACATATCACATGATTTGGGCGATCTTTTTCTATGTCAAAAAAAGGTCCAGGCTAGGCAAGGCTTAGAGGGCATGCAACATGCTAAGCCCCCCCGACTAGTGCTCAGAGGCAGAGTGGTGGCTGAGGATGCAGTTGTAGACGTGCTACCAGTACTACTCCTCTGTCCAGGAAGGCGCAAGGTAACTTCGTCGTCAGTTGCATCCTCCTCCATCGCCTCTGTTGACCTCCTCGAGTGCCTGACTGTGGGTTGACAGTAGGTGGGATCTAGAACTTCCTCATCAAGCGTTGTGTTTGCACTCCCCTCACCCTCAGACCAAGCTTCTTCCTGACGTGAACCAACATTTAAGTTGTCATCCCAATCTGGTATCTGCGTCTCATCGTCATCAGTATGCTCCTCACTGTCTATAACAACAGGTGTTACAGTTTGTGAATAAGGGTCAACATTATGCTCAGAAACTTGGTCCTCACGGCCTGAATCAGAGTCACAAAGGTTCTGGGCATCACTGCAGACCATTTCCTGGTCTGCACTCACTGTAGCTTGGGAGCAGACCTCTGATTCCCAGGCTATAGTGTGACTGAACAGCTCTGCAGACTCAGCCATCTCAGTTCCACCATACTGTGCAGGGCGGATGGAGATTTCAGAGCTGGGATAAAGCAAGTGTGATTGGGATGACAACTCAGAGGACTGGTGTTTTTTGGATGCGGTAGTTGAGGTGGTGGAGAGGGCACTTGTTGGACTACTTGAGATCCATTCAAGCATTTTCTTTTTTTGGCCATCATCTACCTTTGTTCCAGTTGTTCGTGTCCGTAAAAAAGGGGGAGCACATCGGATTGTCCACGGTAAATAGTAGACATCTTACTTTTGCTGGAAGATGGTCTATCTTCAGCAGATGTTAATGGAGCTTTGCCACCTTCCCCACGGACAAACCCTTTTTTTCCTTCTCCAACACGCCTCTTACCCTTTCCACCAGCATCTGTCATTTTGCCACTCATTTTGATTGCGACAAGATTGTGCACTTAAAATGTGGTAGTAAAAATTGAGAGGTGGTGTAGATTGCAGCGGTGGTCTCGCTTTATTAACAGCAGAATAAACAACAATAACTATCCCTGACAATGCAACTATGGCCCTTAAACTGGCAGCATAGTTTGCTATTAGAATGGCTTAGTAACAATGAGTTTCAGTGTTCAATGCAGTGGTGCCGCAAATAGCTTTGCACCAGTGGGACAATAATGGAAGTCCAACAGCCACTTTTAGGATGCCACTAAGTTTCCTCAGTGTTTGCTAGTATAATGGCTTAGTAACAATGAGCTTGAGTGTGCAATGCAGAGGTGCTGCAAATAGCTTTGCACCAGTGGGACAATAATGGAAGTCCAACAGCCACTTTTAGGATGCCACTAAGTTTCCTCAGTGTTTGCTAGTATAATGGCTTAGTAACAATGAGCTTGAGTGTGCAATGCAGAGGTGCTGCAAATAGCTTTGCACCAGTGGGACAATAATGGAAGTCCAACAGCCACTTTTAGGATGCCACTAACTTTCCTCAGTGTTTGCTAGTATAATGGCTTAGTAACAATGAGTTTGAGTGTGCAATGCAGAGGTGCTGCAAATAGCTTGGCACCAGTGGGGCACAAATGGAGTACAACAGCCACTCTTAGGATGCCACTAAGTTTTCTCCGTGTTTGCTAGTATAATGGCTTAGTAACAATGAGTTTGAGTGTGCAATGCAGTGGTGCTGCAAATAGATTTGCACTAGTGGGACACTAATGGAAGTCCAACAGCCACTTTTAGGATGCCACTAAGTATCCTCAGTGTTTGCTAGTATAATTGCTTAGTAACAATGAGTTTGAGTGTGCAATGCAGTGGTGCCGCAAATAGCTTTGCACCAGTGGGACACTAATGGAAGTCCAACAGCCACTTTTAGGATGCCACTAAAGCGGGCTTTACACACTGCGATATCGGTCCCGATATCGCTAGTGTGGGTACCCGCCCCCATCTGTTGCGCGACACGGCAAATCGCTGCCCGTGCCGCACAACATCGCCCAGACCCGTCACACATACTTACCTGCCCGGCGACGTCGCTGTGACAGGCGAACCGCCTCCTTTCTAAGGGGACGGTCTGTGCGGCGTCACAGCGACATCACTGAGCAGCCACCCAATAGCAGCGGAGGGGCGGAGCTGAGCGGGACGTAACATCCCGCCCACCTCCTTCCTTCCGTATAGCGGCCGGGAGGCAGGTAAGGAGAGCTTCCTCGTTCCTGCGGTGTCACACGGAGCGATGTGTGCTGCCGCAGGAACGAGGAACAACCTCATTACTGCTGCAGTAACGATTTTTGAGAATGGACCCCCATGTCACCGATGAGTGATTTTGCAACGATGCAAAATCGCTCATCGGTGTCACACGCAACGGCATCGCTAATGCAGCCGGATGTGCGTCACCAATTCCGTGACCCCAATGAGTTTGCATTAGCGATGTCGTAGCGTGTAAAGCCCCCTTTAGTTTCCTCAGTGTTTGCTAGTATAATGGCTTAGTAACAATGAGTTTGAGTGTGCAATGCAGTGGTGCTGCAAATAGATTTGAACTAGTGGGACACTAATGGAAGTCCAACAGCCACTTTTAGGATGCCACTAAGTTTACTCACTGTTTGCTAGTATAATGGCTTAGTAACAATGAGTTTAAGTGTGCAATGCAGTGTTGCCGCAAATAGCTTTGCACCAGTGGGACAATAATGGAAGTCCAACAGCCACTTTTAGGATGCCACTAAGTTTACTCAGTGTTTGCTAGTATAATGGCTTAGTAACAATGAGTTTGAGTCTGCAATGCAGTGGTGCTGCAAATAGCTTGGCACCAGTGGGGCACAAATGGAGTACAACAGCCACTTTTAGGATGCCACTAAGTTTCCTCAGTGTTTGCTAGTATAATGGCTTAGTAACAATGAGCTTGAGTGTGCAAAGGGCAGGAGGGTACAGTGGCAGGGTTGTGGGTCTGTGTAGAGGAAAGGAAGCCTCACTTTATATCCCTCCTAATGGTGAAATGCAGCGAGGAAGTCCCTGACCTTAGCTACACAGACGCTCTTATCTGTAGCTGTTTAAATCTGTTTCCACGGACCTGACTGTCACCTATGGCTCTGAGCCTGCTGTTATTAGCCCTTACAAGGGCTAAAAGAAACTTCTATCCCTATTCTGTATAGTGCTGTGTGTAGAGCGTACACAGCAGTATCGGAGACAGGAGCTACGCCAGCGGTGACTGACACCCAGACGCAGAAGGCAGACAATGGCGTCTGGACGGGCAGATACCCGTTTTTATACAGGGACATGTGACATGGACATCCTATCACACATGCCGTTGCTTCTCTGGCTAAAAGTCCACTTAGCTGTATGTGTGTCTGGGATTGGCTGACATGCTGGCCCGCCCCACTACATGCGCGCGCTTAGGGAAGGAAGACAAGGAAAAAAAAAAAAGGCGATCGCCATTATCCCAGCAGCAGTGATCTGAATGCGCTGTTCCCGCACACTATACGCTGAAATTTCATAATAGTGTGAGTCACAGAGTGACTTACACTATTACAGCGGAAAGCCAGCTAGTAATTAGCTTGGCTTTTTGCTGCTAGAACCGTTCTCGAACGTAACTAGAACTATCGAGCTTTAGCAAAAAGCTCGAGTTCTAGTTCGATCTAGAACAGCCCCCAAAATCACTCAAACCGCGAACTGGAGAACCACGAACCCCGAACCGTGCTCAACTCTACCGAAGACTTTGCTGAACTTTTACCTGTGTCATCTGTAGATAAGTAGTTCATGCCCTTTCCCTCTGCGTGTCCTTGTTTTGTCATCTTTAGTGTTTGGTGGGGTTAACGAAGAGGTCATCCAGACCGTTCCCTATTTAGGGCCCAGCACTAGGCATTCCTAGGGTCAGGTATCCGGCTTGGTGCATAGGTGCGGAACATTTCTGGGGTGGTGAGGGACCCAAGGCACCAGCAGTAGGTTTGGTCAGGAGGTCATCATCTTCCCTTTCCCTAGACACAGGGTTTCCCTTCCCTTTCGCTGTTTCGCTTGGTACTTCCCCGTACCTAGCGTGACACCGGACGTTTTCAGATGCTGCTTGAACATAGTATCTCATTTTTATAGTGGCCGTGGCCCGATACTGCAGATCCAATCCCTATTTAAATAAATATGGGTTGGATCTTCAGTGCCCGGTCACAGCCAATACAGTTGGGTTTGGACACAGCTGCTGTCTTCTGTTTGATTGAAAAATGCTCACAATATCCTCAAAGAGATGCCTGAGCATCTTTTTAGCTTTACCATTGACATATTCTAAAGGATACAGAGTCACTTCTTTTAATCAGTTGACATCTTTGGAAACATGAAATGGTTAAAAGACACTCAAAAATCTGAACATATAACAAGCGAATCATTTTATCATAGAAATAAAGCTGTTCATTCTTTTGAGCATTGTATAAGCACTTTTTCAAACAGATTTCAAACTCTTAAACCCCCTGAAAAAAAGCTGTGTGTACATACCATATGATAGCAGAGTATTCTCTGGAAAACATGGATGTGTTATCATGAAGACTTTGGCACCGAATCATTAAGAAGGTCGATTTTCACCGGTCATGGTGAGGTGGTGTGGTAGTCAGATGCTCTCAATTTATGAAGAGTGGAGTCAGATGCTTCTGATTTATGAATCTGTAGCACCTGACAAGTGGGGAGCGGCTTTATGCGCTGCGCCATAAATCTCACTCCAGTCAGGGACTGGATTGAGATTTCTAGTGCCACAGTTAGTCATGCATTAAACGGGTTGTGTCGTCAAACCCTCCCCCCTCCACCATGTACCTGCCTCACCTCAGTTCTGCCAAAATGGATGGAACTGGGAAAATCACTAGTTCAAACGTGAAAAGGTGCAATTTTTTGTGCAACTCTGAGTTGTGCCAAAATTTTGTAAGTCTTCCAAGCAATTTATACTAGAATTTTAGTGTAATTGCTTTGATGAGTTAAGGGCTGAGAGCTAAACGGAAATATTTAGAATTCTGCAACCTAGATACTTCAGGCCATAGACTGTCCTATGTCTTCAGTTGAAAAGAACCTAGGGGAAATTTAGTTTTCAGCATTCAGTTCAGAAGCAGTGGATTGCTGTCATGATGTAACTGGGAGGGCGAGGGACAAGGGACTTTTATGCTCTCCCTAGTATAGGGACCCTAGGCCATTCCTAACCTTTGGATGCCCAATGATGGCTGAGATGCTGGAGTCCCGTGTCTTATTATATTCTTTAGTTAAGCTGATCTTTTCCCTCCCTGCCCCAAGGAAGGGAGAAGAGTGTGATAGAAATGCAGATGCGACAGAAAGACAGGGATAACAGAAACTCAGTCACACTGCACACTCAAAGGAGACTAAGGAAAAAAGCAAGAGAAGGAAGGGAGCAACAAAAGGACAACAGAGGTTAACACTACAACCACACACAGCAATAATATCACAACCACCAGTAAATCTGGATAAATCCACCTTTCCAGATTAGGTATAGTCAAGCTATAGCTGGCACTATAAAAACAGTGCAGCCAGTACATATAGGAGGAGAGCGAATGTGAGTGGCTCTCCCATAGCATATGACCAAGGAGACTAACAAGCAGTGCAGCAGAGATAAACTCTTGTTAGCCTGCGTATGAACCACAGATCTGTGAGTCTACGCCGATCACAGACATTGGGGAAGTTAGGCAGAGTGTAGGAATCTAAATTTCACCAGATCCCAACGCCGCCATGACAGTTGGCGTTGCCTGAAAATCGTCCTTGTGTCAATGGCTTACTAATGGATAACTGATTATCATCTACTGTAGAAATTAATTACATTATCTTGTGTAATATTCATATAGTTAAGAAACAAAGGTAACTTTCCATACTATGAATACAAATTGAAAAAAAAGTCAACTTCATTGACTTTTTGCCTATGTCCCTAAAGAGACATTTAAAATATATAAACATTATAGATAATTGGAAGGTGAAAGTAAAAGACAATTTGTTAGTGAGTGACCATTACTGGTTATATGAGGAGAGAACAGAAAAGCTTTACTTCCATTCTCAGAATTCTACATATAGGCCAAACATCACCATCATACTGGTGCTGACACGGCATTCAGCATTTACTAAAAATATATACTTGCTGGAAAAATTCACAGATTCCTCAGCAAATACTTATTATCACAAATATGTCGGTATGTACTTTCCTCAATTTCTACTTGTTCGTACCCCAGTGCCACTTTAACCTTTCTAAATTTCCAATCTTTACATTGAGTTACTGTGTTTTCCAACAAATAGGTAATGGCGGTGCTCTCGATAACAACTTGTTATCCCAAACATTAACCAAAACAATGGTACATTTCTGATGAGAATGACATATAACAAATATTATGATAAACTCGTTCCAAAACTGCAGTTCAAAAGATTACTAAATGATTTTGAAAAAATGGGACCTGTAGTGAGGCGAGGCGGCTGTAACACAAGAAATGGTGGTCATTTGTAAATCTCCATATCTTCCACTGACTCCCGAATGTCTCCTTCATCCTGCTTTGTGGTAACACATTCAGCACATGACGTCCATCTCTGACACCTTACACATCACCTTTTACTATAAGTCAGAGCTTAATGTAGTAGATGCAAATGGATCTAGTCCATATGAGCGACACCCTGTGACATCTTTAATAAAAGGCTGATATCCATTGGTATAATAGCTTTTATTCAATGGTTTAAGGACATAGTGGGTGGTGTTCATGTGCAATGGAGCACCCTCCCCATGGGTAAGCTCAGGAAGGAGGATAATTATTATACAACCCATCCTTAATGCTGCACTGTATGCAAACAATTTTACTTAAAGGGGCTGTCCACTATTAGGATTACCTCTTCTGATTTCGAGTAGCAAGTGTACATAAGTACAATTGACTTGTGTACCCAACGTAAAGGTGTTGTCCACTACTAGGACAACCCCTTCTGATTCCTTTCCATTTTTTCCTCAAGTAAAATAATAAAGCCTATACTCATCTCTCATAGTGGTGCCATTCCAGCGGTGCCGCAGCTCACGATGCTGGGGGGGTCACATGTTGTTGAGACATCACATGGGCCACATGTCCAATCAGCACCAGCTTCTGTCTCCCCACCTTTGGACAAAACCAGTTAATCAACAGGAAGTGTGCAACGCGGCTACGCTTACTTCCTGTTGATTAACTCATTGTGTCTGAAAGTGGGGATACAGAAGCTGGGGTTGATTGGACACAGGGCTCGCGTTATGTCACAACCCCATATGACCCCCGGCATCGTTATGCAAGAAACCACTGGAACGGCACTATTATGAGAGATGAGTATAGGCTTTATTATTTTACCAGGGAGAAACATAGAATCAGAAAGAGTTGTCCCAGTAGTGGAGAGCCCTTTTACGTTGAGGACACAAGTCAATTGCCACTTATGTACACTCTCTACTCATGTCCCAATGATCCAGGGAGTAGAAAAGAACTTTCTTACCATGACTGCTAAGTATAGGACTTTTATGTTATTTCTTTTTTTATTTCTTTATCTTGTTTTATCACTGCTTCCGCACATTTTATAATATATTCCTTTTTCCTCTCTTTATATTTATATATATATTAAGCACTGCAACTTTAGTATTCTAAAGCCGGAAACTTTAAGGCCTTTAATCAAAGTTTGTCAACAGTTTTTCTCGTATGTGAAGTAAAAAAGAAAAGTTTCTCCATCTTCTTCTATCTTTGAAAATCGGACTGCACTTGGTTGACATCCGATTTTTTTCATGGACCCATAGATTTACAATAGCAAATTTGATCTGGTGGGTCATCTCATCTACGTTATTCTGAACAATCTGGATATGTGATTGGCCCCATAAACCATCGCAGATACGAGCGCTATCCATGAAAACCATGGCTAGCACTCGTAAGAGAATATCCGATGTTTGAATGAGGCCTACTAATTTTGCTTTGTTGCGCTAAAGAATATAAATGGCTCTGTAAAGACTAAATGGTAGCTTGTATATGGAACCAGTGTATGATCTGTGGGCAGTATATACACTATTTGTGTGGCATTGGGATTTACCACCCTTTTGGTGAGTGATGGCAGCATTGAGCGTCTTGGGTGTGCAAACTGGTTGAGAGTAAGGAATTTGCGGGAGTTGTAGACTGATGTGGCTGATGTGGACCCCTTCTAGTCATACTCGCATCACAGATGCAGAGAAGGGCCCGGCCCAGACAGGACCTAACAAGGATGTAAGTTATCGTAGACAACAAAAAATGTCTGCATTTAGAATTAAAACATAATTTATCATTAATATATTATAATTTGTATTATATAGGAAATTATAGATTATCAGAAATTTTTTTCCAATATTTGTGTTAAAAATTATTTTGAAACTTTGTATTGATTTTATTTTCTAAATTGTGAGATGAAATAGGCAATGCTGTTTGTGGGAGTTTTCGGCCTAACGATATTGATGACTTATCCCAAAAACACCCGGCACTGCATCAATCAGCTGTTTTCAAGTATTGCATTGGCCGGATGTAAACAATGAATGAAATCAGAACAGCACAGATCAGTAAACTGTAGTGTTTATTAACGAGAAGTGCAGCAGAGCTCCGCTAGGAAAATGTGATTGAGGAAAAAATTACAATAAGAAAAGATCATCAATGTAATTTTATCTTACTGTAATTTTAGTGTCCAGTGTCAGGCAGCTGCTGCCAAGGCTAGTAAAATAATAGGATGCATTAAAAGAGGTGTAGATGCTCAAGATGAGAACAAAGTTTTACCTCTATACCAGTCACAAGTGCGTCCACACTTAGAATACGGTGTATAATTTTTGGCTCTGGAGTATAAGAAGGACAAAGCTGAACTAGAGCAAGTGCAGAGAAGAGCAACCAAGGATATTAAAGAAATGGGGGGAATGTAATACCAAGACAGGTTATTAAACTTGGGGTTATTCAGTTTGGAAAAATGAAGACTTAGAGGTGATCTTATTACAATATTTAAATACATGAGGGGGCAGTACAGGAACCTTTCTAATTATCTTTTTACAGTTAGGCTTACGAAGGGGACAAGGGGGCATCCACTATGGTTAGAAGAAAAGAGGTTTACTTATATTCAGAGATGCAAATTCTTTACTGTAAGGCTACATGCGCACGCTGCTTTTTTTCCTGCTTTTTTGCTGCTTTTTTGGCTGCAGTTTTGTCAGCTGAACTTTCTGACATCTGACTTCCCAGCAAAGTCTATGAGAAGTCAGATTTGTCATGCGCACACTGCAGTTTATTTGTGAGCGTTTTTTTTGTCAAAAGTTTGTGACAAAAAAAATGCACCATGTTCATTCTTCCTGCGTTTTTGTCAACATTTGTCACCCATTGAAATCAATGAGGGCATCAAAAACGCAGGAAAAATGCATGCTAATCAAAAGTGGTGCATTTTATCTGCCTTTTACCTGCGTTTTTGCTAGCAAAAACGCAGGTGATTTGTCAGGAAGTGAGGTCAGGCAAGTGGTCCCTCCCGTCCTCCACGTGTTCCCCGAAGTACGCTGTCCCCAGGGGAGATGATGTGGAGGACGGGACTATCAGCAGCGGCAGCGAGAGGGGGATGGACATTGGCAGCTGAAAACATTGATTTTTCCCTCTTGCTGCTGCCGCCGCCGCTGATAGTCCCGTCCTCCACGTGTTCCCCGAAGTACCACTGTCCCCAGCGTGCACGAACAGGGGAGATGATGTGGAGGACGGGACTATCAGCAGCGGCGACAGCGAGAGGGAAAAATCAATGTTTTCAGCTGCCACCGTCCATCCCCCTCTCACTGCCGCCGCCGCTGATAGTCCCGTCCTCCCCGTGTTCCCCGAAGTACCGCGGTCCCCGCACAGGGGAGATGATGGACCCCTCTCACCGCCGCCGCCGCTGAAAGTCCCGGGCTCCACGCTCCTGCCGCCGGCTCCACGCTCCTGCCGCCGGCCGGCTCCACGCTCCTGCCGCCGTCGGCTCCACGCTCCTGCCGTCGGCTCCACGCTCCTGCCGCTGGCTCCACGCTCCTGCCGCCGGCTCCACGCTGTAGCGCGATCAGCTGAGCTGTCAGAGGTTACTCGCGGCCACCGCTGGATTCGGCGGTGGCCGCCGGTAACCTCAGTGACAGCTCAGCTGATCGCGCGGCTGTCTTCATTAGCTGCATGGAAGTGACCGGAGCGGCGGTGTCTGCTGCTGCTCCTGTCACCTCCATGCAGCACTGCTGGAAGCGACGCTGGAGGACTGTGGAGTACGCCGGACATGGAGGGTTTGTCGGGGTTAATAAATTGGTAATGAGGGAATGTGTTTGTGTTTTTTATTTCTAATAAAGGATTTTTTCGGGTGTGTGTGTTTATTTACTGTAATTTACAGATTAATCATGGAGGGTGTCTCATAGACGCCTGACATGATTAATCTAGGACTTATTGGCAGCTATGGGCTGCCAATAACTCCTTATTACCCCGATTTGCCAACGCACCAGGGTAAATCGGGAAGAGCCGGGTACAGCCCCAGAACTGTCGCATCTAATGTATGCGGCAATTCTGGGCGGCTGCTGACTGATATTGTTAGGCTGGGGGGCTCCCCATAACGTGGGGCTCCCCATCCTGAGAATACCAGCCTTCAGCCGTATGGCTTTATCTGGCTGGCATTAAAATTGGGGGGGACTGCACGCCGGTTTTTTTAATTATTTATTTATTTCTAATTTTTTTTTTTTCCAATTCAACAAGCTTTATGGGCTTGTTTGAACTGAAAAATACATGAAACAATTGTTGACAAAACTGCAGCCAAAAACGCACCAAAAAAGCAGCAAAAATGCACCAAAAAAGCACCTACATTTTTTGTGACACGGTGCAGTTTTGGCTGCAGTTTTGGCTGCAGTTTTGGCTGCAGTTTGTGAACACGAAAAAGAAGCAGCGTGCGCATGTAGCCTAAAACAAGCGAGACTATGGAACTCAGTGCCACATGATGTAATGGTTGATTCTCTGCCTTTCTTGAAAATATAATATCAAATGTTATTGGGCACTAGATTCCGTGATGGGGTGAAGATCCAGGGAACTAGTCTGACTGCCATATGTGGAGTCGGGAAGGAATTTTTCCCATAATATTGAGCTTAGTATCTGCCCCATGGGGTTTTCCCTTCCTCTGGATTAACATGTAAGGCTATGGGTTGAACTTCATGGACTTAACACTAGAAGTCCCAGAGAGGGGTCATTTAACATTTCTACCTTTGGAACCCAGAACCCGGGTCGAATGACCTGAAGGATTTTAGCTAACATCCTATAATCACCGTCTTTTGTTCTGTAATTAAGGCCATTACTGTCGCACCACAGGAGGTTGTTGTTTTCCATTGAGTTTAGCCATTTAGTTTCTAGTTAGTTCTATTCAGTTTATTGTATGTCATTTGACCCTCTTTCGGGACTTCAGGCGGGAGCTCAAAATTTCTGGGACTTCTAGTGTTAAGTCTATCTTCCACATTAAACTATGAAACTATGAATGTCAACTCACCAAGAGAAATGAATGGCGAGTCAAGAAGGAAATTCCTACCTCTATCTTTCTGCACTTTTCAATAAGACTATTAATTCCCATGATACCATAGGTTCGTAAACTCTCAAACAGACACCTATGGAATTACCAGCATAAACCAGACAAATATAACTTTCTTTTGCCATGCTGCTTTTTACTATATACAGTTGAAGGAAGAAGCTTTGTAGGCTAAGAACACCATCCCAACTGTGAAACATGGGGGTGATAGCATCATGTTGTGGGGTTGTTTTGCTGCAGACAGGACTGTTGCACTTCACAAAATAGATGACATCATGAGGAAAGGAGATTACATATGTGACAATACTGAAGCAACATGTGAAGACATCAGCCAGGAACTTAAAGCTTGGGTGGAAATGGGTCTTCATAATGGACAATGACCCGAAGTATACTGCCAAACTGGTTACAAAGCGGCTTAAGGATACCAAAATAAATGGTTTGGAGTGGCCATCACAAAGTCCTGATCTCAATCCTATTGAAAATTTATGGGCAAAGCTGAAAAGGTAGGTGCGAGCAAGACGACCTACAAACATGGCTCAGTTACACCAGTTCTGTCAGGAAGAATGGGGCCAAATGGTTAATGTCCCCCGCCTCACTCCCCCTCCGGCAGCCGAGAATATCAGCCGCAGCTGCCCCGGCACTGTCGCATACATTATGCGGCAGCACCGGCGTGTCCTCGGCACTTCTTGCCACCATGTAGCAGTGGCAGCAAGGTAATACAAGGGGTTAATGGTGATGGGGGACCACCGCCATTAACTCCAGGCTTGATCATGGCAGCGTCTATGTGACAGCTGACATGATCAACCCGTAAGTAAAGTGAATAAAACACAGACACCAAAAATCCTTTATTTTAAATAAAACAAACAAGCCTCGTTCACCATTTTATTAACCCCTCCCGCACCAAAGCTCCCGGGTAATCCACCGCTCCGACGTAATCCACAGGTCCTGCGCTGCTTCCATCCAGCCGCGACTGTCACAGACACAGCGCTGAATGAAAGCAGCAGACAGCAGAGGTAATTACCGGTCATTTCCCACGGCCGGTAATGTGAACTCACTGCCGACCGTGGGAAATGCAGCGATCTGTCATCTATCTATCCCTCTGTCTGTCTATCTATCTATCCCTCTATCTATTCTTCTATCTACTATCAGAATTAAATGACTTTTTTTTTTTTTTTTCAATGTGCTTTATTGCATTGAATGCAATAAAGCACATCCCAACCCGCACGCGGCAAAACCGCGGCAATACCGCGAATAATACCGCGGTAAAACCGCAGCAAACCGCGGCAAACCGCATGCGGTTTTCGGGTGCGGTTTCCCGCGGTTTTTTACCGCGGGTGCGGTAATCTTTGAGAGCATGCGGAATTTTCTCAAGAAAATTCCATTTCCCAGTGCGCACATAGCCTAATTACTATCAGAGGTTGGTGCATAAAAGAAATTGCTGAAATGATAGAACGAATCTTGATTTTATTTTCAACTTTTTAGAGGAAAGCTTCTTATGAGAAAATGCATCGTTTTTAAGACAAAAGGTAATGTGCTAAGCAGAGTGTGGATATGTTTCACTTATTTATAAAATTTTGCTCCCTCTAGGATTTCCTGAAGGGAAGCGTGAAAAATACTGATCAATAGTCTCTGTGTAATGAAGCATCATGGAGGATCTGCAGACATAAAATCAAGAATTACTGGAGCATCGTCTTGACTTTGTGAGATCTCAGGTATTTTGATTTTCAGAGCGATTCTTCTGCTCTCATTTACGGGACTCATTAGAAGAATGTTCTCCGTACAAGAGGTTTCGTTTCTGGATACAGCAAATGCAGATGGGTTGTTTTCACTTGTTAACTCTTGTTGACAGCGCTGGGAATTCGTATGGAGAATCTGCCAGATCCGTCTTCTGGTGGAACGTGAGGATGAGACCTGCCATTTACTAACCGCATCCTTATTTATTGGTGCTGTAAATTTGGCAATTGGTAGGAGGCCAAAAAATAACATTTTTACTGTTGATGATAAATTATATGATATTAAATAAAGGCAGATGTTCTATGATGTAGTATTTTATCATGTCTATTGTACCTAGATTATGCGCAAACACAGACAGAAAAGGCCTCTGTGCAAAAACAATATATGGGCCCTCTGGATGTAGAAGTCACCCCCTTAACTCTTCGGTCCTTTTGTGGCTACACAAGTGGCACTAATCGTATACTGATCCCTAAGTGACATCATTGTCAATGTTAAAAACATCATGCATACAACCATACATTTTCTCGGAAAATTCCAGGGTGGTATGACACCATATGGACAAACATAATGTTACGGGGGAACCACCTGGTATAGGAATAGATGAAGATACACTACTACCAGTGGTTAGGGTCCACTGTGCAGTGATGGCAGAACTGCAGCTGGTGGCACAAGGCCCTACTGAAACCCAACAGTAAACCGGAAACTAAGGTACTCTATGTTATAGGTCACACAGAGATACCAACAGATGTAAAGAGACTCTGTCCCATCACAGAGGACATGTGTATACAGTAACCGTGTTCTAAGCCACACGATACTGCAGTATGTATACTGAACTCTATTAAATGATAGATAAGGAAAAAATATTATAGTAAATAAACAGAATTCTGTTAACTCACAGAGTCTATATGGCACATTACACTTCTGTTCCTTCACAGAAGGTAATATATATGTAGCATACACGGTATGTATAGGAGCGGACAAGCAGAATACCGGCCGTATCCTGCTAGCAGAGGATCAGGGTATATGCAGTGGTGAGTGTACAGGGTACTGCTCCTATATCGGCTTGCTATATGGTACTGCTGGTTAGCCACCGCTCCGAAGCCGCCCAAGCCCGATATCACTGGAGCCTAGCTTCGCCAGCTACTGACCCTAACTTGGTCAACGGATATGACCGCAACGCCTCACCCTAAAATGCCTCATGACCCTCAATCAGTCCGGTGGGACTTCGCCACCTAATCCTATCTAAGATGTGTACAGCAGTATGCACAAAGACGAGTGTGCACCTCCATATGGGCCTCATGGCTATTTATCACCTCTGTACTACCCACAAGATGGAAGAACCACGTGTAGCCAGCCCCTTTGGCCAATGAGAGTCCTACACATCACTGATGATGTCACGGTGGCCAATAAGAACGTGCCACATCACTGATAACATCACCGGCCAATAGGAATGTGCCACATCACCAATGATGTCACAGCGGCCAATGGGGACGTGCCACATCACTGATGATGTCACGGTGGCCAATAGGAACATGCCACATCACTGACATGCTCAGATAGTAGCAAAAGACCCATAGGAATCCCGCACATGCTCAGTAGGCTCTTTTTGAGACTTAGTGTCAGAATGCCAAAAAGTCCTTGTCAGCAGCCGTGGCTCAGAAGACCGGACCGAGCAACTTCGGGTACAGGGAGGAACTGCTCCAGAAGGCAAACGAGGAGCCCCCATACCTCGGTTCGTGACACATAAATTGTCTCTGTAAATTCCAGGGTGGTATGACACTGTATGGTGCCAACTGAAGTCATTAGGGTCTTACTGTAATGTCCCTTACTGGATACGTGGATTCTCAAATTGGCTTGGTGCTGGCTAGACTAGGGTGGGAAATCTGACTTTGGGGGGGAGAGCTAAGAAATTTTTAAAACACAAATAAATATATGTTCAGCTCACCACTCTAGAGCAGGTATCTCCAGCCTCTGGTCCGGTGCAAGGAACAAGTGGTTTGGCTTCCACAGCTGAGTAATCAGTACCATCCTCTTGATGGTAAGACATTTTTACCCTTCAGATTTCTAGATTATGCCCCCAACTATTAACACTAGAACTACTGAGGTAGTCATTTTGACTACTTTGCACTATGTATTTTTATATAGGTGTCATGAGTCCAGTAGTTCTAGTGTTAAAGCAGCATTATAGACAGGTGAGACACCAAGAGTTGTCACCAGGAGAGTATTGAGGAGTAGAGATGAGCAAATCAATCAACAAAGAATCAAATTAGTTCAAATTTCCCTAAATTTTCAGATTCTAACAAACACAGAATTTTTGGAATTTGATTTACACCAATGCAACAAAATGGTGGCAAACAATTTTTCTGGATTCATTTGGGAGCCGGAAAGAGGTAACAACTAGAGATGAGAGAACCCGAGGTCTGTACCAAATACAGACTTTACCAAAAAACACAGAATTTGGATTCAGAGTTTCGGTGCTTTATGTATGAGCATCGCTGTGCTCAGGTACGCTCGGTGCTTTACGCAGTGTGAGCCGCTTGCAGTGTTTGAAAGGCTCTCACTGGGGGTAACAACAGCATGATCGGATGTAGTGTGCACCAAAAAAACTAGGAAAACACTGCCCACCCGCCCCCAGAAGTGTTCTGCTTATGGCTGGTTGTATATGGGAGAACCAAACTACCCAATAAATGACCTCAATTGGGGTTCAAGTCCAGTCCAGGTTCCAACCTCAACTTTATCTAAAGTCCAGATGAAGACGCCGAACCGAACTTCAATGGATCCGTTCATCTCTAGTTACAACTATTAAAACACATTATACTCACCTGTCCTAGTGCTTCACCTTTTTCCTGACACCAGCTCTGCTAACGCCAGTGATTGGCATCATGCAGTCACATGAGGTCAATGATGTGTATTGTCTCCAGCAAAACTGACCGATTCTGACCAAAACAGATATCAGGAGATTTTTTCATTAATAATCAGGGGCAAAAGCCAGTGGATAAGATTGGAGCATAGTCTAGAACTGAGACATTGCAGAGCCAGAAGAAGAACATAGGCATAAGGTGGACAATTGAAAAGACGGGTCAGGAACAAGACTGAGGTTAAGATATGGGGTCATAGCCAGGATCTTAGTCACAAACCCAAAGGAACAGAAGCCAGGTAATGGTAAATACTTTAATTTGAAGGCAGTTTGGTGCTTTACATGTACAGTGCTGGCCAAAAGTATTGGCACCCCTGCAATTCTGTCAGATAATACTCAGTTTCTTCCTGAAAATGATTGCAATCACAAATTCTTTGGTATTATTATCTTCAATTAATTTGTCTTCAATGAAAAAAAAAAAATAAAAAATTTGTCATAAAGCCAACTTGGATATAATTCCACACCAAACATAAAAAAGAGGGTGGACAAAAGTATTGGCACTGTTTGAAAAATCATGTGATGCTTCTCTAATTTGTGTAATTAACAGCACCTGTAACTTACCTGTGGCACCTAACAGGTGTTGGCAATAACTAAATCACACTTGGAGCCAGTTGACATGGATTAAAGTTGACTAAACCTCTGTCCTGTGTCCTTGTGTGTACCACATTGAGCATGGAGAAAAGAAAGAAGACCAAAGAACTGTCTGAGGACTTGAGAATCCAAATTGAGAGGAAGCATGAGCAATCGCAAGGCTACAAGTCCATCTCCAAAGACCTGAAAGTTCCTGTGTCTACGGTGCGCAGTGTCATCAAGACGTTTAAAGCCCATGGTACTGTGGCTAACCTCCCTAGATGTGGAAGGAAAAGAAAAATTGACAAGAGATTTCAACGCAAGATTGTGCGGATGGTGGATAAAGAACCTTGACTAACATCCAAACAAGTTCAAGCTGCCTTGCAGTCCGAGGGTACAACAGTGTCAACCCGTACTATCCATTGGCGTCTGAATGAAAAGGGACTGTATGGTAGGATACCCAGGAAGACCCCACTTCTTACCCCGAGACATAAAAAAGCCAGGCTTGAGTTTGCCAAAACTTACCTGAAAAAGCCTAAAACGTTTTGGAAGGATGTTCTCTGGTCAGATGAGACAAAAGTAGAGCTTTTTGGGAAAAGCCATCAACATAGAGTTTACAGGAAAAAAAAGAGGCATTCAAAGAAAAGAACACAGTCCCTACAGTCAAACATGGCGGAGGTTCCCTGATGTTTTGGGGTTGCTTTGCTGCCTCTGGCACTGGACTGCTTGACCGTGTGCATAGCATTATGAAGTCTGAAGACTACCAACAAATTTTGCAGCATAATGTAGGGCCCAGTGTGAGAGAGCTGAGTCTTCCTCAGAGGTAATGGGTCTTCCAACAGGACAATGACCCAAAACACACTTCAAAAAGCACTAGAAAATGGTGTGATAGAAAGCACTCGAGACTACTAAAGTGGCCAGCAATGAGTCCAGACCTGAATCCCATAGAACACCTGTGGAGAGATCTCAAAATGGCAGTTTGGAGAAGGCACCCTTCAAATCTCAGGGACCTGGAGCAGTTTGCCAAAGAAGAATGGTCTAAAATTCCAGCAGAGCATTGTAAGAAACTCATTGATGGTTACCGGAAGCGGTTGTTCGCAGTTATTTTGGCTAAAGGTTGTGCAACCAAGTATTAGGCTAAGGGTGCCAATACTTTTGTCTGGCCCATTTTTGTAGTTTTGTGTGAAATGATCAATGATGTGATTTTTGTTTCATTCTCTTTTGTGTTTTTTCATTGCAAGCAAAATAAATGAAGATAATAATACCAAAGAATTTGTGATTGCAATCATTTTCAAGAACAAACGGAGTATTATCTGACAGAATTGCAGGGGTGCCAATACTTTTGGCCAGCACTGTATCTGTAATACTGAGAAACAAGGACCTCATATGTATTCGGTGCTGTGGCAATATTATAAAAAAAACTGATGAAAAACAGTAATCACAAGTGTAAATTCTTTCCATTTTCCTTTCAGAAATCATTGACATCGTAACGTTTGGTTTGCCTCATTATAATGATTCTTTTGTCTAATTTTGACCTCATGATTCATTATTCTTCATGGTGAAATACCCCTTCAATACATGGTTTGTTAAGTTTTAAACATGTAGATCTATAGAAAAAAAATAATCAAAAACTTTAAAATATGACTATAACCAATTCTGTATATCAAGAGCCACAGGAGGTCATAGATAATGCACCATAAGTACCAGTATGTTCTTAGCAATGCACCTGTATGACTTGAAAACGCTGAACTCCCGTAAAATTCAGAAAAAAATTCACAAAATGCCATTTTTGCTTAATACATGTACCTTGATCATCATTATCACCTTTCCATTAAAAGCCAGCAGTCACATAGCTCAGCGTGCCTTGCCACATGTGCCTGTTCACTAGATCTTTCATGCTGAACACTGCTTATTAACACCTACAATATATTTTTCCCTGTGGAGAATAGAAAAAAAATTCCTTTGGAACTTCACATTTGCTCTAAATATTTTCTTCAAAGGTTCGGGGTTCAACAATCCTAAGACAAACACTTCAAATCAGAAATAAATATAGATGGAAATGTAATGTTCCATCAAGTTAATTTACTGGTTAAAACAGATTTGTTTCTTTACATTTTTGTAAAATGTGGCACACAACGGTTAAATTATCAGGGAATTTTGGATTGCTTTTGGAAAAATCTTAAAAATCATACATGCAATACAAAAATATCTACATCTTGCGTTAGCTCTTAGGTGACTATAATTCATCTTTACAGCAAACGCATTGATCAATTCGTGAACGTGGAGAGAAAAAAGTCTCGACAGGAGGTGAACTGTGATCTGAGGTATCGAAAGAGCAAGATCTCTGACCAGCTCTGATCAAATATGAAAACATTTTCATGCGGCACGCTTGTTGGGCATGCTGTTTTGCATTTATTTAGGTCATCACAATGAGGTACAAATCCATCGTTTTTATTGGCTAAATAAAAAGAATCCCTCTTGGCTCAACCTTCATCCTGCTTGTTCAGCTCTTTCCTTCTGACTCCAAGACTTTCTGAAGGAACTGGTAAGTGGTCATGCTATATCAGCATTGCATATTTTTGCGGAATCTATGTGAAATCAAGGATGGATGCAAGACTAAAGGCCGCTTTACACGCTGCGATATCGTCACCGATATCGCTAGCGTGCATACTCGCCCCCATCGGTTGTGCGACACGGGCAAATCGCTGCCCGTGGCGCACAACATCGAGCGGACCCGTCACACTACTTACCTGCCTACCAACGTCGCTGTGACCGGCGAACCGCCTCCTTTAGGGGGCAGTTCGTTCAGCATCACAGCGACGTCACAGCAGTGTCACTGAACCGCCGCCCAATAGAAGCGGAGGGGCAGTGATGAGCTGGACGTAACATCCCGCCCACCTCCTTCCTTCCTCATTGCCGGCGGCCGCAGGTAAGGTGAGGTTCCTCGTTCCTGCAGTGTCACACATAGCGATGTGTGCTGCCGCAGGAGCGACAAACTACTTTGTACACTGATCAGCAGCGATATTTGAGAATGGATCCCCATGTCACCGATGAGTGATTTTGAACGTTTTTGCGACGATTCAAAATCGCTCATAGATGTCACACGCAAAGACATCGCTAAAGCGACCGGATGTGCGTCACAAATTCCGTGACCCCAACGAGATCGCTCGGGCGATGTCTCAGCTTGTAAAGCCTGCTTAAAGGCCGCTTTACACGCTACAATTTATCTAACGATCTCAGTAGCTATGTGACACGCCCAGATCGTACTTACGATTTGCCGAGATCGCACATAGGTCGTTTATTAGCAGTCACACGTAACGATCTCATAAGCGACGCAAAATCGTTCAGCGATATATTGTTTGACCAAGGCGGTCATGTGGATGTTGTTCGTCGTTTGCAGGGTGTCAAACATTCCAATATGTCTGCTGCGTTCCAAACGATGAACAATATTTTGAAAGTGAATGACGTGTCAACGATCAACGATTTTCAACCTATCTGCGATCGTTCGGAGTCACACGTATGTGTCACACTCAACGTCGTCGCTAACGATGACGGAAGTGCGTCACGGAATCCGTGACCTCGACGACATATTGTCAGATAAATCGTAGCGTGTAACGCCGCCTTTACTGACAACCTTAACACAACCCGTTCAATTGCAGATAATAACATACAGTAAAATTGGCCATACACATTAGATGGCTGTTGACCAAACAAACCTTTGATGATCATCTTGGACTTCTTTCCCAAACACAGGAGCAGTGCTGTGCAGAGTGTGCCTGTGTTCTCTATAAAAAAAAGCTCAATTTTGGTAGTGTCTATTCCTCCTTTCACTCCATGAGAAAGCTGTATTCAGAAAATTTGGTTTATCTCCAGGAAATCAAAGCAACTGGCTATCCGAAATCGGACATGTCCATTCGACATTGCTTTATGATGACTAAAGATGTTCCAATCTGAACAGTAAAGTTCGGGTCAGCGTTCAGTAAAATTCGAGTTCAGAGTTCGGGTGCTTTATGTATGCAAACCATTCAAGTGAGCATAGCTCTGCTTGGGGACACTCGGTGCTCAGCCCAGTGTAAACTGCTTGCAGTGTTTGAATGAGTCAATGGGGGTAAAATCATTATCAGATGTAGTGTGCACAAGAAAAAAATGAAAAAAACACCCTCTCCCTCACCCGGAAGTATTCTGTTTATGGCTGGCTGCATCTGGGCGGAAACCCGAACTGCCCAATTAGTGAATTCCATTGGGTTTCAGATCAAGTCTGCGTCCCGATGCTAACTTTTTCTACAGTCTGGTGGAAACCATAGAACCGAACTTCAATGTGCCCGCTCATAGTGATGATAAATCGGCCGATACCCTCATACACATTAGATTGTCGTCCATACTCATCGATATCACCGTGTTTGGTCAACATTAGTCTAAAGCTTATGGAAGTCTTAATAGTCCAGTAATATAGTAATACAGGAGGTTATACTATTAGGACCTATTGTGGAAAACAGGCAGAATAAAGGGACCATAGTTGCTAACTTTTGAGTTTTGATTTTTTTTCTCAACAGCTTAATAAAAAAAATCATAGATGGCAATAATTTTTACGAATTGGTGTGAAAACCACAAGAAATCATTAAGCTTTAGGCAATATAAAGCAGGTAAAAAAAATTGAACACATTACTAATAGTGATGGGGGAACCCCCCGATGTTCGGGATCGGGCGCCTCGCCCGAACACTTTGTAAAGTTCGTGGTCGGAGATAACACAAACTTGCGTCCGAACCCTGAACGTGGACTTTACAGTTATGGGATGGGGCTGGGGGTGTAAAATAAAGAATATAGTTAATAATAAACATTGTCATTATACTTACAGGTCCCACATGCGTCCTGCAGACTCTGTCTCCCGGCCGCTTCTGCTTCCGGGTCCGATCATTGCTGTGGCCCTGGGTAACCACCACTGACTACAGGACCTTCCATGATGTCAGCCATGTGACCAGTTTGGTGTGAATGTTGTATTACCTCGTGGGTTACAGACTGGTCACATGGCTATGATATCATGGAAGGTCCTGCAGTCAGTGGTGGGTACATGAGGGCACAGCTGACCAGCTTCAGTTATGCACTCGGGTGAAGTCTCTGACTGCTCTCAGCTGAGTCTGTGCATGTGAACAGACCTGTGTTTGTCTCCTCGCACAGATGTAGCAAAACTGAAGGTGCTTGCCCACCTTTGTCCTATGTCGGAGGGGTTTTTTGAGCAATAAAGATGGAGTCCTAAATGTCTTCTGTTTTATTATATTTAATAAAATAATATTTATAATAAAATATTTTTTTCTCTGTGTTGTTGTTTTATTTTACTGTTAAAATAACAGACAATCACAGACGCTGTTACAGAATGGGCGTCTGTGATTGGATGCTGGAGTAACCTGAAAGCTGTCCATACATTCTAGCATCTAGAATGTATGGATAGATTCAACGTTACTCCAACAGCCAATCACAGACGCCCATTCTGCGTTACAGCTTCTGTGATTGGCTGTTGAGTCCCTCACACATATAATAGTGTAAACATAAATAAATAATAAAAACAAATGATGTAGCACTTCGCAGTATTTTTGATTCTCAGCGCAGATAAAGTGGACGGATACAGGCTGCTACTCCCATTTGCCTGGCTTTACCTTGGCTGGCAATCAAAATACAGGAAGCCCATTAATTTTTTTTTAATTATTTAAAAAAATAATTAAAAAAAAATGTGTGGGCTCCTGCTGTATTTTGATCATCAGTCAGGTAAAACAAGGCAGCTGGGGGCTGGGACTCTCAGCGTGGTAAAGCCCAAGCATTTTGGGCCCCCTACGCCAATAAGCACAGACCACAGCTTCCCCTGGAAATGGCACATTTTTTTAGCGCTATTTCTAGGAGCTTTAACCGGCTTGTCCAGCGACCCTGATGGTGGTGGCATGCTGGGTAATAAAGGAGTTAAAACCAGCTTTGTCTTCTCAGCTGGTACAACGCACGAAATTCATGGTGTCATGCCAAATTAGACATGGTCACCATGAATTTCTAGTAAACAGTAAAAAAAAAAAAAAAAAACAAAAAAAAAAACACAACACATAGAAAACATTTTTATTAGAAATAAAACAAAAAAATATAAAGTCGCGATCTTTTTATAAAAAAAAAATCCTTAGTCCAACATAGTCCACAGTTAGAGCAATGTCAGGTCTGCTTCATCGCTTAGTACAGACAAGCCTCTATACAGAGCGAGAAGAAGGCTGACACTTGCATATGACTCCTGCAACTCTTGCATTGCATCACTCCGCATGGCCTGACACTCTCCTGACAGGAGCGCTTCAGCTGCATGGAAATACATGCAGCCGACCCGCTCCTGTCAGGAGATTGTGCACCGTGCCGGGTGATACCGATGTGAGACTCACACAGTGACAGTCAAAGTCATAATGTTTTTTTAATAATGTGCTTGTTTTTACAGCCCCTGGACGCGAACTGTAACACGAGCTTCCTAGGAAAACTCGTGTTTGGGATCATGTGCACGAACACTATGTGTTCGGTACAGACCCCGAACTTTACGGTTCGGGTTCACCCAATCACTAGTCACTAATTTTTAAAGTAAATACATTTCTAAAAGTGCTATTGACATGAATTTCTTACCAGATGTTAGTAAGAATCCATCCAATCCATACATAGAAAGAAATCAAACCATAGATGTCCATATATTTAGTGATGTATTATAATGAGAAATGACAGAAGAAAAAAGTATTGAACAAACCAAAAAAGAGAGGTGCAAAAAGTCATAGAAAGTCATGACACCAGATAAAATCTATTGGTAATTAGAAAACAATTCTGCAACTTAGGGAAAAATAAATTCAGCTGGTTCAACTGATGGCTATAAAAAAAGTGTCTTATTACCAAGGTGCTACACAAGAAAACTCTCATAATGGGTAAAACCTGGGAGCTGTCTCAAAAGCTTCACATCCTTACTGTTGCAAAACATATTGATGGCATTGGTTACAGAACAATTTCTAAACTACTTAAGATACCAGTAAGCACTGTTGGGACCATAATCCAGAAGTGGATGGATCATCATTTCACTATAAACCAACCACTACCAGATGCTCCCCACAAAGAATTCAGAGAGGAATGAAAACAGTAAGTAATGCATAAAGGCGCTGTTCGGCTGATTTAATAGGTACCTTTACTATAGAAATCCACAGCCTGATTATACTATAATCACCATTAAAGGTTTTGGTGCAATGAGCTGTTCGTGCATCAGGGCGGGACTGTGGGGTACGACGGTGGGTATGGCCTTCATCTCTGCTATGGCCCCTCAGATACCTCTGGTGTAAATATCTTCATGTATTTAAAAATTCCATGCCAGCACTGTCCTTAATCATGCGTGGAACCTGTGCAGATCAATTTGGTTGCAGGCTTAAGTAAAATGGTGCCGGTGTAAAATGGTGGGTGCAAACATTAATTTCCTGAAAGGCTTCAGAAAAAGTGTGCAGCTGTGGTACATGTGCAAATGGAGAACTTCAGATTGAGATCATCATTGAGCTGAGTTCTCAATCGGAGCATGCACTGCCACAGTGCAATTTTCTTAAGCCTGCCAGGTTCCAGCTATGGACAGTGCTGGCACAGGATTTTAAACAGCATGAAGATGCTTACACCAGATGCAGCTGAGGGGTCGTAGCAGAGATGAAGACCCTATTCACAGTCCTGTCCCTGTGGTCATGGCACCTATTAAATTAGCAGAACAGCGCCTTTATGTCCACATCTTTAGTTTATCATGTCTGATCATGATGACATGTTCTCCTTAGAGTTTGCTCAACAACATTTAGACAAGCCTATGAAATACTGGGAGAATATTGCCTGGTCACATGAGACAAAAATTGAACTGTTTTGAGCCCATAGTTACACCATTTTTGGAGGCCAAAAAGCACTGCCTATAACCCCAAAAATACAGTACTATCAGTGAAGTTGTGGAGGTGGAAATAACATGATGTGGGGCAGATTTTCAGCATATGGCACAGGCAAATTCATATAATTGAAGGAAGAATGAATAGAAAAATGTACCAAGACATTCTTAATAAAAATCTGCTGCCTTCTACCAGGATGATGAAGATGAAACAAGGGTGGACATTTTAGAAAGACAATGATCTCAAACACACAGCCAAGGTAACTTTCAATTGGTTTCAGAGAAAGAAAATAAATCTGGTAAAATGGCTGAGCCAATCACCTGACCTGAGTCCAATAGAAAATTTATGGAAGGACTTAAAGCGCAGCTTTTATAGAAGTTACCATGGAACCTTCAGGATTTGAAGAATGTTTGTGTATCTATAGATGTTTTTGCAGTTTTGCCACGAGCGGTGGCAAAACTAAGTGCCCTAATTTTATGAACTTTCCAAAGAACTTCTGTCTGTTGGTAACTCACCTGCATCCCAAATTTTTCACCCCTCTCTTTCAGACAGGAGGCCACTGACAAAGTTGAGACCCAATGTTCCAACAACGGAATCAAGAAATTGATGTAATTTATGGGCGATCTGAATGGCCACCCTGTGACCTACATTTCTCTGTAAAAAAAAGTTTTTTTAGCAGTTTGTCTGGAGGTCGTCAGTTATAATGCAAAGTCTGTTGATGACACAATGTCTTTATTAGGATTCAGATGGCAGTTGTCAGATAATCTGAATTTGTAAGGCCATAGATAAGATATCACATTTACTTGTATAGGTTGTAAGAATGTCACTGGTAAAATAATGGGGACAAATATGTTTCACCAAGGTTGATAGGCTCAGTGATGTAATTTGGTTTAGTGTAGTTCATGCAGGTCTGGATTATTAAATGCCGGATTACAGGAATTTGCAAATGATTGAGATCAAAATGGACAACATAATTGAAAATCTAAAATTATAACTTTGAAAATAACCATTTTTGTTTCTAGAAACCTTTTGTTATTTTTAATTTTAACGATAAAACATTACAAATTAAAAAAAGCATGAAATGAAGCTCTGGGGCACAAGGGACTTCAGGTGTCTGGGTGTATGGAGGTGTGCAGACCTCCACCGGAGTGCTTGTGCTAACAGAGCCGAATATTTACTTGTGCGGCTGGACCCCTCAGCAGCACATGGATTGTTAAATTCTGTTAAATTTTTTATGCCGGACAAAGGCTGTTTTGAGATTGTTATTTTTTTTTTACTGGTTTATGAAGCCACAACGAAAACCATATTGTGATTACCTCGACCTGCAGCCGAGTGAGCTGAACCTCCACAAGGTGGACTCAAAAAGTAGTAAGAAGTGAAATAGAAAAAAAAAATTGGTTCGATATAATTCATACAGGTCTGGATTATGAAATGCTGGATTACAGGAATTTGCAAGTGATTGAGATCAAATTGAACAACATAATTAAAACTTAAAATTATAACTTTGAAAATAACCATTTTTTTTTCTACTAATATTTTATTTTTTTTTATTTTAACCATAAAACATTGCAAATAAAAAAAGGGATGAAATGAAGCTCTGGGGCACAAAAGACTTCAAGTGTATGTGTGTATGGAGGTGTGCAGACCTCCACCGGAGTGCTTGTGCTAAAACAGCTGGATACTTACTTGAGCGGGCAGACCCTACAGCAGCACATGGACAGATAAGTTCTGTAAAATGTTTTATGACGGACAAAGGCTGTTTTGAGATTATTTTTTTTTACTGGTTCATGAAGCCACAACGAAAACCATATTGTGATTACCTCGACCTGCAGCCGAGTGAGCTGAACCTCCACAAGGTGGACTCAAAAAGTAGTAAGAAGTGAAATGGAAAAAAAAAATTGGTTTGATATACTTCATACAGGTCTGGATTATCAAATGCTGGATTACAGGATTTTGCAAGTGATTGAGATCAAAATGAACAACATAATTGAAACCTAAAATTATAACTCTGAAAATAACCATTTTTTTTCTAGCAATAGTTTTTCTTTTTTTTTTTATTTTAACCATAAAACATAGCAAATTAAAAAAAGGGGATGAAATGAAGCTCTGGGGCACAAAAGACTTCAAGTGTATGTGTGTATGGAGGTGTGCAGACCTCCACCGGAATGCTTGTGCTAAAACAGCTGGATACTTACTTGAGCGGGCGGACCCTACAGCAGCACATGGACAGATAAGTTCTGTAAAAAATTTTATGCCGGACAACGGCTGTTTTGAGATTATTTTTTGACTAGTCTATGATTACCTCGACCTGTACCCGAGCGAGCTGAACCTCCACAAGGTGGAGTCAAAAAGCAGCCAGAAGTGAAATAGTAAGAAAATAATTGGTGATTGGTTTGATTTTGGTATAATTCATATAGGTCTGGATTAACAAATGCTAGATTACAGGAATTTTATAAAAATATTTTAGTGTAGGACTGCCTCAAATGAGATTTGCCGTGACGTGGCGAGGCAGCTCAAGAAATTGCAATTTTTTGCCAAAAATCTCAAAATTTTTTATAATAAGTACAGTTTGGAATGTTTAGTGCTGAAGTGCACATTTGGTGCTGGCTTTTTGTTTTTTTATTACAGGAATTTGCAAGTGATTTTAATGAAAATGAACAACATAGTTAAAACCTAAGATTATAAGTTTGAAAATGACCATTTTTTTAAAAAAACTTTCAATTTTTTATTCAACCATAAAATATTGCAAATAAAAAAGGGATGAAATGAAGTTCTGGGGCACAAGAGACTTCAGGTGTATGGGTGTATGGAGGTGTGCAGACCTCCACCGGAGTCCTTGTGCTAAAACAGCTGGATACAAACTTGAGCGGGGGCACCCCGCAGCAGCACATGAACTGTTAAGTTCTGTTAAATTTTTTATGCCGGACTAAGTCTGTTTTGAGATTATTTTTTGACTGGTTTATGATTACCTCTTGTAAAGCGCCATGGCATTAATGGCGCTATAATAAATAATAATAATTACCTCGACCTGCACCCGAGCGAGCTGAACCTCCACAAGGTGGACTCAAAAAGCAGCCAGAAGTGAAATAGTAAGAAAATAATTGGTGATTGGTTTGATTTTGGTATAATTCATATAGGTCTGGATTAACAAATGCCGGATTACAGGATTGGCAAGTGATTGAAATGAAAATGAACATATTAATTAAAAATCTAAAATTATAACTTTGAAAATAACCATTTTTTTTCTAGAAAACTTTTATAATTTTTTTATTTTAACCATAAAACATTACAAATGAAAAAAGGCATGAAACAAAGCTCTGGGGCACCAGGGACGTCAGAGGGTATATGATTTTAATTTACTATACTCTTAGTTCTGCATTTTTAATAAACTTTAATAGGGTTCGAGCTTGTCCTGTTGTATTGTATAATACAGTACGGCGTCAGCTGTTTACAAGTCTAGAGGAACGGGGAAAAAAAAGTTTTCATCTCTCCGCAGAGCTGATTAATTTTCAAGGTTTACTACACATATTCACCATCTGACAGCGTCCTGGGAGCGCGCTGCGCGGAGGTCAGGGGTCAATGTCCCACACCGACTATAATCTATTTGTATAATAAGCACCTACGAGACCTATAGAAACACATCTCCTGTATAGCTGTAAGAACGCAGCCCGATGGGGAGAAAATAAAAGAAATGAAAAAAAAAAGAAAAAATTGCTTAAAAGAATATTAAAAAAAAATGCAAACCAAACATCCAGACCATAAAATGAATATAAACCACACTAGGCTGCCTTTTATTCTTACTTAGAAGGTGAAAATATTCTATTTTAGTGCCGATATCTATATAAGACCCTCAATTAACGTGGATTTTAATGTAAAGACGCCTTCGCCTTCAAGACGCGCTTGAGAGAAAGAATCCAAAAAAAAAGAAAAAAAAATCAAAAAGGGTCTCCAATTAGGAAAACATTTTGTGTTGTGCTGAATTCATGTTGCCGTACGCTGAGCTCTGACATTTTGTTACCGTGGCAACCGAAAATCAGCTGATTAGTTGCCATGGCAACAGAAAAGATGTAATCCCAGCAGACACACTCTAATCAATGCCCCCAGCACAGATGGTCTCCGGAGGATCAACAAGAAAGAGGCTGGCAGTCATTCAGAGGATCACGTGCTCCCTCCAGACTAGACCAGGAAAAGGAAAAAAAAAAAAAGAAATAAAAAAAAGCGAAAAAAAGAACATTTCTTTAGTCAACCAATGGTGGATTAACCCTTTCCTTCCTCCCAACAGCTATATAAACTGCATACTATCAGGCAGACATACAAAGTATACAGAAGATATACAAAAAAAATACAATGCATGCATGCACTATATTATATACAATATATACTTGTATTTACAAACTTATGTATATACACACTATATATATATACACTCCTCAACAGTAAGTGAAATTGTAGCCCCCAAGAAGCAAAATGTCATAGAATTATGTAAATCTCAGAATTGATAGACAGGTTAATGATATTCTGGTGAGGAAAATTGGAGAAATAAATGTCAAATATTCTCGATTCATTCAGTATGGAGTATGCGAACCATACACAAAAATCCCTGCACATACTATCAATGAGGTTATTAATGGTTGTATGAGGAATGTTCTGCCATGCAGAATGGACTTGGGCAAATCATCAAGATCTGCTGCTGGCAGCTTCCTTTGCAACTGTGGATCAATGACGTCCCAGATGTGCTCGATTGGGAGATAAGTCCATGATAGAAAACATGAAAATGGCCAATGAGCCATTTTTCAACATGACAATGCCAGGCTACTGTCATGTTGAAAAATGACTCCTTGGCCATTTTTACATTCTCTCGAGGGCCTCTTCATGGTATTGCCCATGTGGTCTCTGTAACAGTCTCCAGCTATCAATACACACTTAGGGGTACTTTACACGTTGCGACATCGCTACCGAAATATCGTCGGGGTCACGGTTGTTGTGACACACATCCGGCGCCGATAGCGACATCGCAATGTGTAAATCCTAGGAGCAACGATGAACGAGCTCAAAACAGTCAAAAATCACTGATCTCTGTCACGTCGTTCATTTCCATAATGTCGCTCCAGCTGCAGGTACGATGTTGTTTGTCGCTCCAGCGGCGTCACACATCGCTGTGTGTGAAGACGCTGGAGCGACAAACATCTCCTTACCTGCGTCCACGGTCAATGCGGAAGGAAGAAGGTGGGCGGGATGTTACGTCCCGCTCATCTCCGCCCCTCCACTTCCATTGGCCGGCCGCTTAGTGACATTGCGATGACGCCGAACGCACCTCCCCCTTGAAGGAGAGATTGTTCGGCGGTCACCGCGACGTCGCCGACCAGGTATGTGCATGTGATGCTGCCATAGTGATAATGTTCGCTACGGCAGCAATCACAAGATATCGCATGTGCGACTGGGGCGGGTGCTATCCCGCTGGACATCGCTAGCGGATGCTAGCGATGTCGCAACGTGTAAAGTACCCCTTAGATTCCATCCTCTATTGCTGTCATGCTTTGCACCATGATACCCTCTGAGAGCTTTGACATTAAGTCAATGGAGCACCTGAAGCTGGACGTCTCGCTTATAATCCAATATGGTGCAAACGCCTTCTGATGGTTTGTATAGGGACTGTTTGATGTCTACTTACTTAGGCTTGGTATAAGGTGTCTAATTTCATCTACAGCACTGCACACCATTCTTCTTGTCTGAGAATATGTGGGAAATGATATGAGGAGGTCTTCAAAAGGGAGCATCCGTACCCATGAGATTATGGAGCAGGGTGGCATAATATATGGTAGTCTGATGGACTGCTCAAATCTTTATTGCAGGTACAGTAACCCCTTGCTGTTACATACAGTAGATTTGGTGGTGGAACCAGTGGTACCGCCATTTCTTCAAAGTGGCTTAGGAGATATTTTCAACACAGCAATACCGGGCCACAAATTGGTCTTGCTACTGAGAGTAGCCGGCAGGGACAAAACATGCTAATGTTGACATACTATATCTCTTGACCTCCATCAAAGACATTTGGCATATTATTGAATGGCAATTGTAGAAGGAGCTACCAGCAAATCTTAATGCTACACCATCAATAAAAAATTAGTGACCAACCACTTTTTGTCTATCAATCCTAAGATTCCCTAATTCCATGACTTTACCTTCTTTTCTTCACACTCCATGTCATGTACAGTATATCATACATATAAATACGAATTTCCACTTTTTCACACTTAAAAATGCTTTTTTTAATTTAATTATTTTTAAGCACTACAACATTTATAAAGGTGCCAGGTATCAAACTATAACATTATTTAACCGATAAGGTTAATGCTGTAAAGAAAAAAATCTAAATACCAAAATTGCTACTTTTCAGTCCCCGCAGCTCTTTTAAAAAAAATACAATAAAAAGCTATCAATATAGTCATATGAACCCCAAATAGTAATAAAAGCAACAACTTATAATGCAAACCACAACTCTATTGATAGAAAAATAAAAAATTATGTATTTTGAAAAATGGTGGCACAATAAAATTGTTTTTCCAAAGTTTAGAATTTGTAACGCTACAAAAATATTAAAAACAGGTATATTTGGTATAACTGTAATCGTATTGACCTGGAGAATAACTGTTTACTGAACGATGCATGTTGCAAAAGAAAACACCCCAAACAATGGCGGAATTGAGTTTTTAACTATTTGTAATATTTTTTCCATTTTTCAGTAAATAATGGTAAAGTCAATGGTGTCATTCAAAACATGAAGCGACAGTCATCTCACAAAGAGCAGGATGACATACGAATATGTGTCGCCCAGGGAAGGGGGTACTCGGTCCCGGGCGGTTGCAAATGGGAATGTCACTCTGGTGGCCGTTGCCCGGTCCCGTGCACTGGGGCTTCTCTTGTAAAAAATAGGTATTTAAAGTAGGGGTGAAAGTTAGTGTACGTAACGCCATCTGCAGGTTGCGGTTAAGGGTGTAGAACCACTCCTGCTGAATGTGGGTACTCCCAGGGCTGGTGGAGCCGTGCCTGGGAGATGTGAAGGGCAATAACGGAGATCACACAAGGTTGTAATGAACAGTCTCTACTCATTCAGACCCATGGATTACTGGTTCAGGTCCCATGGAGTATCAATGCCAATGTAGTGACCCAGGTTGCTCTGTCCCCGACACTCTTTGTTGGTTGGGTCCCCGACTCCCATAGCATGGAGCGTTTGGGGCCCGACTATCCCTTTTGGGTTAACAGTCTCCTTCTTCGTACGGCAGTCAGTGCGGACCCTGTGGGGAGAAAAGTATCCAAACCCCGATCTTAGTTTACTGCTGATGCCCCCGGATTATTTGGTTCGGTGAAGTCCATGAAGGTGTCCTCATCATGCAGGTGATTATCAAGCTTTGTAGAACTGGCGCCTGATCTAGGGCCCTGTGCCCCGTGCGTGCTCTGGTCCCAGCGGTACCTGTCCGTACCCGCCCTGGCGACCTCTCTCCCATGCCCCCGGGGTTACCGTTGCACAGACCTAGCTCAAGCACATCCGTACACCTCTCTGTGTGCCACTCTTCTCTAGACTGACTGTCCCCTCCCATCAGGCTGGCTAATCCCTGGACTTGTTCCTACCTCTAGGCGACCATCCCCTTACAAGATTAACCCTGTATTCCCAGTGTGGAGTGGAGAACTAGGATTTTGGTTGTGCATTGGTGGTATCGGCACTGGTACTCCAGGTTCCAGGGGGGTAGGTCCTGCATCCCCTAGAGGATGCAGTTCCTTGTAGTGCCCTGAGTGGCTCAGGGGTGCTACAAATATAAGAATAAAAAATTGGAAGAAGATGAGGGAAAAAAATGAAAACACAAAATTGGGAATAGCACATCCTTAAGTTCTGTCACTGATTGGGCCAAATTTTTAAAATCTGAAGTGTCGATTTTTGAGGCAATAACTATGGAATATTTCAACAAATCCCAGTGATTTTGAGATTGTTTATTTGTGACAAATTGTACTTTATGTTAGTGGCATTTTAGTTCAATATTGTCACGATTCTTCTGTGCAGAGCATCTTTTGAGATGCTCTGCTGCTGTTTCCTGTGTTACTGAGCTAGCAGCCTGATTGACAGCAAAGGATTCCATGTTGGTGATGATTCCTCAGGTATCCCACCTTCCTGGTAGTTGCTCAGGCTTCTTTACTGAGCATGCTCGCCCAAAAAATTGCCAGTTGTATTTTCTGGTTCTGTAGTTGTGCTGTTGGTGTGTGTCTCTGTTCTGATCTTTGTTCTTTGACCTCAGACCATTACCTGACTACATCTCTACTTTCCCCCTGAACTTATTACATGCTATCTTCGACTTGTAACCCTCGAATATAGATAGCCCTGACTATGCCTCTGTTTTCTCCTTGTGCTTATACGTGTCCTCCTGTTAACAGACCCTGGCTTTCCTGAGTATCCTCCTGCCCACATTCCCCATAAGTAGTGGCTAGCATCACAAATATTTTTTCCGTTTATCTATAACAATGTCAGAAATTTGGCAAAAATTTCAAAATAATTAGCAATTTTCAAATTTTGAATGTTTATTACTTTAATCCAGTTTGTCAAAGCACAGAAAATAGTTACTAAATAACATTTGCTTTATGTCTGCCTGACATCAGCATTATTTCTAAAATGTCCTTTTATTTTGTTAACATGTAAAGAGGTTTAAAAACTGTAGCAGAATTTTTTTTTTCAAGGGAATTTACAACACTTATTTTGTTATAGACCTACTTAGTTTTAAAATGACTTTTGGGGTGTGTCGCCCTGGGCAAGCCAGGGGACACAGATAACAACACCATTACACCCCACACTCCAGGTAGGCACACCTGCTAACCAGAAATCCTTGTTGCCTTCCTCCAAGAGTCTGTGATGCACACCAGGGGGTGGGCCAGGCGGTTGGCTCCGCCCACCAAGGAGCTCAGGACTCTGGAGGCAGGAAGTAAACCAGGCAGAACTGTCAGGGACATGAAGGAGTGAACAGCAGTTAGCCCCGGGCAGGGGAAGAGTGAAGTCCAGTGAAGGGCTAGAGGAAACAACCAGAAGTGAAAGTGAAGGAAAGGAAAGTGGAAAAGGAGGAAAGCAAGAAGTGGTGACAGAGCAGAGAGAAGGAGAAGCCTGAGAGCCCAGCTGTGTGTAGGGCTAGAACAGCAAGGTCAGCGACGGCGGTGACTGTCCGGAGTGGGACAGTTCGGAAGTTCCTGGAAGGACCCCGTTGGCTGTGTGCCCGGTGGTCTGGAGCAGTGTTCCGAAGGACAGTCAGCACCAGGGCAGGGGCCTCTCGGACCCCGGCAAGGCTAGGAGTCGCCCAATTTGCCGAATCCGTCAGTGACGGGGACGCAGATCCCCCAACAACAAAGTCCCGATTGACGGCAACAGCCCGACCATTAACGGGGAGACACCGCCACCGCCAAGGCACCAGTTTCCCCAGGGCCAGCGCCTGCGGGCAAAGTGTAGAGCTCCTCCGGCCCAGATTGCAGTCGGGGAGCGGGTAA
Source organism: Anomaloglossus baeobatrachus (assembly GCF_048569485.1). Taxonomy (NCBI): domain Eukaryota; kingdom Metazoa; phylum Chordata; class Amphibia; order Anura; family Aromobatidae; genus Anomaloglossus; species Anomaloglossus baeobatrachus. Next base: position 88,078,044 of record NC_134353.1, read on the forward strand.
CCGGAGGGAATCCACCGGTACCACCAGACCACATAGGTGCAAGGAAGAGAGAAGTCACCGTCACCTACCGGGAGTGCAGGTGCAGCCGTCTGTGGGACCGTCCTACCAGCCGTTGGTTTACCGTACAAACTGTGTCCGTGTCAGGCTGAGTGAGTACCATAGTGCCGCAAGGCACAGCGCTGCCCCCGCGTCCCTGCGCCCTCCAGGCCCTACACCTTGCATCTCTTCACCGGGCCCCGGGATCACCAACCCCTACCCACGGAGGGGCAACACAACACCTGGCTGCTCCCATCACCATCCCCGGGACCCCCACACTGAGCAGCGGTGGTGCCATCACCACAACCGTGGGTGGCGTCACGAACTATAATCCCAACAAACACCCCCTTTTCACTCACGGGCGAGGAGTGTCGCTCGAGACACCCCGGGATCCGGCCCGCAGCTCGAGCCACCAGGAGCAACTGCCGGACCCGAGCAGAAGGGGTGAGCGCGGTGTGCTGACACCCTCCTCCCCGCCCGCGACAACTTGGCGTCACGAACAGGATCTTACCGCTCTGCCGTCAGGTAGAGGTGCGCCTTGTGACCGCCGGAGATATCCGGCAGAAAAATTTCAGAAGCCGCCATCTTTGGTGCGAAAAGTTCCCGCTCGAGCGTCTTCTCGAGCAGTAGAAGCGCGAAGGCCAAAACCCCGCCCCGAGAGAGGAGGGGCCGGAAAGAGCTAAGGGGGACGCGATGGCGGCAGGCGGCATGTAGTCGCCGCTATAAAAGCAAGGACGCCAGGACCTTGCCAGAATACCGTTCCTGGAATCAAACAGTGGAGATACCATGTGGATGCCGTCCCGAAACACCGTGGCCCCCGCACCGGGAACCGCAGCGTGGGTGGAGATCCGGACCGCGCAGCTCCACCTAAGGCTGCAGGTCAAGATGCAGCTCCTCATGGAGGAGTGGGAGACCGACATGGCGGACGTTGTGGCAGCCGTGCGGAGACGCGAGGAGGAAGCGGAGGAAGGGAGGGTGAGTGACCCACGCCCCTATGTCCCGGAGGGACCGGTCGCTGCGGCTGAGGGACCCGGTCCAAGCCCTCTCCCCCCGTTGCCTCCTTCGCCACCCGTCCCGGAGGCCGTGACCCCGCCACTAGGCCCGCTACCACCGCAACCGGTAGCGATACCCAGCCCGTCCGCCCCAGCGGACCGACCTGTAGCCGGAGCCCGAAGCCAGCCGGAGGCATTGCCATGGAAGGCCCCGAAGAGTGTGCCAGAGACAGTCCCCGAGCAGTTCCCCGAGCCGGAGCCGATGACCCGCTCCGAGCCGAAGGCCCAACTGCGGAAAGCCCCTGTGCCCATCCCCCACACCTCGGCTGAGGTGGCGCCGGGTTGTTGCTGCAAGGCAGCGCCCAAGGCCATGACACCGCGGGATACGCCGCCCACCTTTCTGACAGTGGGTAACGTACTGGATGTCCCGCGGGGCTCAACCCGTGCGCCGGAGCCATACTGGGACAGGGAGCCGACCAAGCTGGGCCTGGAAATCGCGGAGAGGGAGCGAAGAAAAGCCGAGCTGGTAGCCCGAGCCATCCGGGAAAAGGAGAACCTGCGGCAAGCGACCTTCCGTGTCCGGGGCCCGTTCTACGAGGGGCAGGTGCGGCGCTTCGATATCCGCCGGGGCTACGGGTTCATATACGAACCGGGCCTGGAGGCCGAGGTGTTTGTAGCCCGGCGGGATGTGCATGCCCATCTGCCCGAGGAGCATCCTGGCCGCAACCTAATACCAGGGGACATGGTGCGTTACACTCGGCACTGCGGAGAGAGGGGGTGGTTTGCCCTGGACGTAAAGCTGAAGGGCAGCCCGGAGAGCAAGGTGAGCTCTGCACCCCCTCCCTCGGAGGAAGCAGCAGCAGGACCGGAGTAGGGCAGCGGATGCCCGTTGCACCGTCCCCCGTTGGGACCACCACTGAGTTAATTATTTGAAAGTTTTTGAAAATTCTGCAATGATGAAAGATGATTACCCGAGTTTGTTACCTGATTTGCTGCAGTGATTTGCCACCGGCAGGAGCCGGCACCGTTGTCCCCGTGGGGACCGTTTAAAATGCATGGGAACTATCCATGGACAAGCCCGTGAACTCTGCAGGGCAACCACAAACGTTAGTGGCTTGTAAATATGTTGGGTACCGTTACCGTTTCCGCAATGCCGCCTCCGGAGAGGCAGGTTGGAGGGAGGGCCCTGAGCAGAGCAGGCCAGGGCCCAGCCACCAAAGGGACCGGTGGCCACCCTCTGGAGGGCAAGGACAGATCCCGCTCGGGTGACTTGTGCTGGACTGTGGGTCAAGGGGTGCTGCCTGGGTTTTAGGGGCAGCATCAGGGCCAGGTTGCTTGGGTGGGAGAGAGCGGAAACCGTGACCGTACACCGTTGCAACGTTTAAAGTAAAATGTGCCTCCCGTCTTGGGAAGAGTTGATTAAAAATGTTATGCTGTTATGTTTAACCCTTGTTATCCCCTTTTACTGAAAAATAAAACCGGTGTAGGACGGCAGCCCGCGGACGGTCTGCATTTTGCTAAGGGGGAATGTGTCGCCCTGGGCAAGCCAGGGGACACAGATAACAACACCATTACACCCCACACTCCAGGTAGGCACACCTGCTAACCAGAAATCCTTGTTGCCTTCCTCCAAGAGTCTGTGATGCACACCAGGGGGTGGGCCAGGCGGTTGGCTCCGCCCACCAAGGAGCTCAGGACTCTGGAGGCAGGAAGTAAACCAGGCAGAACTGTCAGGGACATGAAGGAGTGAACAGCAGTTAGCCCCGGGCAGGGGAAGAGTGAAGTCCAGTGAAGGGCTAGAGGAAACAACCAGAAGTGAAAGTGAAGGAAAGGAAAGTGGAAAAGGAGGAAAGCAAGAAGTGGTGACAGAGCAGAGAGAAGGAGAAGCCTGAGAGCCCAGCTGTGTGTAGGGCTAGAACAGCAAGGTCAGCGACGGCGGTGACTGTCCGGAGTGGGACAGTTCGGAAGTTCCTGGAAGGACCCCGTTGGCTGTGTGCCCGGTGGTCTGGAGCAGTGTTCCGAAGGACAGTCAGCACCAGGGCAGGGGCCTCTCGGACCCCGGCAAGGCTAGGAGTCGCCCAATTTGCCGAATCCGTCAGTGACGGGGACGCAGATCCCCCAACAACAAAGTCCCGATTGACGGCAACAGCCCGACCATTAACGGGGAGACACCGCCACCGCCAAGGCACCAGTTTCCCCAGGGCCAGCGCCTGCGGGCAAAGTGTAGAGCTCCTCCGGCCCAGATTGCAGTCGGGGAGCGGGTAACCGGAGGGAATCCACCGGTACCACCAGACCACATAGGTGCAAGGAAGAGAGAAGTCACCGTCACCTACCGGGAGTGCAGGTGCAGCCGTCTGTGGGACCGTCCTACCAGCCGTTGGTTTACCGTACAAACTGTGTCCGTGTCAGGCTGAGTGAGTACCATAGTGCCGCAAGGCACAGCGCTGCCCCCGCGTCCCTGCGCCCTCCAGGCCCTACACCTTGCATCTCTTCACCGGGCCCCGGGATCACCAACCCCTACCCACGGAGGGGCAACACAACACCTGGCTGCTCCCATCACCATCCCCGGGACCCCCACACTGAGCAGCGGTGGTGCCATCACCACAACCGTGGGTGGCGTCACGAACTATAATCCCAACAAACACCCCCTTTTCACTCACGGGCGAGGAGTGTCGCTCGAGACACCCCGGGATCCGGCCCGCAGCTCGAGCCACCAGGAGCAACTGCCGGACCCGAGCAGAAGGGGTGAGCGCGGTGTGCTGACTCCCTCCTCCCCGCCCGCGACAGGGGCAGTAAATATTGGAAGACCCCCCAATAGTGATACCATTGTAAAAGCAGCCCCCACTCAACATATTCAAAACTGCTGGAAGGTAGTAAATTAACCCTTTAAGTGCTTTTCAGTAATTAACACAAAGTGGAATTACAAGAAGGAAAAATGTTATTTTTACTGTTAAAAAATTGCTCACATCTGAACAGGTCTAGCTGGCAGACTCTAGGGCAATTCGCTAAGGTTCATCATGACGACCATCAGGACTACAAAATTATGATCTCAGGGTGCTGATGGGGTTAAAGAGGGAGACCCATGCTTTGTTAAACAGCCTGATGCTGTCACCACTATTTACAGCAATGTTTAGCAACATCTAAAGGGTTAAACGGGCATGGATGATGTCAACACAAATCGTGGCTGATGCAGCAGATTGTCAAATATAGCATTTTGCTGACAGTTGCTGCATTTCCCCCCCTCGGTACATACTATTCTCTTATATGTCAGGTTAATAAATTAAAAACAAGCAACAGAGGTATTTTTAATTGAGTAGTATACAACTTGTTGCCATGGTTACAGACCACTTGTTTTCTATACAGCTTACAAGTGCTGATCTGAAGTTGGACGGGTAGTTGGGTCACGCTAGCCCCAGTGCCCCTGCATTTCTCCCAAGCTGCATAGGTAAAGCTCCACCTGTTAGTATAGGGGTGGTCGTGGCCCCTACAATGTAAAATGCATGGTTTTGTAAAATGTAAATGTGTTTACCATGTGTAGTAGTCAGATATAGCAGAGTGGAGAATGTTAAGTAGGATGTAGTGTGTAGTGAAGGTTTAAGATGTTGTTGATAAGCAGTAATGGGAAGCAAAGGAATGTTATGTAGATTGTGTTAGTAATAGAAGCAGTTCATGTAAGAGTCAGCTCACTGGGTGGTGGGACTAGTGCTGAGCAGAGAGTGGCTTCCTAGTTATAGAGGGAGAAGGTGGGAGGAGTGACACATGGCCAGGGGGTTGGCTACAGAGATGTGTCTCTAGGGAGTCAGTTCTGCAGTGGGATTCCTGGAGTGAGGATGTGGTCTTGTAACTTGGGACCGCCGAGGAACCTGGAAATATCCTCCAAGGATCCGGAGCCTATGAGTCCCGTTGAGACGGGCTTAGAAGAGTCTCTGGACTATGTTGTCATTGAAGCAGAGAACCTTTGATGGGCCAAAGGAAATTGAATGACTAGAAGCCATCAGAGGCAAGTGAGAGGACCATGGGTAGAGGGGGGACTTAGGCCTGACAGCTGGAGGACTAGGTCCCAGTTAGCGGGCTAGGCCAAGTGGAGTACCCCAGGAGAAAGCAGAAGCAGGATCATAAAAGTGTGGCCATGTCTGTCATGAAAGTGGAAGATCAAATAAACCATTCTGTGTTGTTTTGCCGAGAGAATTCTAGTATCATGTGTATCTGCTACGTCTACGATGGGGATCGGCTGCTGGGTGGTGGACGCTGCCCTGAAGAGAACCGTAAACGTTCTCTCAGCTCCACCCCCAGCTCGAAGCGGTTTACAAATACTGAGTCTCTCTTATAAAGATCTGCAGAGCCATCATGGCCCGACATCCGCACCTTCCTTCACTAGCAGCAAACAAGAGCACAGCCATGCCGCTGACATAAATTGTCAATCTTTGGGAATGCACCACCCCATGGTAAACAGGAAGTCAGGATGCAAGGAAGCTGTGTGCTCCTGAAGATAGCAACATGTGGCTGTTGATCAGTAAGTCACTATGCACCAGAAAAGGCATTAAACTTACTGTAAACGTAAAACAAATTGCATATAAATGTAGCAAAGATGAGTTTATCACTACAGCAGAACTAGTATGTGATGTGACCCCACTGATGCCATAGTGCGGCTTTCTATATCACAAGGAGACTTATAGAGTTTTCACAGTGCACAAAAAGTAGTTAGAAAACAGATTCCACTGTGCTACATTTTCATAGCAATACAGAATTGAAGTTCAGTAGTGCTACACTAAAGGCCGCTTTACACGCAGCGACATCGCTAATTAGATATCGCTGGGGTCGCGGAATTCATGACGCACATCCGGCCTCGTGAGGGACGTCGCTGCGTGTGACACTTACCAGCGACCGCTAACGATCCGAAAAGTGGCAACAATCGTTGGTTGTTGACACGTCGTTCGTTTCCCAAAAATCGTTGCTCGTTTGGTACGCAGGTTGTTCATCGTTCCTGAGGCAGCACACATTGCTACGTGTGACACCCTGGGAATGATGAACAACAGCGTACCTGCGTCCTCCGGCAATGAGGTGGGAGTGACATTCATGCGGCTGCTCTCCGCCCCTCCGCTTCTATTGGTGGCCTGCTGTGTGATGTCGCTGTGACGCCGCACGAACCTCCCCCTTAAAAAAGAGGTTGTTCGCCGGCCGTAGCGACGTCGTTAGGAAGGTAAGTTCGTGTGACGCGTACCAGTGATATTGTTCGCCACAGGCAGTGATTTGCCCATGACGCACAAACGACGGGGGCGGGTGCGATCGCTAGCTATGTCGCAGCGTGTAAAGCAGCCTTTAGTCTAGAAATTGGCTTCCCTTGCCAAGGTCAATGGATGTGTGAATTGTTTTAGCGCATTGGTGGAGAATCTGTGGGTGGCATATTCCACTGTTACGTACTAAGAGGATCTAGGATAGTTAAATTGGACCTGTCACCTGGCCAAAAGTGATGAGGTTTGGTTCTAAGGAAATGGAGGTGCTGACCACACCCCTGGAAGGTAACAATGGTGAATCATTGCCAAAGTTCCTGGGGACCGTTGTGCTGCAAGAAATCCTGGGTTCAAGTCTACTCAGGGGACTATATATAAAAGAAATAAACATTAACAAATATATTATTTTGATTTAAATTCCTCCAGAATGTAAAACTTTAATTCCCCCTCCGCCCCGAATCACTTCTCCACAAACATAAATGACTAAAGGTCAAAAACAGAAAAAACCCCATCATATTCGGTATTTCATTATTGCTCAAGCAAATAAAATCTAACAAATAATTATCCCATATGTTGATTGCTAAATTGAGAATAAAAAAATCAAAATGCCAGAATTTGCATTCTTTGAGTGCCCTAATTCCCCCGAAAACATACAAAAAGGAGATCATAATTTGATAACATTAGAGCTGTCAGCTTGGTGTGCAAAAAACAAGACTTTATGGAAAAACAAAAACCTTACGGATATTCAAGTTTGTTACGTCGGAGGTGACTGTGTGTAACATGCAGTGTGTGGGCGTGTGTGTTTAATATACTGTATGTGTGTAACATGCAGTATGTGTGTCTAACATGCAGTGTGTGAGTAACATGCAGTGTGTGTGTAGCATGCAGTGTGTGTGTGTGTGTAACATGCAGTGGATGTGTGTAGCATGCAGTGAGTGTAAGATGCAGTGTGTGTAACATGCAGTGTGTGTGTGTGTGTGTGTGTGTGTAACATGCAGTGCATGTGTAATATGCAGTGTGGATGTGTGTGTAACATGCTGTGTCTGTTTGTTACATGCTGTGTGTGTGTAAAATGCAGTGAGTGTGGGTAGCATGCAGTATGTGTGTGTAACATGCAGTGTGTGTGTAGCAAGCAGTGTGTGTGTAGCATGCAGTGCGTGTTTAGTATGTAGTGTATGTGTGTGTGTGTGTGTGTGTGTAGCATGCAGTGTGTGTGTAACATGCAGTGTGTATGTAGTCTGGAGACCACGTGTAATTAAGTGTGTGTGTGTGTGTAGTGCCCAGTGTCCTGCACCCATAGAGAAGTACAGACCCTGAAACAAGTGTCACTAATGACGCTTCATATCAGGGAGGGGCCTCTGCCCCCATGATGCTTTCTTTGATTATCCCAGCATGCACTGATTTTCTCAAACAAAGCATCATTAGAGAGGAAGTAGGGAAACATATTGCAGTTAGACTGTGTAGTGAGGGAAGGATAAGAAATTTTTAATAAAAGTGAATTAGGAATTAGTTTAGATTATGGCATTAAATAGATACATAGTTAGATACTTTAGCCCAGGAGTGGGGAACCTCCGGCCCGCGGGCCGCATGCGGCCCGCCATGACCTTTTATGTGGCCCCCGGGCAGATTCCCGGGGGAGGCAGTGCTGGTGCTGTCACCGCGGTCTTGCTGCCGCCGGCCCTTTATATCCACACATTGCTGTTTGTGCTGCAATGTGTTCTCCCGTCGGCCAGTGCCAATTGTGGGCGGGTCCACAGCAGCCTCAGAGCTTCCAGCGTTGTGTGCACGCCCCCTGCCCTCCGGAGATCAGTGCCTGCCTTCTCCTTCTGATGCAGTGTGTCCGGCTCCTGCACTCCGGTGATGTGAGTGCGATGCTGCTGTGAGTCCAGCGCCGACCCTCTGCTGCTATGTGCCCTGCCCAATGCTTTGTGCCTCCCCACACCAGTTCTGTAAACCTTCTCCCCCAGAGTTGCATGAAACTCTCAGCGCAGTGTGCCCCCCAATGTCCTGTGTGCACCCCTCCCCCAGTCCTGTGTGCAGCCCCCCAATGTCCTGTGTGCAGCCCATCACCCAGTAGTCCTGTTTGCACCCCCCCAATCCTGTGTGCACCCCTCCCCCAGTCTTGTGTGCAGCCCATCACCCAGTCCTGTGTGCATCCCCCAGTCCTGTGTGCACCCCCCCAGTGCTGTGTGCACCCCCCCAGTCCTGTGTACACCCCCCAGTCCTGTGTGCACCCCCCAGTCCTGTGTGCACCCCCCCAGCCCTGTGTGCACCCCCCAGTCCTGTGTGCACTCCCCCAGTCCTGTGTGCACCACCCCCCAGTCCTGTGTGCACCCCCTTAGTCCTGTGTGCACCCCCCCAGCCCTGTGTGCACCCCTTAGTCCTGTGTGCACCCCCCCAGTCCTGTGTGCACCCCCCCAGTCCTGTGTGCACCCCCCCAGTCCTGTGTGCTCCCCCCAGTCCTGTGTGCACCCCCCAGTCCTGTGTGCACCCCCCAATCCTGTGTGCACCCCCCCAATCCTGTGTGCAGCCCCCCAGTCCTGTGTGCAGCCCCCCCCAGTCCTGTGTGCAGACCCCCCCAGTCCTGTGTGCAGCCCCCCCATCCTGTGAGCAGCCCCCCCAGTCCTGTGTGCAGCCCCCCTCCCCAGTCCTCTGTGCAGCCCCCCCCCAGTCCTGTGTGCAGCCCCCCCAGTGATGTCTGTGCCCCCCCCAGTGATGTCTGTGCCTCCCCCCAGTGATGTCTGTGCCTCCCCCCAGTGATGTCTGTGCCTCCCCCCAGTGATGTCTGTGCCTCCCCCCAGTGATGTCAGTGCCTCCCCCCAGTGATGTCTGTGCCTCCCCACAGTGATGTCTGTGCCTCCCCACAGTGATGTCTGTGCCTCCCCACAGTGATGTCTGTGCCCCCAGCCCCTCCAGTGGTGTCTGTGCCTCCAGCCCCTCCAGTGGTGTCTGTGCCCCCAGCCCTGCGTGTGGTGTCTGTGCCCCCAGCCCCGCGTGTGGTGTCTGTGCTCCCAGCCCCGCGTGTGGTGTCTGTGCCCCCAGCCCCATGCCCCCAGTTAATTAATTGCTTCACCCAATATAGCAGGGTCATTTAAACTTTGATAATTTTGTGCGGCCCCCGAAGGTTGGTAGAAATTTCCAAATGGCCCCCGACAGAAAAAAGGTTCCCCACCCCTGCTTTAGCCTTTGGACCATTGCTTTAATATTTAGTTGGTCCATTTGTTGTTATAACATTTTCTACTTCTCTGGGCTGACTTTATACAAGATTTTGGAGCTTTCTGTGGGATTTTTGCCCATTCATCCAAAAGAGCATGTGTGAAGCCAGACACTGATGCTGGAGGAGAGGACTAGGCTTACTATCTTTGTTCCAGTTTATCCAAACATGTTGGATGGCGTTCAAGTCAGGGCTCTGTTCGGCCGGTCAGTAGAATATCGCAGAAGTAAACAATACTTGTACAATGGCCACAAAATAATACTATTCATTACTCTCCACAGGTGGTCCTTGACTTTTGGACAACTCTTCTGATTTTTACTGTTCTGTCTGAAATCTTGCTCAGAGCACCTGGTCGTGGCCAGTTTATGGTGAAATGATGTTCTTTCCACTTTCGGATTATGGTCCTAACAGTGTTCAATGGAACCTTCAGCAGTTTTGAAGTTCTTCTGTAACCAATGCTATCAGTATGTTTTGTAGCAATAAGGTTGAGAAGGTATTGAGACAGCTCACTGGTTTTACCCATCATGAGATGTTTCTTGTGTGGCATGTTGATATTTAGACACCTTTTTATAGACAATCAGTTGAACCAGGCGATATTATTTTTTACTAAGTGGCAGGATTGCTTTCTAATTAATGATAGATTACAGCTGGTGTCATGACTTTCCATGACTTTTTGCACCTCTTTATATTCACGTTTTCAATTATTTTTCCCTGTATCATTTCTCATTATTTCACATAACTTAATTTATGGACATCTATGGTTTGATGTCTTTGCCTGTGTGGACTGGGTGGGTTGTTAGCAACATCTGGTGAAAAAGTTTTGTCAATTGGACCTTTAGAAATATATTTACTTAACCCGCTGTATTTATTAAAAATTTAGAACCATTTAGGCCATACATCTCAGATTGTTAAATTGGAGTTTGTAGCATCCTTAGGATACCAGAGTAAACTAATAGAATCCAACCCATGAATGATGACCATCTGTAGCAGGGAGATCTCTAATATACAGGAGTACAGGTATAATAATCACAGTAATGTCATAAGGGTGCTTTACACGCTGCGACATCGCTAACGATATATCGTCGGGGTCACGGTGTTTGTGATGCACATCCGGCGCTGTTAGTGACATCGCAGGGGGTAACACCTATGATCGACCTCCAACGATCCCAAAAGTGGTAAAAATTGTTTGTTTTGGAGAGGTCGTTCTAAAACAAAATATCGTTGTTTGGGCACTAGCGATGTTGTTTGTCGTTCCTGCGGCAGCACACATCGCTATGCGTGACACCGCAGGAGCGACGAACATCTCCTTACCTGCGTTCACCGGCAAAGCAGAAGGAAGAAGGTGGGTGGGATGTTACATCCCGTTAATCTCCGCCCCTCCGCTTCTATTGGCCGGCCGCTTAGTGACGCCGCAGTGACGTCGCTATGACACCGAACGCACCTGCCCCTTGAGGGAGGGATTGTTACAGCGACGTCGCTGACAAGGTATGTGCATGTGACGCTGCTGTAGCGATAATGTTCGCTACGGCAGCGATCATCACATATCGCACGTACGACGGGGGTGGGTGCTATCGCGCTCGACATTGCTAGCAAATGCTAGCGATGTCACAGCGTGTAAAGCACCCTATAGTACAGGGATAATGGACACAGTAATATCATAATATAGAGATGATACATACAGCGATATCACAATACAGAGGTTATAAACACAGGGATCTCATAGTACAAAGATAATAAACACAGTAATGTCACAGTACAGGTGTAAAAATCAGTGATGTTACATTACAGGCATACTGTAGTGCACACAGCAATGTGATAAGCTTACAAATGTGATGTGCGCAATGACAGTGCACTCTGCTGATGGCTTAGATCAGCAGAAATGAGCCGGCAACAGAGCAGTATCAGACTACCCAGCATGCAGAGACCAGTGACATCACTCTTGGGGGCGGCACTTGTTCCTGCATGCCGGGTATTCTGACATCACTCTATTGCCAGTTCATTACTACTGATCTGAGTTGACAACAGAGCGCACTGCCATTGTGCACATTGCACAGTGCGCAGAGACTAGCCCTACCCCTGAAATGAGTATGCTTTCTGATTACACTTATCTGAGTACCCTAGCATGCACTGGGATTCTCCCACTAAGCGTCATCAGTAAGGAAGTTGAGAAAAAAGCAGTTAAATAGTGTAGTTAGGAAACAATAGCGAATTTTTTATACAAGTATATTAGAAATTAGTTTAGATTATGGTACTAAATATATAGGGATTTAGAAGAAAATTACTTTGGCCTTTGGACCACACCTTTAATATTTTCCTGTATGTCAAGAGGAGGGTGTGGATATGTGGAGCAGCTCAGGAGCTGAGCCCGCTGGAGACAGAGCAGGGGCATTCTGTTAGGCCTCATTCACACGTTCTTGTTGTATGTATGTGTGATATCTGTTCTTCATGGGTACAACACACATACCACTATAACATGTCCATGTTTTTACAAGAACTGTATGCCAATACAAAACACACAGAAAAAGTAATTTTGCCCTTTTTTTCTGGCAACATGGATAACAAAAGCCAATACAAGTTTATGGATCTGTGAAAAGCATGTACAGCAGATAGAAGGGCATCCGTGTGCTGTCCATATGCTGCCTGTATTTAACATTGAAAAGACTAGGCGAAGCATTGTAATTTATTTATTTATCCATCCATGAAAAACACTGATGACAACTGATGGTAAAAAGACGGACCATACGCTGATGCAATACACTGATAGACAGTCACACTCATTTTTTCACGTATGTCTTTTATATGGATGTGTGAATGAGGCCTTATACAGCTAGCACCTGCCTCTCAGGCCTCTTTTATACGTCAGTGAAAAACACACACATTTTTCACTGACATGTTAAAGATGCGTATGGCGCTCCGTGTGCCGTGATTTTGGCATATGTGTGTTCTCCGTATGCTATGCGTGATAGCACACGGAAAACAGGAACTTTATACTCACCTGTCCCCGGCGCTGCTGTCTGTGGTGCTGATATCTCCGGCTCTGCTAACTCTGGCCACCGCTGTCTACCCTCTGCTATTACTTCCAGGTCGCGGTGCAGTGAATACTCATGAGCATAATTAGCGGCCTGGAAGCAGGAGACAGCAGTGGCCTGAGACAGCATTGCTAGAGACAGGCAAGTATAAAAATTATTTTATTCCACAGATACGTGTTTTCTCCGGTACGTGTCACATAGATCACATCACTGTGTGGTCCTTGCACCATCAGTGGTGCAGGAGAAAAACAGACATGTCTCCGTGTGGAACACATGGACATGCGTGTGTACAACAAGGACACACGGTCCCTGAGAAATCACTGATGTGTGCGCAGACCCATTGATTTTAATAGGTCTGCGTATGTCAGTGATTCTGGTACGTATAAAAACAACGAGATACATACCAGAATCACTGATGTGTGAAAAGTAGCACAAGCAGGTTTAATTCCCCTAGCGGATTGCAAAAATAATTGAAAGAAAATTAAAAAAAAATGTATAATATATATTAAAAAGAGATACAAATATAAAAGAGTGAATTGAATTGCTTTTCTCCATAGAAAGATAAATAAATAAAAAAATAAGGCTATTCAGCATCACCATGTCTATAAAAGTCCGATCTATTAAAATATTACATTTTCAACCATTAGATCAACAAAGAAAAGAAAAAAAATGCAGATTTGCTAATTGTGGTCACCGCAATGCCCAAACAAATGCAATACAAAGAGCTTAATAGATTGTATATAACTTACAGTGGCATCAATAAAAAGTTCTAGGTCTTGGAAAATGATGATACAAACAAATATTTTTTTTAACAAAGTTTAGAATTTTTGAAGTCTCTCAAATCTAATATATAAAGCTGTGTGTATGTGTGTGTGTGTGTGTGTTACTGTCCATAAAACATGTCTCCATTAAACTGAATGGAGGTGGGAGCTAGAGGCTATTAATAGCAACTGTCAGTGGTTGCTATAGGAACAAAATAAACTGTTAGTATAAGAAGCTTATGTGTGAGGTAATATGATGTCAGTGGTGAGACAGAGAGAAACAGACAGACAGACAGAGACACAGACAGACGGGCAAAGAGACAGACGGGCAAAGAGACAGACTGGTAAAGGGACAGTCCTGGAAAGAGACAGCCCTGCAAAGAGACAGCCGAGCAAAGAGACAGCCGGGCAAAGAGACAGCCGGGCAAAGAGACAGCCGGGCAAAGAGACAGACTGGCAAAGAGACAGCCCTGGAAAGAGACAGCCCTGGAAAGAGACAGCCCAGCAAAGAGACAGCCCAGCAAAGAGACAGACCTGGAAAGAGACAGACCTGGAAAGAGACAGACCTGGAAAGAGACAGACCTGGAAAGAGACAGACAGGGAAAGAGACTGACAGACAGAGACAGACACAGAGAAAGCGAGAGAAAGAGATAGAGATAGACAGAGAGACTAATACAGACAGAGACAGACACACAGAGACAGACAGAAACTCGAACAGAGACAGTTACTATCCCGGGCAATGCCCGGGCACTTCAGCTAGTGATAAATAAAATTATACCTGTTTGGTATCGCTATAATCATATTGCCCAATAATGCTGTTCTCAGGTGATTTTTTACCAAACAATGATAACAGTAATGACGAAATTCAAAAAGAAATTGCTAATTTTTTTTTCACTTTTTCACCTCATTTGGAATTTTTTCCCCAATTTTTCAGTGCATTTTAAGGTAAAAAAAAAAAGGTTCAATTTCAAACAACAAACGCGTCATACAGCAATTTTGATACAAGGATAAAGTTATGGCTCTTCAAAAAAGTGAAGTAAAAATGTGAAAGTGCTAAAAATTAAAATTGGCTGCAACGCAAACAAAATCTGTCAGCATGTTTTTGCTATGTAATCTGACCGCAGCATGATGTAGGGGCAGAGACTCTGATTCCAGTGATGTGTCACTTAAATTACTGAGTGCCAGAGTGCAGCAGTTGTGATAGAATCACAGTTTTATCTGCTGCAAATCCAGCAGTTTTCTGAATGTGTACACTTTTTGTGTATACTGAACATTGACAGAAAGCTGCTAATCAGTGGTTGGACTAGGAGGCACCAGTCCTCTAGTGAGAATCTTCTGCTGATAACACATTATTGTATTAGCATGCAGCCCAGCAAGTGACACATTGCTGAAATTGGGGACTCTGCCACTACATCATACTCCTCTTAGATTACAAAGCAAAAAACTGCTGACAGATTCCCTGTAAGAATAGGATGTTACAAGAACTTTTGTGCATATAGTTCATTTGTTTTTGTAACATTATGTGAAGTGCTAAGAATAACAAATTAAAAATGGCAATCACCCATGGCTCCATTGACTATATACCCATTCATGGTTAAAGCATGTGCTGTGTGTGTATAAGGACATGCATTTTTCCATGGTAACAATTAAAATGTTTCCAAATGATGGCCTTACCTATGACAATTAAAGGGAATCTGTCAGCAGATTTTTGCTACTTCATCTGAGAGCAGCATAATGTAGGTAAAGAGATTCTGAATCCAACAGTGTATCACTTAGAAAACTGGTGCATCTGTCCTGACACAATCACAATTTTTAGATTTAGCAGCACAGCAGAGCTGAGAGAGCTACCCCCGCCCCCTGCTGTTTAGAGACTGTGCATTCACAGTGAGATGCCGATGACAGAAGGGAGTTTGCTTGACTGCTGTCCAAATGACTTTATAGTCCCAGAAATGATAAGCGTCCTGCTGCTTAAATAAATACCATCTGAGTTTGCCAAGACAGGCGGCCCTGAATTTTCTGTGTTAACCCTTGCAACATGCTGGCTTTAGATTTCATAACAAAAAATTGGTGACAGATTCCATTGAAATGTTCAATGAATAGAAACCTACACAATGCCTAGTGCTCAAAAAGATTTACAGGCCATACTATTAAAGGGGTTGTCCACTTTCAGAAACCTGTGCTCCCTGGACAGTTTGTCTTACCCCTCTTTACTCACTCTCCCTGGGTCCAGCGCTAAGTCTACACCATTGCCCGTGCTGTGTGGTATTGGCTGCAGCGCTGATGTGATGTCAACAGAGCGGCAGCCAATCAGTGACCTACGTGTGGCATTTCGTCATTCCACTGAGCTTACTGATTGGCTGCTGTGCTGTCGATTTAACGTCTGCGCTGCAGTCAACACTAGATATTAGGAGAAATAGCATAATCTCTGCGCTGGAATCGGAACAGTCAGTAAAGTGCTTTTTTTTTAAACAAATAGAGCAAGGGACTGAGATTTTTTCAAAAGGGACAACCTGTGAAACAATGACCTAACAACCATATTTTATCTCTGGTGGTTTAGTTACTTTTAGTTTATATTTTCCACTCTACATAATCTACAGACACGTGCTCACTTTCTGCAGCAAAGATCACATCCAGTCATAAGAGCATATGACCGCTGCTGCCAATCACTGGTTGTATTATAAGATCGCCATAACTGGTAATTGCAGCAGTCAAAGGTAAGTATCGGGCCTCTTTTTAAAACATCTGAACTGTTTCAATATATATATATAATGTCATGGCTGAAAGTGTTGGCACCCCTTAAAACTTTTACAGAAAATAAAAAAATTCTCCCAGAATTTTTTTTCCAGCTATACATGTTTATTTCCTTTGTGTGAATTAGAACAACACGAAAAAAGAGAAAAAAAGATAAATTGGACAAAATTCCACACAAAACCCCAAAATGGGTCGGACAAAATTGTTGGCACCCCCAATATTTGGTTGCACACCCTTTGAAATAAATACTTGTAATCAATCACTTCTTATAACCATTAACTTCTTATACCTCGCAACTGGAATTTTGGACTTTTCTTTTGCAAACTGCTCCAGGTCTCACATATTTGCAGGGGTCTTCTCCCAACAGCAATTATAAGATCTTTCCACAGGTGTTCAATAGGATTTAAATCTGGGCTCATTGCTGCCACTTCAGAACTCTAAGAGCTTTCATCCATTATTGGAGGCTTCTTGAAGTATGTTTGAGGTCATTGTCCTGCTGGAAGACCTATGACCTATGACACAAACCCAGCTCTCTGACAATGAGCACTATGTTGTGACCCAAAATCCTTTGGTAATGTTCAGTTTTCTTGATTACTTGCACACAGTTAAGGCACCCAGTGCCAGAGGCAGCAAAACAACCCCCTAATATCTTTGAACCTCCACCATATTTGACTGTAGGTACTGTGTTCTTTTCTTTTTAAGGAGTCATTCTGTTTTTGGTAAACAGTAGAATGATGTGCTTTACCAAAAAGCTCTATCTTGGTGTCATCTGTCCATAAGACACTTTCCCAAAAAGGATTTCAGTTTACTCACGCAGGGTTTGGCAAACTGCAGTCTAGCTTTTTTATGTCTCTTTGTCAGCAGTGGAGTCCTCCTGCCATAGCCTTTCATTTCAGTCAAATGTTGACAGATAGTTGGTGCTAGCACTGACGCTGATGCACCCTGAGCCTGCAGGAAAGCTTGAATTTCTTTGGAACTTGATTGGGGCTGCTTATTCACCATCTGGATTTTCCTGCATTGCAACCTTTCATCATTTTTCTCTGCAACCCATGTCCAGGGAGATTAGCTACAGTGCCAAGTGTTGTAAACATCTTTATTATGTTGTACACTGTAGACAAAAGAACATCAATATCTCTGGAGGTGGACTTGTAACCAGCAGACTGTTGATCTTTTTCAACAATTTGGTTCTCCAGTCCTCAGATAGTTCTTTTCTCCTTTTTCTGTTCTCCATGCTTCGTGTGGCACACACAGACATACAATGTAAAGATTAAGTCAACTTCTCCCCTTTTTATCTGGTTTCAGGTGGGATTTTCAAATTTACCAAACCTGCAACTTGGAACAGGTGAGTTTGAATGAGCATCACATGCTTGAAACACGGTTATTTTTGAAGGGTACCAACAATTTCTTCCAGTTTGGAGTTTTGTGGGAAATTATGTGCAATTTGCCTTTTTTTCTCATTTTTTTTTTTTTTGCGTTGTTCCAATACACATAAAGGAAATAAACATATATTACAAAATATGTGTAATTGCAATAATTTTCTGGGAGAAATACTTCATCTTCAGGACGAATTTCAAGGGTTCCAAGGGTGCCAACCCTCTTATGTATATATATATATATATATATATATATATATATATATATATATACACACACATATATACATACAGTACAGACCAAAAGTTTGGACACACCTTCTCATCTCTAGAAGAACTATTAAGAGGAGACTTTGTGCAGCAGCCTTCATGGTAAAATAGCTGCTAGGAAACCACTGCTAAGGACAGGCAACAAGCAGAAGAGACTTGTTTGGGCTAAAGAATACAAGGAATGGACATTAGACCAGTGGAAATCTGTGCTTTGGTCTGATAAGTCCAAATTTGAGATCTTTGGATCCAACCAATGTCTTTGTAGAAAAGGTGAACGGATGGACTCTACATGCCTGGTTCCCACCATGAAACATGGAGGAGGAGGGGTGATGGTGTGGGGGTGCTTTGCTGCTGACACTGTTGGGGATTTATTCAAAATTGAAGGCATACAGAACCAGCATGCCTACTACAGCATCTTGCAGTGGCATGCTATTCAATCCGGTTTGCGTTTAGTTGGACCATCATTTATTTTTCAACAGGACAATGACCCCAAACACAGCTCCAGGCTGTGTAAGGGCTATTTGACTAAAAAGGAGAGTGATGGGATGCTACGCCAGATGATCTGGCCTCCACAGTCACCAGACCTGAACCCAATCGAGATGGTTTGGGGTGAGCTGGACCGCAGAGTGAAGGCAAAGGGGTCAACAAGTGCTAAGCATCTCTGGGAACTCCTTCAAGACTGTTGGAATACCATTAATGGTGACTACTTCTTAAAGCTCATGAAGAGAATGCCAAGCGTGTGCAAAGCAGTAATCAAAGCAAAAGGTGGCTACTTGGAAGAACCCAGTATATAAGACATATTTTCGGTTGTTTCACACATTTTTGTTAAGTATTTCATTCCACATGTGTTAATTCATAGTTTTGATGCCTTCAATGTGAATCTACAATTTTCAGAGTCATGAAAATAAAGAAAACTCTTTCAATGAGGTGTGTCCAAACTTTTGGTCTGTAATATATATATATATATATATATATATATATATATATAGTGTATATATAAGAGGCTTTTTTAAAGATAGATACTTATGAAAACTAGTGCAAAATATTTGAGGACACGGCAGTCAGGCTGCAGGTCTATAGTCTGGAGTTGGATTGGTTACATTGGATACTTTTTCCTTTTTCTATGCACTAGTTTTAATAAAGCTCTTCCATTGTATATGCTCTCATAGAGTTGCTCATAGGAACCACTTGAATAACTTTATTCAGTTAGTTAAATTTATGGCTTGGAGTTAAAAAAAACATTGGTTGCTATGGTCAACACTGACTTTTTTTGTCAGACCCGTTGTTATGCACAAGGGCCGTAGTGAGTAATGTCCGTCCTCCCGC
This sequence comes from Anomaloglossus baeobatrachus, assembly GCF_048569485.1. Taxonomy (NCBI): domain Eukaryota; kingdom Metazoa; phylum Chordata; class Amphibia; order Anura; family Aromobatidae; genus Anomaloglossus; species Anomaloglossus baeobatrachus. Next base: position 88,097,027 of record NC_134353.1, read on the forward strand.
TGTTTATTTAATGGAAAGCAAATATTTATAAATTAAACAGTTTGCTGCTCGGCTGAAAAATGAAAGTTGTGCATCTGGTCGGGGGAGGCAACGTTATATTACCACGAGAGTAGGAAAATCAATCACTCTTAAAGATGGGGAAAGAAATCAGCTTTGTTATTACCTTGGTGAACATGGGTTTCCCATGCTGAGTGACCATGGTACATTGATCACAGTCCACGGTGATGGATGAGTTGTGGTATGATTCTTTGGAGTGCTTGAGAATGTAATAGAGATCAGTGACACCCCCTTCAAACACTGTGCTAAAGTATCGAGGAATAAGAGTCCTTCCAATAGCTAAGGAAGTAAAAAGACAGAAAAAAGAGTAATGAGATTTCAAAGCCAAGATCCGAACTAAACAGAAGAATATTGTATATCTCCAGGATGAAATTACAATAGATAACAATGGACATTGGCAGAGGTCAAGCACTTGCCTAATAAAATTATCATTACTTATTCTTGTACATTCGAATTAATTGAGATCACACAATTCTACAGATTATTATAATGTATATATACGCCATTTATGGTTATATGGTTACATTGCTCTAAAATAATGAAAAAAAAGGAATCTATTTTTAGAAAAGTTGGGTGATAACACCTGATATATAAGTTTATCCTGTGCTGTCTGGATCCGCACTCGCAGATTACAGCTATGGCGTCTGACTCATTGCAGAGTCCGACAGGCAACCTGGACTCTCTTAAGTGCTCAGCTTTGCAGGGTGTCGGCTGAGTTGTTTCACTGCTCCAAACCTTGCAGGAGTTAATCCTTTTTGGAGCAGTGTGCTACTCTTCTGTGATTACCATCCACTGCTGGTCTCTTGGTATTTAAGACTGAGGAGTGTGTTAGAAATCTGCCAAAGAAGCTTCTACAGTCCCGGTCTTTGTGGTTATACCGTTCATAGTGATCTACAGTTGCTTTTCTGCGTGGTATGAAAGTTCCCCTGTCATGCGTTTATTTCCTACCCTTTGCTTTATTCCCTTGTACACATATTGTATCTCTTTTGTGTTTGAGTGCAGTGTGTATGAGTTTTCGTTCCCTCTTGTTGTTTCTGTGGGGTTTTGTTACTGGGTTTCTGGCCTGCTCCCACTGTAGGGGGACTAAGATTAAGATTTGGACAGGATTCAGGGTCATGCTGGGAGCTCGGACCTGGCTACCATCAATCCTACCTCTGAGATAAGGGAGAGAGCAGGGTCTTGAGTCTGAGGGCCAGCCTAGGAGCCCCTGTTCAATCAGTACACACCCATGACAATAGATTTATTTTCTGCATTTATATAGTTTTTTTGCTTTTCTCTTTTTTTAGAGCCCGGGCATCCTATGCAGGTTATGAAGGCTCATCTTTATAGTATGGAAAACCACTGTACAGATCATTTTTTTGGTGGGTGGGAGGGGGGGGGGGCCGAATTTTTATGTGTATTTAACAGATTTACATTTTTTCAGTTTATTTTGTGTAGGAAGATTTATTTGTTGTACTGTATTGTAGGATTTGCCATCTTACTATAGCCTAGATGATATAGTGTATTAAACATGTGTACAAAACCATGTTAGACTAATAACAGACTACATAATAGCTACTGTATGTAATAACACAGTTCTACAATTACAATCTGAAAGAATTTTAAGATATTTCCAAAATACAAATCCTGTATTGACTGCCGCAGTAATATTGAAGAAAAGTGCAATGAACAGCAAACTGTTATTTTTTTGCTCAGTGTTTCAATCCAGCTTACTAAACCATCCACATCTCATTCTCTGTGTTACGAAATCATATAAAAAAGCCCCCATAAAAGACAGTTATGATCATCTACAGGTGGTAAGAATACTTCATTTTCACTATTTTTTAATTACATACTTAGCTCTACATATTGATTATGGATTTTGTCTAGAATGGCATAAAGTGTTTTTCATAATTGTGTTTGCCAAAAACCCTTTTGAATTTTGGAACTAGATGATGTATAATATTACACTATTGAAGCACTGTATTTTCAAATAGATATTCCACAGCAAGATGTGCTCACAAAATATACTGTATTATGAGCTAATAGTGGAGATATCAGAGATACTGAGGTAAGAAGAGGCTGCTCACACTGCTGTCTACTCTGCGTTTATGAATGCTGTATGGCTGCTTTGACCTGGAGAAAACTTGACATTAATTGGACAGCAGTGTGAGCAGCCTCTTCTTACATCAGCACTTTTGGTATCTCCAGTAGTAGATTAAAAAGACAGGATGGACAGTAGTATTAGCAGCCTCTTCCAAACCCAGCACCCAAGGTATATCCAGTATTACATAAGATAAAGAGAGTGAACAGCAGTGTGGGTAGCTTCTTCTTACCTTATCATCCCTAGTATCTCCAGTATTAGATCAGAAAGATAGGGTGGACAGCAGTGTGAGCATCCGCTTTGTAACTCAGCAAATTTGGTATCTTAAGTAACTGGATATAAATCAATTTATCCAGTATTAGATCAGATAGACAGGGTGGAAAGCAGTGTGAGCAGCCTCTACTTACCTCAATATGCCTGATATCTTTAGTATTAGATCAAATATATATGGTGGACAGAATAGTGAGCAGTATCTTCTTACCTCATCACCCCTGGTATCTCTCTTATTAGATCAGAAACACAGAGTGGATAGCATTCTGAGTGGTCACTCTTACCTCAACAACCCTGTCATCTCCAGCATTGGATCATATAGACAAGATGGACAGCAGTGTGAACAGCCTCTTCATACCTTATCACTCCTGTTTTGTTTAGCATTAGATCAGAACTATAGGGTTCTGATCTAATGTATTAGCAGTCTAAGGGGCCTCTTACAACCTCAGGACCAATAGTATTTCCACGTATTACATAAAATAGGGTGAACAACCTCTTTTTACCTCTTAACCCATGGCATCTCAATATTAGATCAGAAAAATAGGGAGTACAGTAGTGTGATCTTTTTTTTTTCTTTATTCAGCATTACTGGTTCCTCCAGTATTAGATTAGTTAGACAGGCAGGACAGCAGTGTGAGCAGCTCTATTTACCTGATTAACTCTGGCATCTCCAGTTCTTGTTTAGATAGACAGAGTGGACAGCAATTTGAGCAGCTTCTTCTTACCTCATCACCTCTGGTATCGCTAGTATTAGATAAAATACACAGGGTGGACAGCAGTATGAGCACTCTCTTCCTAGTTCAGCACTAGAGTTGATCGAGTACCTAACTATTCGTACTCAACAAATCACACAATTACAGTACACAGGGACAAAGCAGGGACCAGACCAGCATCTGAAACAAGCGTCACTGATGATGCTTCATTTCAGGGAGGGGGCAGAGGTTAAGACGTGACAGCAGCCTCTACCCCTGATGATGCTTCATTTCAGTATCCCAGGATGCATTGAGATTCTCAAACAAAGTGTCATCAGACAAAAAGTAAGGAAAAAAATCAATAGAAGTTAGATAGTGTATTGAGGGAAGGATAGAAAAATTTTGATGCAGTCATATTTGAAATTACTTTAGCTTTGGGCAATAAATTGAAAAGTATTTCGATGAAAAATTATTCAGCCTTCAGACCACCCCTTATAGATATTGAGGCATGATTATAGAACCATCAAAAGTTTTATTGTAAATCACTGACCTACAAATTTTTAATTTTTGGTGTTAAATGCATGAAATAGGCTGTTTCTTGTGGTAATTTTTCCTCCGATTCCAAATCTGCTTTCAGAATTTTTCTATTGGGCAGGGATTTTGAGTAACATGTTTAGATTTTTGAAAACTATTGTTTTTAACAGAAATTTTAGTTTTTTTTTATCATATTAAAAAAAGTTTGATTTTTTTTAAATTTAGCTGCAGGGACATCGCTTTTTTAGTCATCAACAGTAGATTGCGAGCATTTTTGGCACCATTTTGTTTTTATAACTGCATTCAAGTAGCACAATGTCCTGATGAAACTGCTCCCCATGCTCATGACTGACTTCTCCAAGGTTTTTGGGGAAATTATCCAAATGGAAGTCCAGGAAATGTATCATGAGAGTCATAATTGCATCCCAATTCTTTGTAGTAATGTAATAACTCAGTCCCGAAATCTCCATAGTTTGGTGCTTTATGGATGCCAAAGAAGTTCACATCTACATTTTTGAAGAACTCTGACAACGATGCATCAGTTTCCCTTAATTTTCTGTCAAAATCAGTGTCTTTCATAATTTCCTTTACTTGTGGCCACACAAAAATTCCTTCCTTGATTTGCCTCACTGATTTGTTTCTGAGGTCTGCAAAACCCTCGCCATGAACATCTATCATCTTGACACTTGAGAAAGTTCTTCATCAGCCCAAGTGTAGGAAGGAAAATCTTTTCTGTGGCTACTACCAGAGGCTGATGGAGGACATTCTTCCTTGGTGTCCATTGTTTTTTGTGAAATGTTTTTTGCAGTCTCTGCTGTCTGATTTGCAGAGAAAATAACAAAATTTTGTATAGCTGAGCTGCAACCCAAGCACCAAAGCTTTTACCTTCAGATCACCCCAAATATGTCACTCATTGTTTTCGTAACGGATTTGTGACAGCAGAGGGAGCATATTTGCATATGTTTTTTTTCAGACTTGCTGCATAAGCAAGAGGAACAGATGGATTTTAGTTGCCATTATGTAGCAATACCGCTCGTAAACTAGTTTTTAAGAGTCTATAAAAAGCTTCCATTCTTGATGTTAGTCCTCATCTACCGTTGCATCAGCAGAGAGTTGGCATTGCTGCAGTAAACTAGGTCCCCTTCTATTGATAAAAAATGTTCAGGCTCCTGCTGCCTATGGTAGAAAAGAACACATTTTGGTCCCCTACTTCAGTAGGCGCCAGCCTTTGAGCCCTTAAACCAAAAGGTCTTCCTGACTTTTTAATACATTCAGATCACAATCTAAAGCATTTAGACCAACCTGGTTTAGTTTAGAGGCTTCCCACACACATGACCTAAAAAAATCACGATCTTCTCAATCAGCTTCTTACTCTACCAAACCAGCATCTGGTTCTTCTTCCAGGTCGAAAGTCCAAGATGTTGGTTTATTGGGAACTGGAAGCTCTGAGATATGTGAGACCTGCCTAATTCCTGCAGGAATATTTGGATATTTCATTGAATCTCTTGTTTTACACGTTATTCCAGCAATCTTTGTCACACAGAAATAGTCTGTAGAATGGTCTCTTAGCCATTAGAACAGCAAATGCCATGTGCCGTGGTTTACCATCGAGCCAACTTGTGAGAAGTGTACGTAACCCCTAAAACCCCAAAGTGTGCAGATCCCTAAGATTAGTCAACCTTAAGCGGGCTTTACACACTGCGATATCGGTCTCGATATCACTAGTGTGGGTACCCGCCCCCATCTGTTGCGCGAAACGGGCAAATCGCTGCCCGTGCTGCACAACATCGCCCAGACCCGTCACACATACTTACCTGCCCGGCGACGTCGCTGTGACCGGCGAACCGCCTCCTTTCTAAGGGGGCGGTCCGTGCGACGTCACAGCGACGTCACTGAGCGGCCGCCCAATAGCAGCGGAGGGGAGGAGCTGAGCGGGACGTAACATCCCGCCCACCTCCTTCCTTCCGCATAGTGGCCGGGAGGCAGGAAAGGAGAGCTTCCTCGTTCCTGCGGTGTCACATGGAGCGATGTGTGCTGCCGCAGGAACGAGGAACAACCTCGTTACTGCTGCAGTAACGATTTTTGAGAATGGACCCCCATGTCACCGATGAGCGATTTTGCAAGTTTTTGCAACGATGCAAAATCGCTCATCGGTGTCACACGCAACAACATCGCTAATGTGGCCGGATGTGCGTCACCAATTCCGTGACCCCAACGAGTTCGCATTAGCGATGTCGTAGCGTGTAAAGCCCCCTTTAGGAAAAACCCCGAGCTCTGTTCGTTACCACAGCATGAAAACAAACCGACTTCATAAGAACGGTGCAAAGGTATAATAATCCCAGCACCTAAAAAGCAAAAGTAATTTATGAAGAGGCAAGGTAGACTAAATTTATTGTAAAAAACAAAATGATAGAAAATTGGTGAACAACGGGAAAATTCTGATTGCAGATTTGGAATCAGCACTCAAAAATGCTTCAAGAACAACCAACAATGCTCATTTAACAAAATCTTTGTTGATCAATGTAATCAACAGTGTTGCAAAAACTGTGTTGAGAAAAAAAGATGCACATTAACTGACAAAAATTTGAGAAAAATCAAACATGAACCAACCAGGAATCAATTATCCTCCAGTGCTGCTCGGAGGACGCTTTGTGGGATGGATGCTTTTTGCTGCCCCATCATGCCCCGCATAATGTTCTCTGTCGAGAGATGTGACATATAAAATCTCATAGGTCCCGGCAAAGAACATTATTTGGGGCATGCCGGAGCAGGGCGGTAGGCTGGCCTCAGTAGACATGTCTCCCAGCATAGCTCGTTATGTGGAGCATTGTGAGGCGGGTTGGCGATCTAGCCACAGTGTCGTGGGTCCTGGCATAGCTCCTAGCATGGACCTGGTCTACAGGGTTGTGCACTGAGGTCCCACCAGCAGCCCCTGGTCTACAGCGCTGTTTGGTGTATAGCGCTGCTAATTAGCAGTGCTGTACACTGAAACGCAATAAAACCCCCTCCATAACCCTAATCCATATGACCAAACCCCCGCACCTACCCCACCCCTACCTCACCCTGCTGGGTCATAGTAAAATGGGATTGCTTGAAGCTGGTGCCTGGTGCCAAAAAAGTTGGGAACCACTGTTTTAGTTAACATACTAAGCCATCTCCCATTCTTCTGTGCCAATAATAAATACTTGTGACTTGGCATCTGAAACCAGACAAACTTGTACACTGACACATACTGGCTGTATGTCCTTTATCAGCAGAATTGTGGCTAACAGGCGCGGGTGGATCCGTGATCAACCTGCGCTTGTTAAACCCATAGATGGCGCTGTCAAATAGTGATAGTGTGATTTAAATGGATGCGGCGGGGAACGCACCGTTCCCTGCCGCCATTGGAGGCTCTGTGATGCGATCACGGGGAGCTAATGGTTGCCATGGTAGCAACGGGTCATGTGATAACTCCTGTCGCTATCATGACGTATTTTCTGTCATAGCCAACAGAGCGCCGGCACTCACAGGAAAAAAGTATGTCTTCTGATCAATAGAAATGCACAAGCGATCAGCCTGTGCAGCAATAAAGTCCCCTAGGGGGACTTTTAATATAAAGAAAAAAAGTTAAAAAAAAAGTTTTTAAAACTATAAAAAATAAAAAACCCCTAACAGTTCAAATCACCCCTCATTCGCCCCATTGAAAATAAAACAGTTAAAGAAAAAAAATATTCATATATTTGGTATTGCCGCTTTCAGAAATGCCCGATCTAACAAAATATAAAATCAATTAATCTGACCACGGCGTGGCGAGAAAATTAAAAATGCCAAAATTACGTTTTTTGGTTGCTGCAATATTTTTCAAAAATGCAATAACAGGCGATCAAAACATCGCATCCACAAAAAAATGGTATCATTAAAAACGTCAGCTCAAGATGTAAAAAAATAAGTCATCACTGATCCATAGATCCCGAAACATGAAAATGCTATGGGTTTCAGAAAATGGTGCAAAAAGCGCAATTCATTTTTTGGACAAACGCTTGATTTTTTTTAACCTCATACATAAAAGTAAAAGTATACATGATTGGTATCTACAAACTCGTACCAACCTGAAGCATCATCAGTTTTACCATATAGTGCACACAGTGAATAAAATATCCCAAAAACAATCGTGCAATTGCACTTTTTTTGCAATGTCACCGCACTTGGAACTTTTGTTCCCGTTTTCTAGTGCACTATATGGTAAATCCAATGATTTTTTTCAAAAGTACAAACTCGTCCCACAAAAAACAAGCCCTTATAGGAAAGTTGACGGAAAAAAATAAAAAAAACGTAGGGCTTGTGGAAGAAAGGGAGCAAAATACGAAAATGAAAAATGGAAAAGGGTGAAGGGGTTAAAAAACTTGAGATACTACAAATTAAAATGATGGTGGGTAGCTTTTTTTTAATTGTTTAGAAATAAGCTTTACATTGAATTTTCTATTATAATACTCATATATAATATTAAGCAAAAATCATTGCGCAGAAAAAAATAAGTTCAAGGAGAAACTTGTGCAGACTTGTGCCGTCGGAAGCAATTTTCAAGAGTAAATATGACATTATTTGCATAGCACATTTTCCGTGGAGTTCAGGATTCTGTCACTAATGTCTTGTGTTCTCTTCAGCTATATCTTAGTTGTACATTACCAGGCATTTAACATGTCATGTTGATGGATACTACATATTATAAAAAAACAAACTATCAAAATCCATATTTGTCATTGTTATGTTCCATTTTGAGCTCTTGTGCTCTCATTTTCCCATAAAGGCAGAAAAGGATTCCTTCATGGGCGAATAATAAGTAGCTGAGGCAGAGGACGACGTATGTTACATGGGATGCAAAAAATAAAATATTTTGCTAATATTTCGGTTTAAAGCTTGCTCCAGACCAATAGAAAGTTTAACAAACTATTGCCGTAATTGAATTCACCCCAAAATTGCAGGTACCGCAAAACCTTCAATTAGCTTGTCAAGACATTTGTAACACTCTGAAGTCTTACGACTGTATTCAACCTCTTACAAGCTTGGTAACGTAAACACAGCCTTGGTAATACCAAAATGACCTCTACATATGTAGTTATGTAGTTTGGCTAAATTGACGGTAACAGTTCTTTCCTGCTGTGCTGTCACACACTAAGTGTAATGATTATGACTTTCTCTCCCTTTGCTGAGCTGTAAGTGCTTATGTCCTCTTATTTTCCATATTCACCTTAAAACGGCTGCTGCATTCCCCACCTTGACTTTTATACTGGCTATGATAGTCATTCCTGACTGTGATGTGATAGTGTCACGGGTATGACGCGGTAACTAGAAGTAAGGGCACTTAGACTGGCCCTCAGGCTAGGGGCCCTAAACGATCCCTTATTCCAAAAGAAGGCTTGATGGTAGCCAGGTCTTGACCGCCAGTGTTGTCCTAACTCCTGAGCAGCCCTGGTCTAAAACCCCCTCTCCCCCACCCCCCGGGGAGGACTGGGACAGGAGTAAAGAATCCCACAAATACAGACAGACAGAGGAAAACTAAAGCTCAAACTCACGACCAGCACACACAGGAAAAATGACTATGTGCACAGGGAGAAATAAAGTGCAGGGAGGAAATAAACAAACAACAAGGATATTTTCACAGCACACCAAATAGCATACAACCATTCACCAACAACTGGGTCATTACGCACAAAGACAGATAACGCTGGAGCAAAGCTAGAGCTATCTTCAGCATGTGAGGCTAGATTCCATCATCTTTTAAATGGTGGAGGCGGCTGTGATAGGACATCAGCAACCTGTGACCCGAGCAGCAATTCACCAGCCAGCAGGAATTAACTAATGCTAAACCCAAGAGCAGAGAGCATAAAACAGTCAACACTCGACTCTGGCTAAGCAACTAAAGGCCCAGTCACACACAACGACTTACCAGCGATCCCGAAAACGCTGCGACCTGATAGGGATCGCAGGTAAGTCGCTGGGAGGTCGCTGGTGAGATGTCACACAGTCAGATCTTACCAGCGATACAGGAACAATACAGGTCGCAGTAGCGACCTGTATAACGATCTCAGCAGTCACTGTGACCCTGTCACACAGTGTCAAACACAGCGATGTGTCCTGCCCAGCAGGACATCGCCTTTGAAGAAAATGGCCTGGACCATTCGGCAACGACTAGAGATCTCACAGCAGAGGCCTGATCACTGGTAGGTGTCACACATAAGATCGCTAACGGGATCGCTACTGCTTCACAGAAACCGTGACTCAGCAGCGATCTCGCTAGCGATCTCGTTATGTGTGACGGTACATTAAGAAGCATCAGGTTGCCTGCCAGACTCTGCAATGTGAATAGCATCTAGAGTCGCCATTACAGTTAGCTCCAAGGCATCATGGGAAAACACAAATGGACTTGCTTGAGGTCACATGAGCCTTTTGAGGCTGATGCAATCTTTCATTGTATAAAATGACAATGCGCATTTGCATTGAATTGATTTACTTTTCTCTAATTGATACCCATTATCCAGAGCTCTCTAAAGCTGGTGTCACACTAAGCGACAGCGACAACAACGTCGCTGTTACGTCACCATTTTCGGTGACTTAACAGCGACCTTGTAAGTCGCTGTTATGATCGCTGCTTAGCTGTCAAACACAGCAGAAGCAGCGATCATAACGTCGCTACATGTGCAGAGAGCAGGGAGCCGCGCTTAGCGCTGGCTCCTTGTTCTCCTAGGTACAGTACACATCGGGTTAATTAACCCGATGTGTGCTGCAGCTACATGTCACAGTGCAGAGAGCAGGGAGCCGCGCACACTGCTTAGCGCTGGCTCCTTGCTCTCCTTGCTACAGTATACATCGGGTTAATTACCCGATGCATACTGCAGCCACATGTCACAGTGCAGGAGCCGGCACTGACAGCAAGAGCGGAGGCTGGTAACCAGCGTAAACATCGGGTAACCAGGGAAAGGTCTTCCCTTGGTTACCCGATGTTTACGCTGGTTACAGCTTACCGCAGCTGCCAGTGCCGGCTCCTGATCGCTTCATTTCGTCGCTCTCTCGCTGTCACACACAGCGATGTGTGTGTCACAGCGGGAGAGTGACGACCAAAAAATGAAGCTGGACATTCAGCAACGACCGGCGACCTCACAGCAGGGGCCAGGTCGTTGCTGGATGTCACACACAGCGACAGCGACGGGACGTCGCTGCAACGTCACAGAAAATGGTGACGTAGCAGCGACGTCGTTGTCGTCGTGGTTATGTGTGACACCAGCTTAAATGCCACGTCACACTAAAGGTCCAGTCACACTAAGCAACTTACCAGCGATCCCAACAACGATAGGGATCGCTGGTAAGTTGCTAGGAGGTTGCTGGTGAGATGTCACACTGCGACACTCCAGCGATCCCACCAGCAACCTGACCTGGCAGGGATCGCTGGAGCGTCACTACACGAGTTGCTGGTGAGCTCACCAGCAACCAGTGACCAGCCCCCAGCGCCGCGGAAGATGCTGCGCTTGGTAACTAAGGTAAATATCGGGTAACCAACCCGATATTTACCTTGGTTACCAGCGCACGGAGCTACACGTGCAGAGAGCAGGGAGCAGCGCACACTGAGCGCTGGCTCCCTGTTCTCCTAGTTACAGCACACATCGGGTTAATTACCCGATGTGTGCTGCAGCTAAATGTGCACAGAGCAGGGAGCAGCGCACAATGCTTAGCGCTGGCTCCTTGCTCTCCTAGTTACAGCACACATCGGGTTAATTACCCGATGTGTGCTGCAGCTAAATGTGCACAGAGCAGGGAGCAGTGCACAATGCTTAGCGCTGGCTCCCTACTCTCCTAGTTACAGCAAACATGGGGTTAATTAACCCGATGTGTCCTGCAGCTACATGTGCACAGAGCAGGAGCCGGCACTGACAGTGAGAGCGGCGGAGGCTGGTAAAGGTAAATATCGGGTAACCAAGGACAGGGCTTCTTGGTTACCCGATGTTTACATTGGTTACCAGCCTCCGCAGAAGCCGGCTCCTGCTGCCTGCACATTTAGTTGTTGCTGTCTCGCTGTCACACACAGCGATCTGTGCTTCACAGCGGGAGAGCAACAACTAAAAAATGGCCCAGGACATTCAGCAACAACCAACGACCTCACAGCAGGGGCCAGGTTGTTGCTGGATGTCACACACAGCAACATCGCTAGCAACGTCACAAAAGTTGTTCGTTAGCAGCGATGTTGCTAGCGATGTTGCTTAGTGTGACGGGGCCTTAAGCAACATCGCTAGCAACATCGCTGCTAAGGAACAACTTTTGTGACGTAGCAGCGATGTTGCTAGCGATGTTGCTGTGTGTGACATCCAGCAACAACCTGGCTCCTGCTGTGAGGTCATTGGTTGTTGCTGAATGTCCTGGGCCATTTTTTAGTTGTTGCTGTCCCGCTGTGAAGCACAGATCGCTGTGTGTGACAGCGACAGAGCAACAACTGAATGTGCAGGCAGCAGGAGCCGGCTTCTGCGGACGCTGGTAACCACGGTAAACATCGGGTAACCAAGAAGCCCTTCCCTTGGTTACCTGATATTTACCTTCGTTACCAGTGTCCGCTGCTCTCAGCTGTCAGTGCCGGCTCCCTGATCTCTGCACACGTAGCCACAGTACACATCGGATAATTAACCCGATGTGTACTCTGGCTAGGAGTGCAGGGAGCCAGCGCTAAGCGGTGTGCGCTGGTAACCAAGGTAAATATCAGGTTGGTTACCCGATATTTACCTTAGTTACCAAGCGCAGCATCGCTTCCACGCGTCGCTGCTGGCTGGGGACTGGTCACTGGTGAGATTTGCCTGTGTGACAGCTCACCAGCAACCCGTGTAGCGACGCTCCAGCGATCCCTGCCAGGTCAGGTTGCTGGTGGGATCGCTGGAGCGTCGCTTAGTGTGACATCTCACCAGCGACCTCCTAGCAATTTATCAGCGATCCTTATCAAGTTGTATCGTTGTTGGGATCACTGGTAAGTTGTTTAGTGTGACTGGGCCTTAAGGGAAATATGGATTAATATATATCTGATTATATGGTTTAGTGATTAACATGTAGCATTTGACATGTAAAGCACCACTCCAGTTTTTTTTTTTCTCAGCGCTGAAGTGGCGCTAAAAATATCTGTAGATAAAACAAATTTTTCATATATGACTAAAATCTAATTTTCCTCAAGTTTTCTTATCTCAGAAGATGTACACACTTCTGGGACCCCACCCACCCACAATTTTTCTTTTCTCAAAGATTCCTTGAACGATACTGAGGCAGATGCATGGTCTTCCTTCACTATGGTTGTAAAGAATTTTCTTAGGAACTATAAAGCAGATTTACTCTGAACTAATAGTAGTAAATAGCAATTGGGGTAATGTAAAAAGAGACAAAAAACTCCTAAAACATAACATTTAATTAATATGCATTAAAACGTGGACTGCCACCATAAAAGAATAAAAAGTGTTATCATGGGCTGAAGAACCGAAAATACCAGCCTCAGACAGATACACTCAGGCACAAAATGCAGGGGGTATGAAAAAGCAAGTCATACACATACCTGCATCCTAGTCACAACAAAGATGGTTGCTACGTTAGGACAGCAAATGCCATATACCAACCGCAACCATGCAGATGAAAAAGATGACCATCATCGTTGTGACGTCGCGGTTTCCGGCATGGTGCATGCTGGGAGTGACGTCATGACGTCGTGGTGGACTCACCGCGCATGCGCGGCCCCTTTAAAGAAGCGCGGTTTTCAATCAACCAGCGCGGCACATGCAGCTAGGGGTTCCTCCTTGCTGGACTTCTATCGGGTAAGCAGCTTGTTTTTTGGTCGCTGTTCTCTCCTGTTTCTTTGGTTTTCATGATTAGGACTGTAATTTGTGATTATTGTTTTACAGTCTGTCCATGGGGCAATTTCACTGTCTGCCAGTCCTGGTGTTATTGCTGGTATGACGATTAGTACCCTATCAAGACTCCCCTGATGATCATTTATTGAAACGCGTCGGGAGGTACATTATTTGGTTGAGCCAACAAAAGGTATTTGTGTAGGACCCTTGTGAGGTCGCCTGAGGTTGAGCTCTATCATCCTATGCCCTTGAAAATACGGTAAGACCGTTTTTTTCTTTTTCATCTGCATGGTTGCGGTTGGTATATGGCATTTGCTGTCCTAACGTAGCAACCATCTTTGTTGTGACTAGGATGCAGGTATGTGTATGACTTGCTTTTTCATACCCCCTGCATTTTGTGCCTGAGTGTATCTGTCTGAGGCTGGTATTTTCGGTTCTTCAGCCCATGATAACACTTTTTATTCTTTTATGGTGGCAGTCCACGTTTTAATGCATATTAATTAAATGTTATGTTTTAGGAGTTTTTTGTCTCTTTTTACATTACCCCAATTGCTATTTACTGCTCTCTTGCCAAGGGGGACGTTAATTAGGTTATTGCTATTTCCACTCTGAACTAATAGAAATAATGCAATTTTCTTTCCCTCACCTTGGCTGTACAATGAGTATAAGGTGCATTATCTCCACAGCCACTTGGATCATTTTCCAGAAAACATTGGTGAGCTAAGTCAAGAACAGGGTGAACGATTCCACCAAGATTTAAGAATTCTAGAATAAAGTTACAGAGGACACTGTGATACCCCAATGATGATGGATTACTGCTGGTCTATTCAAAAGGATTGCCCTGGCACAACTCACCACAAAAAAATCTTTAATGCGCTGCTTTTGTGAGTAATCTCAGTAAATAAACAGTGTATCAATAACATTTTATGCATGTTTAATTATTATGTGAGGTAAATTCTTCATAAATAGTATGAACTCTAGTGCCACCTATTGGAAGTACCAATCCTAAAAGTCAATATTGACTCTTTAATGTTTAAAGGGTTGATATTGACTTTTAGGATTGCTACTACCAATAGGTGGCGCTAGAGTTCAAGTGCTCTTCCTCTCTGAAGAGGCAATTTCCATATTAAATTTCCCAGAGGAGCATGTAAGGTGTTTAAGTCTTCTCATACCGGCATGCCAGTCCTCATAAACAATGGAAACCTACATGTTTGAATTTGTTTTAATAACCAATAAATTAATAATAATAATAATAATAATAATATTATGGAAGAAAAATAGGGGCAAACTGACCTATAAACAGGTTAAATAGCTCAGGCACCAATTTTTCACCAAATATTTGCACAATTCAAAGTTGGAAAAAATGTAGTGAGTTTAGGAATTTTCACGCCATTCCTGGTGAGATCTGCTAAAATGGATGGAACATGGCAAAACCTGCCCAACAAATTCTTCAAAAGTTACTTGGCATAACTTATGTCAGAAATGTACTTCAGTCACCATCTGGAGTATTATTTCCGGTGAGTTTCTAACCCTAACCCTAATCCTAACCCTAGAATTACTATTGCAATGTGCTTTTATCTGCTTTAAATTAAGATTTCCATAAAATGTTTACGTTTGGTGCTCTGAATCGTAGGATGGTGGCTGACTGGGTATCACTGTTGCTTTGTACAGCTAAAGTCCTAGGATCCAATCTGGCCAAGGACAATATCTACATGGAGAATGCAGCGTTGGACTGGCTACCAGAGGAATCTCCAGTAATGCCAGGCCTGGATTCGGGTATCTGCATTGCACTCCGGAGCTCTCACCTAAGCTCCGACGTGCAGCCTAGACTGAGCTGCGAGCGCCGAGTGATTGATTCTCCAGCGCTGCGGTTCAGTTCATGACAGCTGCAGACAGGCCGGGGTGATCTCCGGTGTTCTCACGTGAACTCCAGAGAGCACCGGAGATCACCTCGGCCTGTCTGCAGCTGTCATGAACTGAACAGTCTGAGCTGCACGCCGGAGCTCAGGTGAGAGCTCCGGAGTGCAATGCAGATACTCGAATCCAGGCCTGGCATTACTGGAGATTCCTCCAGTAGCCAGTCCGACGCTGGGAGCCTGTATAGTTTTTCACCCAAAATTCAAGAGGCAATTAATAGGGAAAAAAAACAGAGTTCGGATTCGGAGTTTGGGTGCTTTAAACCACTTGCGCAAGCATTGCTGTGCTCAGGAACTCTTGGTGCTCAGCCCAGTGCAAGCCGCTTGACGTGTTTGAATGGAAAACCCCGCCCATCCGCCACCTGGAAGTGCTTTGTTTATGGCTGGCTGCATGTGGGCGGAGACCAGAAATGCCAATCAGTGACTTCAAATGAAGTTCAGGTCAAGTCCGGGTCCCAAACCGAACTTCTGGCTAAGCCCGCCGAACCGAACTTTCACAGGCCCGCTCATCTCTACTAATGACAATGTCTGTAATGACACAAATATATATAAATAGATATGTTCTATATCATAAAAGATCTGTTTTTGAATTGTCCTGTTGATTGTTCCTACCTCCTACAGTCAGACTTTTGCTATCCAGGAAAGTGTTACATGGGTGCCTATTGATCAAACATGGTTCTTCACACTGGCGGACTGAAACCAATCTGCATTGCTAGTTGAGAACCACACGATACTGTTCTTCATCCTGCCTAATAAAGGGAAGGTCAAGAAGAAGGAGCCTCCAGTTATCTTTCCAGCATGCCCTCGGGTCACTTTAGACGTTGTCTGACCTACATAACCCTGTTTAACATCCTTTATCTTATCTGATGGAAGTCCTGGCTCTCTGCCGACTGGCAACATCTGATTTTTTTTTACTTTCTTAATGCACTGCCACTACTTAGCAGTAAAACTGAGAGCACAGGTAGTAAAATCTGGGATATACAGTTTTTTAAATGAAAAACAGGGCTGAGTAAAAACCTTAGTGTACCATGGTTTAATTTGCATGTTAATATATCAATAAAGTTTTATGCCAGAGAGCAGATCTTGCAATAACGGAAGAATTTGATGGGTTCTCGTGAATAAAAGCGTGCTCAGTTAATCCTCACGATTGAAAGTGCCAAAGCCAGTCAGGATTTCAGGAGAAAATAATTTTGTTTGAATTTACGGACAATTTAAATAGATCTGGAAGTTATGTTCATTAATTTAGTAGATTAAAGAACACAATGCCAGTGCTTCTGCCTCTTTCTGGAGACTCTACCAAATTTTATGCAGTCTACTGCAACCTAATTAAAGGAGTTTTCCAGTCATTCTTTAAAGGGCACTTTACACGCTGCAATATCGGTATCGATATCGCTAGCGAGCGTACCCGCCCCGTCAATTGTGCGCCATGGGCAAATCGCTGCCCATGGCGCACAACATCGCTTACACCCGTCACACGGACTTACCTTCCCTGCGACGTCGCTGTGGCCAGTGAACCGCTTCTTTTCTAAGGGGGCAGTTCGTGCGGCGTCACAGTGACGTCACACGGCAGTCAACCAATAGAAGCGGAGGGGCGGAGATGAGCGAGCGGAATATCCCGCCCGCCTACTTCCTTCCTCATTGCCGGTGGAGGCAGGTAAGGAGATGTTCGTCGTTCCTGTGGTGTCACACATAGCGATGTGTGATGCCGCAGGAACGATGAACAACCAGCGGCATGCACCACCAACGATATTATGAAAAGGAGCGAAGTGTCAACGATCAACAATTTTTGACGTTTTTGCGATCGTTGATCGTCACTCCTAGCTGTCACACACTGCGATGTCGCTAACAACGCCGGATGTGCGTCATAAACACCGTGACCTCGACAATATATCATTAGCGATGTTGCAGCGTGTAAAGCACCTGTATCGCCCCGTGCTCGGCAGCCGAGCCGCTCGGATCCGGCCCTTCTGTGGGTGGCTCTAGGGTCTCCGGACCCGGGGGGGCCTCACGGTCACTTCAAATGCAAAGGGGTTGTGATGTTATGGTGGGTGTAGGACGGATATGTATGGGCTGGGCCATACGGAGTTCGTGACGCCACCCACAGTGCGTGGTGATATTGGGCACCACTGCTGCAGTTACAGGGCACCCGGGGGAGATGTTGTGCAGCAAGTTGTTAACCCCTCCGTGGGCAGGGATGGTGGCCCCGGGACCCGTTGGGGGTTTGGCGAGATGGGAGATGGGAGACCGGAGGGTGCTGTTGTATTCACTATTAGTAAACACACGAGTCTTTGGTAAACCAAGGTGATGGTAGTCAGTGCACGCAGCCGCCTGCATTCGGGTTCCCCCACCCAACTGGTGGTCTCTGTCTTTCTCCTGCACCTGTTTAGAACAGTGGACTGCCTATGCTTGCAACTTCAGGAGTCCGCTCCCGGCTTGTGGTCGCCTAAGGAGCCCTTTGCCTGCAGACGCTGGCCCATGGGATCTCTGAGCCGTGGCGGTGGCCTTTTATCCCCCTCGGTGGGCTGTTGCCTTCAGTCAGGACTTTCGGTGGGACAGGACCTCTAGTTCTGGCCTCAATCAGTTAATTAACTAGTCCCCAGTATATTCTGGACCTAGCTTCAGGGTCTGAGTACCCCCCTTTGTACTACGGTTTTCGAGTCGGTTCCCCGGGTTAGTACCGGTGGGCCACTACCCTGTCCCGGTCCACCTCGGTTCCACCGAGCCGTCTTCCCAGCTCCTGCAGACGAAGACCGCCATCTGCCTCCTAGCCAAAGGCACCAGGGCTCCTACCCTGGTACCTGTTCAATTTGGGTTTTCGCCCCTGCTGGAGCTGCACACAGCTGCAGTCCACATTCCTCTCCAATTTGAACTCTCAACCTTAACTGGGTAATTTTCCCGCCCCAGGCTGTCTGAACTCCTCGGTGGGCGTCTTCCAACTGCCTGGTTCCACCCCCTGGTGTGTCCATCAAGCCCTGAGGGGGGTGACTAGGGTTTAAATGTTTGGCTGTGTGTTACCTGTGAGGGAAAGGTGTAATGTGGGGGCCTATTTGTGACTACCTGGCGTGGCCAGGGCGTCACACACCCTTTAGTCCAATACATACTACATATCAGTAATACCATTCATTGAAAACAATATTGTTGATAAGTGACTAGCATTACAAAAGATCACTACCTGCATGATCATAATCTGTTTTTCTAAAATGGGTTAAATTGAACCCGCTGAAGCCATTATGGGGCATGCACCTGCAATTTGCAAGCAGGGGTTAAAGAAGACCAATCACCATGATTTTCCTATGTAAACTAAAGCCAGTGCCATACTGGTGCTATCATGCTGATTCTATACATACCTTTAGTTGTGAGATCGGATGTATACTATCTGAAATACAGGCAAGTAAAGTTTGTGAAATGCACTGTTATTTGATTAATAGGTGCAACAGAATATCTAATAGGTAGGTTGGGTTTTGCTAGAGCGTGCGAGGTACTGAAGGAGCGTGCGAGGTACTGAAGCAAAGTGTGCAGGATTTGAAGATAAGTGTGGCATAGTTTCAACACAATTACATAGTGGTGATAACTGTAATTGTTTAATTTCATTAGGGAATTGTTTGTCTGTTTGTCTGTGATACTGTTAAAAAAGCAAAAAAAAAAAAAAGTTTGACTTGGGATTTAATCAGTAGCATTAGTCACACCTGTTTCTAGAAGCTTCTGGCAGCTTCTGGAAGTCCTGTAGAACTATATAAACCAGCCAGAACAAGCGAGGTGCTGAGCGTGCGAGGTACTGAAGCAAAGTGTGCAGGATTTGAAGATAAGTGTGGCATAGTTTCAACACAATTACATAGTGGTGATAACTGTAATTGTTTAATTTCATTAGGGAATTGTTTGTCTGTTTGTCTGTGATACTGTTAAAAAAGCAAAAAAAAAAAAAAAAAGTTTGACTTGGGATTTAATCAGTAGCATTAGTCACACCTGTTTCTAGAAGCTTCTGGCAGCTTCTGGAAGTCCTGTAGAACTATATAAACCAGCCAGAACAAGCGAGGTGCTGAGCGTGCGAGGTACTGAAGCAAAATGTGCAGGATTTGAAGATAAGTGTGGCATAGTTTCAACACAATTACATAGTGTTGATAACTGTAATTGTTTAATTTCATTAGGGAATTGTTTGTCTGTTTGTCTGTGATACTGTTAAAAAAGCAAAAAAAAAAAAAAAAAGTTTGACTTGGGATTTAATCAGTAGCATTAGTCACACCTGTTTCTAGAAGCTTCTGGCAGCTTCTGGAAGTCCTGTAGAACTATATACACCAGCCAGAACAAGCGAGGTGCTGAGCGTGCGAGGTACTGAAGCAAAGTGTGCAGGATTTGAAGATAAGTGTGGCATAGTTTCAACACAATTACATAGTGGTGATAACTGTAATTGTTTAATTTCATTAGGGAATTGTTTGTCTGTTTGTCTGTGATACTGTTAAAAAAGCAAAAAAAAAAAAGTTTGACTTGGGATTTAATCAGTAGCATTAGTCACACCTGTTTCTAGAAGCTTCTGGCAGCTTCTGGAAGTCCTGTAGAACTATATAAACCAGCCAGATCAAGCGAGGTGCTGAGCGTGCGAGGTACTGAAGCAAAGTGTGCAGGATTTGAAGATAAGTGTGGCATAGTTTCAACACAATTACATAGTGGTGATAACTGTAATTGTTTAATTTCATTAGGGAATTGTTTGTCTGTTTGTCTGTGATACTGTTAAAAAAGCAAAAAAAAAAAAAGTTTGACTTGGGATTTAATCAGTAGCATTAGTCACACCTGTTTCTAGAAGCTTCTGGCAGCTTCTGGAAGTCCTGTAGAATTATATAAACCAGCCAGAACAAGCGAGGTGCTGAGCGTGCGAGGTACTGAAGCAAAGTGTGCAGGATTTGAAGATAAGTGTGGCATAGTTTCAACACAATTACATAGTGGTGATAACTGTAATTGTTTAATTTCATTAGGGAATTGTTTGTCTGTTTGTCTGTGATACTGTTAAAAAAGCAAAAAAAAAAAAAAGTTTGACTTGGGATTTAATCAGTAGCATTAGTCACACCTGTTTCTAGAAGCTTCTGGCAGCTTCTGGAAGTCCTGTAGAACTATATAAACCAGCCAGAACAAGCGAGGTGCTGAGCGTGCGAGGTACTGAAGCAAAGTGTGCAGGATTTGAAGATAAGTGTGGCATAGTTTCAACACAATTACATAGTGGTGATAACTGTAATTGTTTAATTTCATTAGGGAATTGTTTGTCTGTTTGTCTGTGATACTGTTAAAAAAGCAAAAAAAAAAAAAAGTTTGACTTGGGATTTAATCAGTAGCATTAGTCACACCTGTTTCTAGAAGCTTCTGGCAGCTTCTGGAAGTCCTGTAGAACTATATAAACCAGCCAGAACAAGCGAGGTGCTGAGCGTGCGAGGTACTGAAGCAAAGTGTGCAGGATTTGAAGATAAGTGTGGCATAGTTTCAACACAATTACATAGTGTTGATAACTGTAATTGTTTAATTTCATTAGGGAATTGTTTGTCTGTTTGTCTGTGATACTGTTAAAAAAGCAAAAAAAAAAAAAAGTTTGACTTGGGATTTAATCAGTAGCATTAGTCACACCTGTTTCTAGAAGCTTCTGGCAGCTTCTGGAAGTCCTGTAGAACTATATACACCAGCCAGAACAAGCGAGGTGCTGAGCGTGCGAGGTACTGAAGCAAAGTGTGCAGGATTTGAAGATAAGTGTGGCATAGTTTCAACACAATTACATAGTTTAACACAAGAACATAGTTTTAATTTATCTTTATACGTTTCCCCTTTTTTTTTTCTCTTGTTTTTCTACTTTAACGTTTATCCTAAATGCTAAAACCTGGAATTTTAGGAAAGCTGATTTCAACAAATTAAGGGAAGAGCTTAAAGGTGTAGATTGGGACAAAGTCATGGTAACTGGGGATACTGAACATAAATGGGGAAAGTTTAAGGATATACTGCTAGAGTCCTGTAAAAAAACTTATACCCTCTGGTAATAAAACGTCCCGGAATAAAAAGAAACCACTATGGCTAAATAAGACTGTACAAAGTATAATAAAACAAAAACAAAGGGCGTTTAAAATCTTGAAGGCTGAGAATACAGAAATAGCATTTCAGGAGTATAAAGATATCAATAGGCAATGCAAAAAAGAAATCAAACAAGAAAAACTAGCTACTGAAACAAAAATCGCCAATGACATTAAAATAAATCCCAAAATCTTTTATAAATACATTAATGCCAAAAGGAAAACAAAGGATAGTATTGGCCCCTTAAAATATAATAACAAGTTAGTTATAGAGGACAAACAAAAGACTGAGATATTAAATAGGCATTTCTCTTCTATGTTCACCAAGGAACTGACTGTACCAGGCATCATTCAACAAGTGAAAAATCAAAGTTCACCACCCGATATAATTAATTTAACACAAGAAGAAGTACGCCTACGTCTGAGTAAATTAAACATTGACAAATCCCCAGGGCCAGATGGCATTCATCCACGAATATTGAGGGAATTAAGCTCCGTAATTGACAGACCGCTGTATCTTATCTTTTTAGACTCGCTTGTAACAGGGTTGGTGCCTCAGGATTGGAGGATTGCTGATGTGGTACCGATATTTAAGAAAGGTAAGAGGGTAGATCCAGGCAACTACCGTCCAGTAAGCCTGACATCAGTAGTATGCAAAGTTTTTGAGGGCATTTTAAGGGATGACATGCAAAAATATGTTGCAGAAAATAATATAATAACTGACAGACAGCATGGATTCATGAAAGATAAGTCGTGTCTAACCAACCTGTTGGGGTTCTATGAGGGGGTAAGTGCAAACCTGGATATTGGTAATGCAGCTGATGTGATTTATTTGGACTTTGCAAAGGTATTTGATACTGTACAACATAATAGCCTTATACTAAAGCTCCAGAAGCAGGGACTAGTGGAAACTATATGCAACTGGGTAAGGAATTGGGTAAAAGATAGGAAACAAAGAGTAATCATAAATGGAACATTCTCTAAATGGGCTATAGTCAGCAGTGGGGTGCCGCAGGGATCTGTGCTAGGACGGATTCTTTTTAATCTCTTTATTAATGACCTTGTAGATGGGATTGATAGTAAAGTGTCAGTCTTTGCTGATGACACCAAACTATGTAGGATATTAAAAACTGACCTTGATAGTATAATATTACAAAAAGATCTGGATAAGATGTCAGAATGGGCAGATACTTGGCAAATGAGATTTAATGTTGATAAATGTAAAGTAATGCACCTAGGATGGAGTAATCCTATAACTGCGTATACATTAAATGGAAGTAAACTCGGGACTACAGAACAGGAGAAGGACTTGGGTATTCTCATTACAAATAAGCTGAGCAGCAGCACTCAATGTCAAGCAGCAGCTGCAAAAGCAAACAAGATTCTAGGGTGTATAAAAAGAGAGATTAGATCCCGTGATCCCAACGTATTGTTACCCCTCTATAAATCACTTGTAAGGCCACATCTGGAATATGGGATTCAGTTTTGGGCTCCACATTTTAAAAAGGACATTCAGAAGTTAGAGTCAGTTCAAAGGCGGGCAACTAGACTACTACAAGGAATGCAAGGCCTCCCATATGATGACAGGTTGAAAAAGTTAGATATGTTTAGCTTAGAAAAAAGACGTCTCAGAGGAGATCTCATTTATATGTATAAATATATGTGTGGTCAATATAAAGGACTGGCACATGGCTTATTTCTTCCGAAGACAATACTAAGGACCAGGGGGCATTCGCTGCGAGTGGAAGAAAAGCGATTCCGACAGCTAAATAGGAAAGGGTTCTTTACAGTTAGAGCAGTCAGACTGTGGAATGCCCTACCACAAGAGGTAGTAATGGCAGATACTATAACAGCTTTCAAAAAAGGGCTGGATGATTTCCTCAGTACACAAAACATTGTTGGTTATAAATGACTTTGTGACCAAATGTAGAACTGGTGGAGGAAGGTTGAACTAGATGGACCTAGGTCTTTTTTCAACCTTAGTAACTATTTAACTATGTAACTAGTTATTCCCGCCCCTGTCTGCTGCCTGTCCTTCCTCCTCTTGTCTTTGTTATTATGAGGGGTAAGGAGGGATAGGGGAGAGGAAGGACAGGGGGGCGAGGAAATATAATAATATAATAATTAGGTATTAATTTCCTATCAGTCTGAAATAATAATAATAATAATAATAATTATTATTATTTATTAATTTCCAATCTGTTTGGACTACTACTGCTACTACTACTACTTCTACTATTGCTGCTACTACTACTACTACTAATAAAAATAATAATAATAATTATTATTAATAATAATAATAATAATAAGTATTCATTGTATTATAGTATTATTATTACTATTACTATTATTATTGTTATTAGGCATTAATTTCATGTCAGTATGTGATAATAGTATTATTATTATTTTCAGTATTAACTTCATATACATCTGGGATATTAATAATAATAATAATAATAATAATAATAATAATAATAATAATAATAATAATTTCCTATGTGTATGGCCTAAAACATACTACTAATAATAATAATATTAATAATAATATCATTATTATTAGTAGTAGTATGTTTATTAGGCCAGACACATAGGAAATTATTATTATTATTATTATTATTATTGTTATTAGGCATTAATTTCATGTCAGTATGTAATAATAGTATTATTATTATTTTCAGTATTAATTTCATATACA
Source organism: Anomaloglossus baeobatrachus (assembly GCF_048569485.1). Lineage (NCBI taxonomy): Eukaryota > Metazoa > Chordata > Amphibia > Anura > Aromobatidae > Anomaloglossus > Anomaloglossus baeobatrachus. Next base: position 88,121,166 of record NC_134353.1, read on the forward strand.
TCTGGGATAATAATAATAATAATAATAATAATAATAATAATAATAATAATAATTTCCTATGTGTCTGGCCTAATAAACATACTACTACTACTACTACTACTACTACTAATAATAATAATAATAATAATTAGTAGTAGTATGTTTATTAGGCCAGACACATAGGAAATTATTATTATTATTATTATTATTATTATTATTAGTAGTAGTAGTAGTAGTAGTCATCTCCTATCTGTCTGGACTGCCTAATACATTTCTGTATTCTGTCCGTACAAGTGTGGACAGAAAACAATGCAAGGCACAACAACACTAAAAAAAGGAAGAGTGAAGAGATGAGTGAAAACTGCATGCCGCTTCATTTGCATATATATTTGCATTAACCCACCGGGCTATTAATTTCTTTTTTATGTGTTCTAATGTTTTACAGCACCAGTGAACTGGAGAACGGGAACTAAAGCATGAGAATTGTATTTATTTTGCAGCCATAAAATCCACCTCTGCTTTAGACACCTGCGCGGTGATCAGACAGTGGCCGTTCATGCCGAAATAATCCCACCGTCCATCAGTCGCTTCAGGATAAACCATTACTGTATTTAAGAATCACCAAATTTGTTGTATTCAGATATAGTTATTGTGTCTGACTTCACTGTGCCTGACCTAAAAGAACCATTTACTAACGATAATAGATGAAAAATAATATAATTACACGTACAGATGCCACAGAACTGAATTTGTCATTAGATTGATTCTCTTAGACACCAAGATAACTAAAAATTTAGTTTAAAGGGTTATTCTCAGCTCAGCCTTTCATGGTTAAGACAAGAATAACTCGACCACTAGAGGTGGAGCTGTGGAAACATCTGAGAACAGTTATGGTAAGCACTGCAGCTTCTGTAACTCCCATAGAAATGAATGGGAGTCAGAGGAAAAGCGTAGTTCAGCCGATATTTCCGTATCGTCACTCCACCTCCTGTGATTGAATCCTGGTGGGAGTTATTCCTGTCTCAGCCTTATATGGCTAAATTGGGAATTCAACTTTGCAGACTACCTTCATAGAGATTTTTATTATTGCTTGTTTTCTTCCTAAATACAAAGCTAGTTTCTAAGCTGTCTTCAATAATTATTTCTGTCTGTAAGTCCTCTATCTAGGTGAGTGCTTTTACAAAAATGTCACAAATCCATCAGCTCACTCTTGTCCTCCTCTCCCTTCTCTCAGTGTTAGAGATAACAGGAGGGAAAGAGGATTTTACATAGATCTGCAATGGAGATGGAAGAAAGTATCTCATGAAGAGAGGAGAAAACAGTCTATGGACAGAGAGGAAAACACATGAAGAGGAAATATCATATAATCTAATATACAAGCTAATAAAGACAGCAGCACGCCAGAGACACACAGAGTTCATATCCAGCCTATATTACAGGGAGAGACACTCCCACAAGAAACAAATCTGAAACATGGAATGAATGAAAATGGAAATTCCAGACTGAAACGTGCATAATTTTATTAATCATGAATATATAATTATTTTTTTTAAGTCTAAAGTCATCATTTGAGTTTTTTTAATCACTTTTTTTATTTGTCTAGCAATATTTGCACGTTTTTGTGCCAAATTATTGAAAATAGCACAATCTGTTAATTTTGTGCAAAAGAAAAAATGCTTTTTATATTTGTCTTTATTCCTTTTTTTTTTTCTAGCAAAAAGTCAGATAAAATGTCATACAGCGGCAACATTTGCAAAAAAATATTTTCATGTACAAAAAAACACTTAAAAAGTGCCAAATGATGAATTGGCCTCAAACATCTAGAAAACTGAAGCCACAGCCACACAAAATAAAATACACACATTTAAAATGGGAGTAAATTAAAAGGAGAATTTAGTGGAAATGGAAAACAGGCTTAAAGGGAAGGTATCGCGTTTTTTTATTTTTGTATTAAAAATAGTGATTATGAAATCAAGTATTTTTAATACAAAATGAAAATCGCAGCTTATTTAGTTTTTATGTAATTCTAATTTTACTGGAGGCACTGGGGGCTGCCATGGATTTGCCGTGTGTGTAACGACAGTTACTCACTCCTTTATGGCAGCCCCTGTGCATAGAGAACAGTGGTCGGGATCCGACCCCATCAGAAACGTTACAGTAGGCGTCTGCTGTGACCTGGACGCGCCCCCTGGGCTGTCCAGATCACAGCAGAGGGAGGAGATCAACGCCATCATTGTGGAGCTCACAGCCATGCTGTTTGCTCCACTTTACACCTGTCACCCGCCGGGAAGTGTGAGTACGGGCCTCCCCTCCCCCCCATTACCATCTCCGATGACACCCCCTCCCTCCGCTCTACCTAGCCCCCGTTACTGCTACCGCTACTGCTGCCGAAAGTTACCATCTCTAATGACACCCCCCTCCCCCCGCTCTCCCCAGCCCCTGCTCTGCCCGCCGCTGCTGTGTGTGTGTGTGTTTGTGAGCCACTGCATGTGAGTACCGCCACTGCTACTGTCTCCAAAAACACCCCCCATTCAACCCTTCCCCCCATCCGCTTGCCACCTGTCGGCCTGTGTGTGTACCGGTGATACTGTCTGCAGGGTTGTGTATCTAATCCTATCCTGTGTGATACTGTCTGCACGGCTGTGTATCTAATCCTATCCTGTGTGATACTGTCTGAACGGCTGTGTATCTAATCCTATCCTGTGTGATACTGTCTGCTGAGCCATGTATCTAATCCTATCGTGTGATACTGTCTACAGGGCTGTGTATCTAATCCTATACTGTGTGATACTGTCTGCATGGCTGTGTATCTAATCCTATCCTGTGTGATACTGTCTGCTGAGCCGTGTATCTAATCCTATCATGTGATACTGTCTACAGGGCTGTGTATCTAATCCTCTCCTGTCTGATACTGTCTGCTGAGCCGTGTATCTAATCCTCTCCTGTGTGATACTGTCTGCTGAGCCGTGTATCTAATCCTATCCTGTGTGATACTGTCTGCACGGCTGTGTATCTAATCCTATCCTGTGTGATACTGTCTGCTGAGCTGTGTATCTAATCCTATCATGTGATACTGTCTGCAGGGCTGTGTATCTAATCCTCTCCTGTGTGATACTGTCTGCATGGCTGTGTATCTAATCCTCTCCTGTGTGATACTGTCTGCACGGCTGTGTATCTAATCCTATCCTGTGTGATACTGTCTGCACGGCTGTGTATCTAATCCTATCCTGTGTGATACTGTCTTCTGAGCCGTGTATCTAATCCTATCCTGTGTGATACTGTCTGCTGAGCTGTGTATCTAATCCTGTCCTGGGTGATACTGTCTTCTGAGCCGTGTATCTAATCCTATCCTGTGTGATACTCCTGCTGTCCTTGGTGACACTTTAGACATTTCTGGTTACCAACAAAATGGCTCTGCACTGTGTCCCTACATGTGATTCTCTGTTATGTGTTGTAAACACTCAGATTGGGAGGGGGGAGGCGTGCCATCACACACAGGAGAGTAGACTCTGCCCACTTTACTGCAGCTGTAATGTGAGTTTTTTCTACAGTAGGATTTCTGTAGGATTTCAGAAGCTGCTCCCCCTAGTGTTTAACAGTGGAAACAGTGGAAAATATCAAACTTTTTATTTTTTTTTATATTTTGCTCAATTAAAAAAAAAATAATATTTAAACAAAATATTAAAACATTATTACTTTACATTTTTTCAGTTATTGAATTTTTCTTTTTTTCTGACGATACATTCCCTTTAAACACCAACAACTAGATAACACAGGAGCAAACACATTAATGAATCGGGGCCTTTCTGATCTTTAACCTTTAGTAACCACAATATTTTCCTCACAGATATGAACATTTCAGGATATTTTGCTGTCAGACTACTGTAAATTGATCTGAGAAGATAGAAATTGTTATCTACCTTTTGAAAAATACAAAAAACAGGCCCATGCCAGGATGGCAGGAAATTAAATTAAAGCCACTCAGTGGTGTGGTGTCTATCAATATACTGTGGGTACAGAAAATATTCAGACCCCTTTAAATTTTTCACTCCTTTGCATTACAGCCATTTGGTAAATTCAAAAAAGTAATTTTTTTTCTCATTAATGTACAGTCTGCACCCCATCTTGACCGAAAAAAACAGAAATGTAGACATTTTTGCAAATTTATTAAACAAGAAAAACTGAAATATCACATGCTCATAAGTATTCAGACCGTTTGCTCAGTATTGAGTAGAAGCACCCTTTTGACCTAGTACAGCCATGAGTTTTCCTGGGATCCTGGATTTGGGGATCCTCTGCCATTTTTCCTTGCAGATCCTCTCCAGTTCTGTCAGGTTGGATGGTGAACATTGGTGGATGCCATTTTCAGGTCTCTCCAGAGATGCTCAATTGGGTTTAGGTCAAGGCTCTGGCTGGGCCAGTAAAGAATGGTCACAGAGTTTTTATTAAACCACTCCTTTGTTATTTTAGCTGTGTGCTTAGGGTCATTGTCTTGCTGGAAGATGAACCTTCGGCCTAGTCTGAGGTCCAGAGCACTCTGGAAGAGGTTTTCTTCCAGGATATCTCTGTACTTGGCCGCATTCATCTTTCTTTCAATTGCAACCAGTCATCCTGTCCCAGCAGCTGAAAACTACCCCCATAGCATGATGCTGCTACCACCATGTTTCACAGTTGGGATTGTATTGTGCAGGTAATGAGCAGTGCCTGGTTTTGTCCACAAATACCGCTTAGCATTATCAGCAAAAAGTTCTGTCTTCAGCTCATCAGACGAGAGAATCAATTTTCATAGTCTGGGAGTCCTTCATGTGTTTTTTGCAAACTCTATGCCGACTTTCATATGTCTTGCACTGAGGAGAGGCTTCCGTGGAGCAACTTTGCCATAAGGGCCTGACTGGTGGAGGCTGCAGTGATAATTGACTTTGTGTAACTTCCTACCATCTCCCTTCTGCATCTCTGGAGCTCAGCCACAGTGATCTTGGGGTTCTTCTTTACCTTACTCACCAAGGCTCTTTTCCCACGACTGCTCAGTTTGACTGGATGGCCAGGTTTAGGAAGAGTTCTGGTGGTCCCAAACTTCCATTTAAGGATTTTGGAGGCCACTGTGCTCTTAGGAACCTTCAGTACTGCAGAAATTCTTTTATAACCTTGGCCAGATCTGTGCCTTGCCACAATTCTGTCTCTGAGCTCCTTGGGCAGTTCCTTTGATCTCATGATTCTCATTTGGTCTGACATGCACTGTGAGCTGTGAGGTCTTATATAGACAGGTGTGCGCCTTTCCAAATCAAGTCCTATCAGTTTAATTAAACACAGCTGGACTCCAATGAAGGAGTAGAACCATCTCAAGGAGGATCACAATGAAATGGACAGCATGTGACTTAAATATGAGTGTCTGAGCAAAGGGTCTGAATACTTATGACCATGGGATATTTCAGTTTTTCTTGTTTACTAAATTTGCAAAAATTTGTACATTTGTTTTTTTTTGCTGACAAGACGGGAGATGGGGTGCACACTGCACAGTGTACATTAATGAGAAAAAAATGAACTTTTTTGTATTTACCAAATGGCTGTAATGAAACAAAGAGTGAAAAATTGTAACTGGTCTGAATACTTTCCGTATCCACTGTATATACTGTATATTTTGGGGCTACTAGCTGTAATCTGGGTTAGTGAGGAACATAAAGGGGTAGTACGGTCATACCATGAGTCAAAAGAATAAAAGCTGCTCTGCAGCACCTGGCAGCGCCTGCTGCACATTGAATGGAGCTGTGTTCTACGGCTCTGCTCCATGTGTTTACATCTGTCCATTAGATCTTTTCAGCTGTTCAATGGTGGGAGTCGGACTAACAACAATCTTATAGGTCATCAATTTGGTATGACCATGGGGCTGATGGAATGTGCAGCTCTGATGACTTGGGCCGTTTGCAAGTAGGGTACTACCACAGCAGGTGTATGGTGCAGTGAGCGTTGGAAGGAGGAGTCCAGACAGGTATTCAGTGCAACTGGCTTTACTCACTTTTCTCAAGATGTTAACTGGTTGCCCGAGGCCGGCTGGTTTAGCCTCCAGTTCCCCTTCGTCCCAGTGCCAGTCTTATTCTCTGGTACCTTCTTCCCCTGCACCTGTCTCTGGTAACTGGGTCCCTGTGGTATGGAACAATTGGGGTTACCGGTTTGTGGTTTGTCCACCTCTGTCCGCCTGACTGTACCGTGAACCCTGTGAACCCTGTGGGACTGCAGTCACTGGTCCTGTTCCCGGCTCTCTCTTTGCTACTGAGTCTTCGGATTCTTTAGGGTCAGCAAGGTCCTTGATGGTCCCCTTTGATGTGCAGGTGTTAACAGGTCGGCTTGAAGCTCTTTACTGTCCTAGGATCCTGTACCCTGTCGGTGCGTAGTTCTGTGAGTACTCCACCGGCAACTACCTCTCATCGGTACCAGGTCACCGTCAACCCGAGTCAGTGAGTCACTTGCTTCATCTTCACTGTCAACTCTCTTAGTTAGACTTAGACTCCTCTAGTTAGACTGACTATTCTGTCTCACTGCAGTCTCCCTTCTTCTTCTCCTTCTGATTTCCTGTGTTCCCGACTACTCTCCATAGTCTGCCCCTCCCACCTGGTCAACTAGTGGACTTGAGTGGATCCACCTCTAGGCGGCCATCCATGGTCCCACCCTAGCTAGGTACTGTTGTATGGGGGATTGTTGGTGAAAACTGGGATTACCTGGGTTTTTGGTGTTACCGGCATTGGGGTTCTGGGTACCAAAGGGGGTAGGCCTGCATCCTAATGG